>NW_027186390.1:4144417-4167513 GCF_028583685.1 Petaurus breviceps papuanus
GAGGAAGGAAGGCAGGAGGGAAGGAAGGAAGGAAAAAAGAATCTATTTCTCAGTCTCCTGGTGTCATACATTACCCTTAATATTTTGTTTACGGTCTTTCCATTTTTCTTTAATTTTATGTCACACCCCACATTCTGTTTACTACTCCAGTTCCTTCTCATGGTTTGGAGGTGATCCTCCAAAGGCTATGTCAGAGGAATACAAGCTCTGACAAGTCCTACAAAGCTTCAGTGCAGACCCAATGAAAAACGAGATTCAAGGAAGTTTGGAAAGGCTCATCACCAAATGGGTCAAGTGAAATCAATAAACATTTATTAAGCACTTAGAATGTGCCAGAAATTGTGTGAAGCTCTGGGAATACAACACAAGCAAAAATGAAAGTACCTACCCTAAAGAATCTCACATGGAGTGTTGAATTCTATAGTCACAGCAACTCCTAAAGACTATCTACATAGGGGCTTGGTGGTCTGTATCACCAAGATACAGGCCTATGAAAAATCATGGTTCCTTGAAATAGTGAAGGAAGTTTAATACTTAGATATAATATGACAGTAATGAGTTCCAGCAGCATTTCATACTGCTATCAGGGTATGTTAGGGATCTCTGACTTAGGATACAACGGTGAGGGAGAGAGGTCTGACTTAGGGATGGGATTTCAGTAATAGACCTGCCAGTGACAAATTGAATGAAACATTTTGGTGAATACATGGATTTAAGTAAACTTGTCTGGGTGTAGGCATTCTAATCTCAGTTCCTAACACATCATCCCTTAACCACTTGGGATGTTTTCATTGATTTTTTGATTCAATTCTTTTTTTTTCCCCAAAGGACCTGCAGACCCATGATTTCATCATCAGTATGAAGTTGTAAGCTTAAACTTCTGGCAAGGATCTTCCCCTCCCAATCCAGGTCACACCATTTTTTATTTTGTTTTTTTAACACTGCATTTGTAGGCATATATAAGTGTAGATAGAGGATTTTAAGCTGCTAGGTGGCACAGTGGTTAGAATGCCAGGCCTGGAGTCAGGAAGACTCATCTTCTTGAGTTCAAATCCAGCCCCAAACACTTGCTAGCTGTGTGACCCTTTCCCTATATTGAAATGCTCCTCTTCCCAGGGAAATGGTTAGTCCTGGGTTAGGGAAGATAAAATGGATAAATGGATAAAATGTGATAATTATGCAGTTCAGTTGGAGTGCTCAAGTGGAACACTTACTATGTACCAAGTCCTATACTGAGCATTGGGGATATCAATACAAAAGAAGACAATCTCTGCCCTCAGAAAACCTATGTTCTAATAGGAGACAACACACATAGAAGGGTTTGGCAAGAGATTGGATAGGAAGAACAAGGTGTTCAGAATTAGATCAAAAGGAAAGAAGCACAGTAATAAGATGGATGCCAAAGTCCAGAAATTCAGAAGTCACAGAGGGAGAGTGAAGACGAGACCTGGTTGTCTGAAGAGACCAGCAACTTGGTTTCTGGAAGTCCCTGTGAGTGTGGATGGCAAAGGATGGGGTTTCCTAAGGAACGATAATATGCAGTGCAATGTTACAGACCATGATAATTTTCTGGGGGCCCCTGGATGTTATAATAGATTATTTCTTTGTCTAAGTTTATATCGGTACTGTTTCTCCCATTGCTAATTTTGATGTCCAACCATAAGTGGTATGAGAGTTAAAAATGCTGCTCATAGCTGGGGTGTTTAGGAGCATAAATAGAGTTCAAGTCATCCTTCTGCTCATCAGGAGATCAACAAATCAGAATGTTCATTCCAGACTGCAGGAGACAAATGACAACAAAGACAGTAGACCATCTGTGCCTGGACACTATACTCCAGAGGGGAGACTTGTGTAGCACTAACAGCTCAGATACTCAGGGAAGGATGGGGAGAATAACACAACAGCTCCAGCTCAGTGACTATTTCACCTCGGGATCAGGCACACTGGTCCAAAGCGACTCTTATTACTCTGAGGAATTCTTGGTGGTAGGGATGGGTAATGGGGTAAAAGTATCATAAAATTAGATTTAGAGGTAAAAGGGGCCTTGGAGGCCACCTAGTCCAAACTCCTGGTATTACTAATTAGGAAACTAAACTCCATGGAGGTTACATGACTCACCGAAGGTCACACAACTAGCAACTGTGCATACCCAGGGCATGCCTTATCAGGGAGGGTTCATCTTGGGGATGTCACGTGTTTATTAGCAGTGCAAGATAATCCTGGGTTATTTCTGTCTCTGAGAATTTGGGATAGCTGCTACTGCCCATCACTGACAGACTGGTGAGGATTTTTAGAGGATAAACCACGTTTGGTACCAGGCAGAGTCTTCCTTAGGAAATAATAACATTAAATTAACTAAATTATTAGCCCTCAGAAAAGGAAGGAGTAATTGGGGACAATGTATCCCATTCAACCAACATCACTAGTTAAACTCAAGTTTATCCCACTCTAATGATGATGGTGATGAAAATAATCATAATAATGATAACATTTATGAAGTAATTTACAGATATTAACTCATTTGATCCTCACAAGAACCCTGCGAAGTTAGGTTCTTTTTTTTGTTTTGTTTTGTTTTGTTTTTACCAATTTACCCCATTTTACCAATAGGGAAATAAAACACAAGGTCTCATAATTAGTAAGTGTTTGAGGCAGGATTTGAACTCACATCTTCCTGACCCCAAATCTTTCAATTTACCCATCGTGCCACCTGTTCAAAAGTACCTCAATGACTCTCTAATATATATTATCTATTACAAATTACCTTTTCCACAACCATTCCCTATGCTCTGTGAAATCTCTTCATCCAATTATCCCTCTTCACTTCAAATTACATAGGTCACTTCCTAGGCAAAACAGCAATTTCTTATTGAGGTTTCCCAAACATTTCCTTCCTCTTCCAAAGGCCTCCTAAAATTACTCTTCTCCTACAACCAATCTAAATGTATATAAAACATTTGTTCTCCTGCCTAACTCCCTGTCCCACACCTCACTGCTAAAACCATGAACTTCTCCATAAGGTATGTATTTATTTAATTAGATCAGAACTCTACGTGCACTAAAACAGTCAGTCAATTAAGTGAAAAATTATTCCAGATGACTGCTTGGTGTCCTATAGCTAGGACAGCTAATTGGTTAAATTTTCCACTGTTTATCCAATTATGCTTGTTGTGTATTAAAACATTTATTCTATACCCATTTTCATTGATATTATTAATTTTAGACTATGTTACTGGAAGGTAGGCCCCATGTTTATTTGATTTTATTCAGGGTCACTTGTTTGTAAATGTTTAATAAACACATTTTATTATGGTGGAGCTATAAACTAGATAGTTTATATCTCCAAAGCAACCTGGGCATGATACTTTCAGAAATCTATGTTATATCACTGGGAATAGTACAAAGAGATTTCAAGCATGCAAAACTAAGAAGAGCTAGAAAGGACATTAAAAACCAGAGACATAACTAACCATTTTGACTTCTGTGGCAACAGCACAAAATTAATACTAGGTAATACCATAGCATAAAATCTACCTTCAATAGGGGTGGCTAGGTGGTGCAGTGAATAGAGCACTGGCCCTGGAGTCAGGAGGGCCTGAGTTCAAATTGAGCCTCAGACACTTAACACTTACTAGCCATGTGACTTTGGGCAAGTCACTTAACCCCAATTGCCCTCCAAAAAGAAAAGAAATCTACCTTCAAATCAACCTTTTAAGACAAATCCATCTGAAAGTAGAAGACAAAGGAATAAAGACTTTGGGATCAAAGACCCGGGTTAGGAGAGAGACCCTTGAACACCAGTTATGAGTCTGAGAAAAATCCTAATACAATTTCAAGATATGGTACACATGTGAAACTTTGTTCGGACTAATTGGAAATGTGATATTTTTATTTCTTGATTAATAACTTCAAAATATGTTTTCAAAATATCTCTTATGACTTGTAGTTTCATCCCAAGTAAAGAAAATATGAAAAGCCTTATGGTCTGAAAAGTGATCCATAGAGGGCACATATTCTGGTACTTTGAATTCCCTCCATATCATTGATATAATCTTTGTTATCCTCTTTCCACTCTCTACCACATATCTTATTCTTTAATTTTTTGATTGAAATGATGTAATATAAAAAATCATTGGCTACATATAAATCAATTGTCTGTGACATGTAACAGGGAAAAGAAAACATCAAGATTGCCAATAACAGGCACTCAGTCTCATAAAACTTGTAATCAACTTCCAAACCAAGGCGTAAACTGTAATATATTGCTACAGACATGTAACAATAATAAACTATTTGAATTGCACCTTCACATTCTAGGTCGTTAATAACAAATAGGCAAGAAAAAATTTTTGACAGTCATTCATTTTAATGGGTGTCTGCTAGTTTGCCAGATTGTATCATCTAACATTATGGAATATAACCTTATTCTTGGAAGGATGTGAAAACACAGTGGGCCCCTAACTGATGTCAGTAAGAACTCTGCCTCCAGAAGGTATACAGAAATATGAATTGTATGGGCGATAGTTTATTTTGCATTTGTCTGCTACAAGAAATATTTTTCTTCACCTTCAGGTTGTTTTTTTTTTAGTTTTGGTTTGACTTTTTTTTTTTTTTTTTTTTTTTTAGGGGGAAGGCAGGGCAATGGGGGTTAAGTGACTTGCCCAAGGTCACACGGCTAGTAAGTGTGATCAAGTGTCTGAGGCTGGATTTGAACTGAGGTCCTCCTGATTCCAGGGCCGGTGCTCTATTCACTGTGCCACCTAGCTGCCCAAGTATTATATTTTCAATCCAGGGGAAAACTCAGGTAAGATTAAAGCAATGTGATCTTGAGACAACACAAAGTTAAATGCAGGATTGGGATTACAGAATTATAACTGAAATGAACCTGGCAGGTCATCTAGTACAATTCCCTTATTTCACAGATAAGGAAATTTAGAATCCAAGAAAGTAAGTTGCTTGCCCAAAGTCACCTGGATCATAAGTAGAAAAGTCAGGATTCAAACCCAGCACTTCTGGCTACAAATCAAGCATTCTTTTGGTTGAACTTTATTGCCTTTAACCAATTATGTTTCACCTCTTAATTCCTTTCCACTCATATTCCAGCTACCACCATTCATACCCTCATCATCTGACATGTGAATCATTATAACAGTCTCCTAAATGCCTTATCTTTTCCTGCCCAATTCATCTTCCATGCAGCCGTCAATGTGTTATTCCTAAAGTATAGGTATGATCATATAACTGTACTTCTCAATAAACTCCAGGATCAAACAGAAACTTTTCTATTTGGATTTAAAGCTCTTCACAACCTCGCTCCAACTTGGGCTTATTAGGCATTACATTATTCACATACGTGATAATCTAGTGGCCAGGGTGAGGAACCTGTGGCCTCGAGGCTACATATGGCCCTCTAAGTCCTCAAGTGAGCCCTTTGACTGAATTCAAACTTCAAAGAACAAATCACCTTAATAAAAGAATTTGTTCTGTAAAGATTGGACTCAAAAGTCACACCCAAGGACCTAGAAGGCCATATGTGGCCTTGAGGTTGCAGGCTCCACACCCCTAGCAGTCAAAATGGCATTCGTGCTGTTCCTCACATAAAATATTCTATTCTACCTCCTCTCTCCATTCCTCAAATGCTTTTCTTTACTGTCTGTAGTTTAAATGCTCAGTTCAAGCATCCTTTCTACATGAGGCCTCTCCAGATTCCCTGAGATAGTCATGCCTTTCTGTGTCCTGAAACAGCCTTGCATTTATTTTTTGATTATACTTATATGTATAATTAGTGTCTCCCATGATAGAATGTAAGCTCCTTGAGGGCAGGAACTGTTGTAATTTTATTTGTATGGCCAGCATCTAAGATAGTGCCTGACACATAGTAGGCACTTGGTAATTGCTCATTGACTGATTGATTGTGATCAATAAAGAAAACTAATTCAAGACATTTTATTCCTCCCCAACAAGGCTTCTTATGTTTTAAGAATTTTTTTCACTATATTAGATAATTACTTCTAATTTCCATTCTATTTTGCTCACATACATAGTCTAGTTGTTAGGTTTTTAACTCTCAAAATGCCTAGTCCTGAGACAAGACTAATGATAAATTAATTTCTGAGGGTACCATACATGACACTGCCTCAACATCGTTGGGGCACAGGAGTTGGGAGAACTATATTCTCATCTTTATTCTGCCTCTAAATAAATGACTGGCCAAATCTGCTGGCTTCTCTTGACCTCATTTTCCTCATCTGCAAAATGTGACCTTAAAGGTCCCTTTCTATAGAGAACAATCTCTATAGCATGGAAATATCCAAACCTCAGTCAATTTTCAATTTTTTGAGACAAAAAAGGGATAATCACCTAGATCATACACAATATCATTTTCTTCATAAACTTCAAACTTTTTCCTGATTAAACCTCTTACCTGTACTACCAATATATGGGAAAAAAAATATTTAAACTGAATTTTTATTTTTCTGCCTTCTCCACAGTCACCCTAATGAGATGTGATCAAGACCTGAAAGAGCCAAAAGGAAATTAGAAAATGGAAAACAAAGTAGAAGTAGGAAACTTTTTGTTGTTGAGTTGTTTTTCAATCATGTTCAACTCTGTGACCCCATTTGGGGTTTTCTTGGCAAGGATACTGGGGTGGTTTGCCATTTCCTTCTCCAGCTGTAACGGTAATGGGAATTTGAAGATCTTCCCTGCCCTTTAGTAGGCTGAATATAACCACATGGAGCCTGTGGTGGGAGAAGTTTGCTGAACGTGCAGGGCAGGAAGGGGTAGAACAGGAAATGAGTGAGAGCAGTTAGAACTGAGGGAGGAGAGTATATAGTAAAGGAGACAGCTAGGATTGCAAGTGTTTGTGAGAAGGTGTAACAGGGGGAAGGCTTTGGGATAGTGCTCTTCTTGTAGTGATAAGGTATATTAACTTCTTTGTTATGATGGATTTGGTTTTCTGGTATTGGTATTTGGCTTTCTGATGTTGAGATTTGGCTTTTGGGTGTCTGAATAAAAGTTTTTGCTTTTGTCTTCTATATGGAGAGTCTGTTATATTTTGCAATTTAGAACTATGCCAGCATATTAATAGTTGCCCTTGGTCCTGTGAATATTGCCTTGGCAATACAACAGTATATTTTGCAAATGAGGAAACTGAGAAGAACAGGAGTAAGTGACTTGCCAAGAATAACATACCTAGTGTCTGAGGCTGGATTTGAACTCAGGAAAATGAATCTTCCTGACTCTGTACCTACACTGTATCCATTGTGCCACCTAGCTGGAAACCTGGATAATCTACAAATTAGGCTTTTAGTTTCTTAATGACAGGTGATTATTTAATATCTCCAGGCATCTTATCTTGGGGTCTTGGAACTTGCTTTTAAAAAATTTTTCCATAATTATTTCAATATAATTTATCTCCTTTGAAATCCTATGTATTTTAATGTATTTATTTAAAAACATGATTTTTACAAGGAGTTCCTATGCTTCCTCATACTGCCAAAAGGGGCCATGACAAAAACTATAAGAATCCCTAGTGTAGATGATGATTGACTATATTTACTTCAACATATCAGTGGATCCATGATTTAATTTTTGTGGGGTATTATCACCAATTTTGTAGATGTTCTTCCCTTCCCCCTCCACATTTGCTCATCTTGAGTGATTCTTAGACATGTTTCTTCATAAATTCTCCATAAAGAATCTACCTAATGGCCTAGAAGCTTTTATTCAGTTCCTTTTTTTCCCCTAACCTAACCTATCTTTTAAAAAATTCAATAAAGACAAATCCACAGCTTCCCCAATCCAGAGTTTAAATAATCTGTCAAAAATGATTTCCTATTGTATAATTTATACTTCTTGACTTATTTTATAGCATCTAGAAAGTACCAATACCAAGTGCTTTTTGGGTTTAGCTCCCCTCCAAAGGCGAGCTGCATGTAAGAACAATTAAACCCATCTTGAACACAGAGGATCATGCCACCCAGATTTCCTCTCCTAACTAGGTATTCTTCATCATCCTACAAAGCTTTATCAAAGGCCCTGTTGCTCATGAGGCAACATAAAGTGAGTTAAGCAGCCCAATAGCACTATTCACTCAGGTTCAACTCTTAGCTGTACCCCTGAACCAACTGTTATATAAAGAATGTGGTTAAAGCACATCAACCAAACCCAGTTTGCCAAACTTTCCAATTAGGTTGCAAGTAGATATGGCCTCAGTCTCTGCCCTCTTACTTGCTTCCAGTCCAAACTATAAAAGACCTCCACAAAACAAAAGAACCCCGATTAGTGATAAATCCATAATGAGACCTGGTGTATGGTCAGGAAAAAGTGTCTCCTTACACGGAGAAGCATAGGAACCTGCTTCCAAGAGAGATGTAATAATATGGAATAGAAATGCTTTGGAGAGACCATGGAGAATGCAGATATTCTTTAACTGCCTCTAGTTTGACCACATAATTAGGAGAAGCCTTTTAAATTGGCTATGTAGGTGGAGCTGGAGGCAGCTTCAAAAAGGCTGAGTCAGCTTTGACTTGGAATTTTGGACATTCTTGATTCAGGTACCATTTTGTGTGATGTGGCTCGTTTGTTCACAACATTTAATGAGAGATGTACATCTAAAAGGAGAAGCCTTAGAGCCAGGGAGAAGCATCTTCCCTTTTAAGCTGTGTAGCCCTGTGAATGGGCTTTAGTCCTAGAGCCAGGTAGTCAGAATATGCCTGTGGAAGCATATTAAAACTTCCTTTCTAGTTCGATTGAAAATATTCAGAAGTAAATATTTCTCTATCTGAAGTATTTTCCAGATTTACCTGAAGGAGAGATTACGTTATTATTACTATTGTTATTATTGTTACTGCCAGGACTACTCATCAAATTTCTTAAAAAAAATAACACCTTCCACTAAAATCCTTTTTTCCCCTTTCTCTTAGGTCTTAATCCCTTTCTTTTTAGAAAGTGGGTAAAAGGTTAAGAATGAAAGTTAAGACCCTGGAAAATGAATGAAAGATGGTAACTCAATTTAGAGCCATAAATACCTCTTGTCTACTTAAGATGCTGGCCTCCCCTTTTACCCTGAAGGGATGATGGTAATGATCAGAGGGAGAAGGTCTCTTAAAATATTTCAGGTAATCTGTAACCACCTGTTGGGGAGAGCCCTTAAGGGGACTAGTCAAAGGATTGAGTGGTTTTTGGAAATTGCCCAAAAGCTAAGTGACTATGATTCTGGATTGATGAGGCAAAATAATTATGTTTACCTCACCCTAAATTGTATAACTATGTTTTATCATATTGTGAAATTTTCCTTCTTCTACAGTATTCCTATAAATATTACTTCAAAAATGTCTCATTTTAGAGAGAGACATCCAAGAACATAAAGGGACTATTTCTATTTAGACATTTTTCTCTCAAAGCAAAACAGTGATTGGGTTGGAATAATGCTAAATTAGTTTTTTAATTCCTGATAGACTTGTGTCTAAAATGCAGATTGCAGTACTAATATTCTTATAAATATTTTAAATAATGATCTCTTAATTGCCAAATCTTTTAGCCTTTTCTCAATTTTCATCCTTCTTTGACCTCTCTGAAGCCTGCTGATCACCCTCTTCTCTCTAAATCTCTTGAAATTTTTCTCTCCTGATTCTCATCCTACCTATCTGACCACTCCTTCTCAGTCTCCTTTGTAAGATCTTCATCTAAATCACACCTGCTAACTTCAGGAGACACTGAAGACTGTTCTGGACCCTCTTTTCATCTCCTTTATGCTATTTTCCTTGTGATCTCATCCGCTCCAATGGATTCAACTATTCACTGTGCTAATGATTCTTAGATCTATTTGTCCAGCACTAACCTTTCTCCTTACCTCTAGTCTTGTAACTACCTACACTTGCAACTACTAACTCATATCCAACTGAATGTTTCATAAATATCTACAATCCTAGTCCCAAAGCCCATTGGTATGGAACTCTATCCTCACTGGTGGAGATGAATGCCCTGCCCTGTATGAGGCAGAGTAGTGAGAACAGATATTCCTCCAGCCTTATTCAATATTCTTTTAGCACTTTTCAAGCTTCCATTAACTAGGGGTGCTTCTGGCTTCTAGCTTCAAGAGGGAAGATGGAAGAAGCCAACCCCACTTCAGGTTGCTGAAGGAAAAGACCCTGGCAAACCTGGAGAGGAGTGTGTAGTCTCCATCATATCCCTAGACCCAGTTTGCTATGATAGCAGCTTCTCTTGGGTGAGATCTAGGGTTCTCCCTTTTGGCTGATTTTAGTTTTACCACACTCAATAGCAGAGCCCCTTCACTCTGCATTATCTGACATATTCTCCTATACATTCTATAATATCTGTTTTGCTAGATAAATTGTTTTTCTTGGCTAATTGCTATATATGTGTTCATTGTGGAACTGTTATTTGGTGGGAAAGGGGTCAAATTTTGGATATAGAACTTGAGGTCCTCTATCCTCTCCAAAATTGAACAGCAATCAGAAGTTAGCTTGAACCTGATCGTGTCTCCTAGACTGACAATATTTAAGGGAGCAGACAGATTTAATTCTAGCCTGGTGTCTCCCCTCTCTGAGGAGAGCAAAGGATCACTGGTCCCAACTTACCACTTCCCTTCCTGGGAGGAATTAAAGTCTTTGTTGGAAAAGAGGGAGAGGAGGAGGGAGAAAAGGTAAGAGAGATGTATATCCTGCCTCCCTTCAAGCTATAGAAGGACAACTCACACTACATGTGGGGAGAGAGTGCCTAGGTACACTTCTTTTCTAAATTTTATTTATTTCATTCTGAATTTAAGAAATTAAAAAAATAAAACTATACTTAGCACCTAGCTGTACTTCCTTTTAAATTTTTATTTATTTTAAGAAATAAATAAAAAGACACTTCTTAAACTAAAAATATCCAAAACTTTATCTGAACTTCCACTTAGCTGCCAAATTGATCATCCTAAAGCACAGGTCTGACCATATTACTCCACCCCAAGCCCTATTCAATCAACTCTAGTGGCTCCCAATTACCCCAAGATAAAATATAAAATGTTCTGTCTATTAAAGCTCTTCAATACCTGGCCTTTTCCTGTCTTTCCTTATTTTTACCTTCTTTTATTTTACCTTTTTTTATTACTATTTATTTTACCTTTTCCTATCTTTACCTTATTCTCCACATATTCTGTCTATCATGCATTCTCCAAATTCAGGGACAATGGCTTTCTTGCATCCTCACAAATATAATGACCCTCTATCTCCAGACTCCGGGAATTTCCCTGGCTGTCCCCCATGCCTAGAATCTTTCCTCCTCCGATCTCCTCCACTAGACTGTGGAATCCTTGAGGGCAGGTTTTTTTTTGTTTTGTTTTGTTTTTGTTTTCTGCCTTTCTTAGTATTCCTAGTGCTTGGCAATAGAAGGTGCTTAATAAATACTTGCTGACTTGACTTGTTTAATTGAACAGCTGAGAGACAGGACTTAACCCCAGGTCTTCTTGCCTTGGGGTCCACTTTACATATCCATTATGCCAATTTCTTTTTTTTGTTTTTATGGTGTAGTGAAAAGAATACTATAGTGAACCAGGGTGTCCTGACTCTGCCACTCACTACATTTGTATATATCTCTTTACATCTCTGGGTCTCAGTTTCCTTATCTATAAAATGAGGAGTGGGGAGGCTGTCCTAAAAAAGACCACTAAGGCTGTCTTCAATTTTATGTTTATGATTCATATACGATTCCCCATACAGATGAAATCTATCAATGCTTCCCTAAGCATAGAGTTAGGCTAAATGAGGACAGAAACAAGAGAGGACTCATACATGAATAGAAAAATTGTATAAATGACTGGCTCAGGTAAACATTACTACTGAGTGAAACTACCCATTTTTCAACTCACAGGCATTTGCATATTGTAACTGCTTCTTCTGCAAATGTTTATGATTTGATCCAAGGTGACATTCACTGCCTCCTTTGCCCAGTAACACACCTTAAGGCATAATAATAAAATCTCTTTAGCACATACCTGACTTTAAGAATACCTCAACCTACCTAAAAACCTCTTGAGTCCACGATGGTAAAAGAGATGTTCTTCTTGTAAAATGTCATACAGACTCCTATTTGGATAGAAAAATAAAGAATTTAAGATTCAAGGGTTCAGACACTGAACATCAGCTGAGTTGTAATCTCGGTTCTGCCATGAAATCTCCATGTGACTTCTATTAGTCACTTTATACCCCCGCTCCCTTATTCCCTTACCCAAATCCTACAGTAGAAAATAGAAATAACAGTTAGTGATAAGGCTACAAACATTTAACTACTTCAATAATATTTTTCAAAAACTTTTTTAATCAAGGATGTGGAATTATTTTAAACATTGGCTCATCATCAATCAACCAATCTATCCATAGGAATTTATTAAATGCTATCTGTGTGCCAGGCATTGTGCTAAGCACTGGCATACAAAGAAAGGCAAAAACTGCTGCTACCCTCAAGACAATCTCCAGGGGAAGTTTCCAACAGAAGATTAAAAATCACCAAAAACAAATGAGTACAGATATAGATAAATAAATAGATAGACAGACAGACAGACAGACAGACAGACAGACAGACAGACAGACAGATAGATAGATAGATAGATAGATAGATAGATAGATAGATAGATACATTCAAACATGCATGCCTGTTTTAAAGTACCTGATAACCTTTTATTGTTAAGCACAAAGCATTGTCCAAAAAAAGGAGAAAGTGAAAGATAAGAAAGGCAGGAATATACTGGGAAAGTTCTCCTTTAGGAATCCCTTGTATCCTGGGCTCTTTCTAATCATCATAACCCCTCTCTAGGTGTGAATCCATAAGCATATGAAAGCCTGTCATGCCAGTGCGTTTCCTATACCTGCCACAGTGTGAAACCCCTATGTTTCTGGCCCTGAGGAGAAGTTCGCTTTCCTTGCAGCAAGATAATGTTTTAAAAAGCTGACTTTTAAACCTCTTACTGAATTTTTTAATGGATTAAATTCATCATGTCACCAGCTGCTGTGCAGCTAATAGAGCCATAAAACACTGTATTAAAGGATTACCCATGCAAAATTTCCTCTTGTGCTAATGTGAATTTTAATACTTTTAACATTTAGTTGAGATGGGAATGTCCAAGAACAGCTTGTTCAATAGGTTGTTCTATAAAATTAAGTTCTTCAGCTCATCAGAAATGCCAGGACTCCATTAAGTTAAAATTTTACAGAGAGGCTAAGATGATTCACTGTATAGCATTTGTGAGGAGGGAGACAACATCTGCTTCTCCATTAATGTGTGTATGTATGTGTGTGTGTGAAAGAGAGAAAGACAGAGAAAGAGATTGAGGAGAGAGAGAGAGAGAGAGAGAGAGAGAGAGAGAGAGAGAGAGAGAGAGACCTAAAGAGACAGAGGCAGCAATGGTGACACAGGCAGACAGAGACAAAGAGAGGCAAAATAAACATAAATCCCACCCATAAGTTTAAGGGAAATGGACTGAAGAGATGAGAATGCTAACATCAAAATTGTTGAGATCAATATACCCAGCCTGACAATGGTTATAATTATTTAGGCCATATAAATTTATGTCCTCTCAAACATCAGTGGCCAGAAGATTAAAAAAAATAAACTTACAGCACCCAAAATGCTAATTCTGCAAAATTATGGATATCATATTTTGCATAGATCTCCCTGTTACATCCCTTGTCTGATGTTTATTATCAGAGGATCATTGAACAGGATTGTTTCTGTTGTTATATCTTCCAAGGAATCTTGGATCATTTTGATATATGGATAAAAGGTATTTTATTATATCTCTGTAGCAAGAAAGTATGTTACAAAGCCTTAAAGTCATCAGGGAACCTAGAAATCATCTTATTTCAAACTCTTCGTTTTCAGCTGAGCAAACCGAAGATCATAGAGCTCTTGCCTATCTTTGACCTAAGCCTCCTGACCTCTAGTCCATTACCCTTTCTATTATACCATGATGCCTCCCTTATATGTGTATAAATATATTTGGATCACTTTGCACATATGAAAGAACACTGTACCTAAAAAAAAATAAGATAAAAGATCAATACACAAATATTACAATAGCTCAATGCATATATCAGTGTCACATTGAGCAGCTTCAATAAAGATAAGATATCTTATAGAAAAAGTATTATACAATAAATTTTAGAACTCACTTAAATTCCAGCTTTCCAATATCCACGAGTTTGGCCACCATTTGGGAATACAGTATTTAAGATGAAATTTTGTTTTCTCAGATTACCCCCTCTTTTGCCTCTCTGAATAACCTCTATCCTCCAGGTCCTAAGCATTGTGGTTACCTGTGATTCATACACATGAAAAAAAATGTCCTTATTTACTGAAGCAATTGCCTGTCTAAACAAGTCTTTGAAAATAACACACAGATTCTTTAATGTTGTTCAATCATTGGACTGTATTTAGTCATAAAAGAAGACTCCAAATTCTCATCCCAACTAAAAGGGACCATTAGCATGTACCCTGTCTTATTTAAAATACAACGAAAGGATGATCCATTTTAATGGAAATTCTCCAAAGCCAATGTTCCTCGCCCCAGCTGAATTTTGTCCCTAGCTCCATATTTTGTACTGTGTATGTATTACTGTTCTGAGAGCCTGTCATTTCTTATCAGAATGAGAAAGGCTAAAGAGATAATATTTCAATAACATACTGGCCTGATCATAAAATAACTCAATGGAAATGTGTAAGTGCCTCAGGCGGCTCAGCAGGATAGTCAGCAGTCAGATGATTTCTATTCTGGGTGTTTTTTTTTATGGTTACATTTTCTGTTATATCAGACATACCCTCAAGTCTTAGTTATGCTTTTATTCAAAGAGGAGAAACCATGGTATAAAGACCTACAAAACTTATTATGATATATTACTGTAAAGAAATAAAAGTGGGTGCCACAGTAGCATATTGATAAGGACAGGCCTGCCACATTAATTGACCTTTTTTCATCTCAACCACTGGGGCTGAGGCCTAAGCATCAAGGTTGCTAGGCAACGGGGTCACTGCTTTCAGGTCTTAAATGCACAACCTAGTCAAGAAGAAGATGATGTGATCTTCAGAAAGGGAGCAGATGTTTGGCAGTGGAAAGAATTTCAATATATATGCATGGGTTTCTTTATTCTTTACTTTCTTTCTTTTCTCTTTTTATTTATTTTCTTTCCTCTTTGCTTTTTAAATTTTTCCTCTTACTGGAGACTGAAATGTAAAATTTACTTTAGAAAAGGAAAAATGGGAAGGGGTTTGAAAGTTCTGATGATCAGACCAGGGCAGTGAAAGAATATAGGGAGAAAGTAGAGACAGGAGTTTCCTTGATTTACCGATTTACCCGAAGACATGATGCTTCAGTGTTTAAGCTGCTGATGGAGGTGACATAAAAACCTCATTCACGACACGTGTACACAGACATGTCAAAAATATTGATTGATCTTGGAAGATTAATTGAGAGGGAGGGGAAAGTCTGATTCCGAAGTGAGCTTTTACACTCTTTCATAAATATTACTGCATTCTGCCATGCTTAATGACAGAGCTTGAGGCAACCCAATAGCTCCTAAAGGTCAGCTCAGAGAAAAGTTCATTCCTTACCCCTCTCTCTGCGCAAAGGTTTGCCAAGTCAACACTTAAACTTTAATAAAGGGCACTGAACAAGAGCCTATTCCTCACCTGGAAATAAGCACACCATCCCTATGCAAATAGCATTTGCATGTGGCCCATAAGGAAGTGGGCTAGCCTCTGTTAGATCAGACAAATAGCATTTCTATGACAGCTTTTGTTTTACAACAAGAAACCTTCTATATTTAAATAAATGTCAGGAGTGAGGCAGAATTGTGAATTTCCCATTTCATAGTCTTTGTTCACCCTAGAAATATGACAGCTGTTTTATGTTACCTTGTTTCATGGCATACTCTGCCTATGTAGTGAAATCTCTTGGAAGAAGCCAATGTTCCTTATTACCTAAATTTCAATCCTCTCTACTGGTGGTGGGAAGAGGGGAGTTGTTTGGAAGGGGTATGTGTGTGTGTGTGTGTGTGTGTGTGTGTGTGTGTGTGTGTGTGTGTATCTCCATGCATGTGTTACTCTGTGTTGGGAAGAGGAAGGGAAAAGGGAAGGGGCAAATGAGTACCACCTATTGGGAAAAAATTGGAATTATGGTTGTCAAAAGCAGAAACTAGGTTTTTCCCAGCTTTCCTTCCTGTTCCCCCCCCCAGGTATGATGTAAGATCTTCTGCATCCCACCTGATTTCAACCCCCAGCAGTTAGGCAGAGATTCTGGCTCATATAAATAGCAATGAAGTAGTCAGGGAACAGGTCATGTGCCAAGGGACTGAGGGCTGTCAGATAACTATAATGATTTCTTTGGCCCTTCAGGGTGAAAAATTTACTTCATCCTGTTTTTGCCTGATATTTGCCATTTCTGTCTCCCTGAAGATAACTGTCATCTATAGATATGCTTGCTGTCTTTTTAAAGCTATGAGCACTGGAAGACCATAAAAAGGTAGTCAATAAAGCATCAGAAGCCAAAAATATATATATTGGTTGTCAAAATTCATATCTAAGACCCTAAAAATAAATCAAAGCTCAATTCTACTTAAATGGTCTCTTCTGAGTTATTCTGAACCTAATGCTCATTGGTTTGCAAGAATATGAAGCTAAGTTCTGCTACTCTTTATGTCCTAACCATTACTCCCAGAAGTTATGGGCAGGTCTGGAAGACAACAGAGGCCAGAGAGGGGGAAGGTAGGCTTTCCCATTGACACTCCTTAGAAAACCAGCCACTGATCCAAAAAGTCCCTGGGTTATGTCATGGGGATGGTTCCAGTAAGATTCCCATCTCCAAACTAATCGCGCAAAGCAGACTTTACCAATAGGTGAAGTAGACACTTGCCTTCCTAGGGTGGCTCAAAGCCTGAGAAGCTTATTACTAGGCATATTATACATAATAAAATCAGGAAGGTGAACCAGGATGAAGACAAAGACTTCATTCTCTCAACTTCTTATGTCTAGGCTCAGATTCACTTACATTACTTCTCCATGATTTTGTTCCTTCCCTTTAGTAGAATCTCCTCTCTCATTTTTGTACCTGTGTCCCCAGTGTCTGATACAGTATCTGGCACACAGTAGGTATTTAAACACTTTTAGGATTGATTTATCACTGATTGATTGACCCAAAAGGATTTTGAAGCTAAGGAGAGCTACAGAGCCCAGGTCCAGATAGGATTGTGTTGCCTTTGTTGGAAGGCAGCCTCTGAAATGACTTGAGGGGGATATAGTCTAGAAATCAGAAAGTAATGGAAGTTAAAGGGAACTTTCTAAGATAAAGGCTTGGATCATAAGAATGAATCCTACTAGCAGCAGGAAAAGAGACTAAATTTTTGTGTTCCCTAATCAGCTTTCTGGCCCTTCTGTCCTCCCAAAAAGCTTGCTCCCAGGAAGCAAAGGCTGAATGCTGTTTATTCCTTTCTTTAATTTCTAGACAACCAGGGATTCATACTCTAATGAATGGGTGTGTGGAGCTACAGCAATGGCTCTGGTATCTAAGCTGACATAAAGATGGCAGAGCCCAACTCTCCTTTTATGGGGAAGAAGAGGGAGAATTTTAGAAGAAGACTCTACCTGAAGCCTGAGACAGAGGTGGGGAGTAGCAGAGATGCAACACTAAGATGGGTATAATAGAGACAGTAAAATCCAAGTACAGAATAGACATGCCCAGGGATCATGATCCTGTGAAAGACATGTGACCAAGGAACACATGTGGAGGGCCAACTTACATCTCTGACACTACTGATGTCTTCTACTTCCATCGTCCTGCTTTCCCCATATAGCAGTCTTCCATGAGGAACAGACCCAACTGGAATTATGTGATTCTGTTTAGAATAAAGATCTTGAATCATAATCATCAACACATCATGATTCTTTGTGAATGGCTATAATGCAAATTAATATCCACTAGAGTTCCCAATTGGAACTATGTATATGTCCGTCCCATTAGCCTTTTGATCCTAAGTGAGGTTTAGCACGAGTTTATTACTTATCCTCAGCAAGGAAAACGGAATTTAAATTAAGCAAATAACAGGAAGTTAAGGGAGAATGTAGCACTTTGTTCCTAGGTATCAATATATTTTAAATCATATTTTTAATTGAAACATTCTTTTAAATGTCACCCAAATATCAGGCATCTAGGAAGTATAGTGGGTAAATCACTGGACTTAAGAGTCAGGAAGACCTGAGTTTAAATCTAACCTCTCACACTTACTAGTTTTATGACCGTAGCCAAGTCACTTAACCTCTCTCAACCTCAGGTCCCTCATCTGTAAAATGAAGATATTAATAGCACCTTCTTCCCAAGGTTGTTGAGGGGAGTCAATGAGATAATATTTGTAAAGCACTTTATATCTTAAAGAACTATATAAATTCTAACTATTATCATTTGTGACTAAATGGTATTTATGCTTGTTTGTGTATCCACATCTAGGGGATATTTCCCCAAATTGCACTCACAGTCATGGGTCAGATCTCCAGAGAAGAGGTGCTACAATTATAGAGTGCCCACTTCTGATACTACAGCTCAGGACCACATCCACCTACATGCACACCCCAGGGAAATTTACTTTCACAATCACTGAGTAGACATAGCTACCTCAAAGCAAAAGTATTTACAAACATGGTATAGTATGAACAGTAGCTACAAAATATTCCTCCCCATGAACCAAGAGACCACTATCCCACAAATACACACATTGTACATGAGAAGAGTGTGTTTCCACAAATCCTGATCCCAGGTACCAAAAGAGTATCTCCAGGGACATTTTTAAAATGAGAAGAGAGAGAGGGAGAAAGAGGATTACTGCTTTCCCCTTTGCCTCTGAAAGGAAGCCTAGTACAGTGGGAAGTGTAAAATTTGGAAACAGAGGACCTGAGCTGCAAACATATTTCTTCCACTCTCTACCTGTGTGACTTTGGACAAGTGACTTAACCTCTGTGTGCCTCAGTTTCCTATATGTAAAATGAAAGGGATAGATTTGATAGTCTTAACAATCCCATAGAGTTCTAAAACTATGAGCCAAAGATACTATGCTGGTGATTATTTACATTATTGTTATTCTGTATTTGAGACTTGTTTTCCTGTTATAAAAATCTTAATTGTTTGAATAACACATGAGCTAAGAAAACAATTACATACATCGTTTTGTTGAAAAATGAAGGGTGACAATCTTTTTGGTTTTGTTTTGAAAAAAAGAGGGGGCAGACATTGCTACCCACAGTTTGGAAGCAATGGAGAAAATAACTACAGTTTTCTCTAGGGATGTATGTGATGCCAATCCAATTAATGTGCTTTCCTTTTTGGTTTTTTGTAGATTTCATTTTATTTTGAAAATATTTTCCTCTAAACAAAACAGATATATTCCCAATAAATGTCCAAACAAATCACTTTGTGTTTTCTCCTTAAGGAGAAAAAAAAAGCCCAAATTTTCAGTTACTAGCAAAAAAGAGGGCTGTGTCCTTTAATGTTGGTCATGTGGCACTAACACTGACCGTTGCATTTGGCCACTTTTGCTGTGTCTCCACGTTGATTATGTTTACCTTTCTGGACTTTTGACACTGCTTTCCTCACTCCACATCACTCTGAATTCTTCATATTCATCATTCCACATTGCACAGTAATATTCTTTTATATTCATATGCCATAATTTGTTCAGTTAGGAGTTTGGAGGTATATACTTAGTTTCCATTTTTTGGTATCACAAATAAAGCTATTAACATTTTTGTACATCTGGGGTTTTTTTTCCTCCTTGCTGTCAATAATCTCCTCGAGGTACAATCCCAGTAGTGGGATCTCAAGGTCAAAGGATAAGCACAATTTTTTAACTTTTCTTGCATAATTCCCAATTGTTTTCCAGAGTGATTGGAAAATAGCCTATCTTCCCATAGCCTCTCTAATAGTGAGATTGCTCATCTTTTGAGATCGGTTTGGTAGATATGAAATAGGATTTCACTGTGTCATATTGTTGGTTTTTAATTTTTGTTGTTGAGTTATTATAGTCATGCCCAACTCTTTGTGAACCCATTTTGGGGTTTTCTTGGCAACAATACTGGAGTGGTTTGCCATTTTTTTTCTACAGATTATTTTTTATAGATGAGGAACTGAGGTAAACAGGGTTAAGTGATTTGCCCAGAATCATACTATTAGTAAGTGTCTGTGGATAGATTTGAACCTAGGAAGATCAATTTTCCTGACTCTTAAGCCTAGTGCTCTATCCACTGTTCCATCTAGCTGCTCTGGTACTTAATAAGTACTTGTTATTTGATTAACTGCTTAATTTTATATATTTATGTCAGTTTGCTATAGATTTTGGTTGAGAGATTTTATGTAAATATTTTCCCCATTCTCTAGTGTCTCTGTTCTAGCTATAATGTTTTTGTTCATTTCATTTATATGATCAAAACTGTCCTTTTTTGTCCTTGGAAATTTCTATTCCATGTTGGGGTCTACTAAAATAATTGAATAACAACAACTATCCCTTGACTAGTTAGTAATTCTTCCCCTAAACATAGTAGTAAAGGATATCATCTTCCATTCTTCTCTAATATTTTTTTTTAGTTTTGTGGATTTCTATATTTAGGTCAATTTGGAATTTGTTGTGTTACTTTATAGAGTGAATGATGCTGATATTAGTCATTTTTTTTTTGCCAAACTGCAGGCTAGTTTTCCCAGTGGTCCCTATTAAACAGATTTCCTTACCTGGTAGTTTGTGTACTTCATTTTACTGGATATCAGATAGGTGTGTGCATTTGTTTCTAGATATTGTTTATCTAATTAATTCCACTGATCTCCTTTGCTATATTTTGTCAAAACCAGCTAGTTTTGATGATTATTGCTCTGAAGTATAGTTTGAAATTTAGTATTCTAAGTCTTCTTCCTAATATAATTATTGTCATATCTCTTGATATTCCTAACCTTTTATTTCTCCAGATGAATTATGTAAAGTTAAAGTTTACCTTTGGTCATTTAGTTTGTATGGCACTAACTCTGAGGAGTAATTTGGACAATATTGCTGTGCTGTCACGAACCTGTCATGAACATGGAATATCTCTTCATTTATTTAGATCTTTTTAAAATTTCTATAAAATTTGTTTTATATTTGAATTTACATAAGTCCTCTATATGTTTTAGAAGGTTAATTATCAAATATTCAATTTACTTTGTTCTTAAGTTAAACAGAATCACTCTTCCTCCTGCACTGTGTTAGTAACATGCAGAACTGCTAATGAATTTTGTTGATTTACTTCCTGTTTTACTATTTTACTGAAGCTATTGTCTCAATGTTTTCAATGATTTCCCAAGTTTCTCTAAGGAAATGATCATATCATCTACAAATAGGGATGCTTTTGCCATTTCTTTACTAATTTCCCTGACTTCATTTTCTTTTTAAGTATCAAATAAGATATTAGCAAAAGGCTGCTGGGTAGCTAGGTAGCTCAATAGAGAAAGCATGGGGCCTGCAGTCAGAAAGGCCTGAGATGAAATCCAAACTAAGACCTTTACTAGCTGTGTGACCCTGGGCAAGTCACTTAATCTTGTTTGCCTCAGTTCCCTCATCTGTAAAATAATCTGAAGAAGGAAGTGGCAAACTGCTTCAGTATCTTTGCCAAGAAAACGCCAAATGGGGTCAGGAAGAGTCTGAAATGATTGAGTAACAACAACAAGGCTACTGGTAGCGTGGTAGACTGAATGCTGGACCTGATGTCAGGAAGACCTGAGTTCAAATCTAACCTCAGACGCTTACTAGCTGTGTGATACTGGGAAAATCAATCAACCTCTGTTTAACTTCATTTCCTCAACTTTAAAATGGGGATGATAGGGGCAGCCAAGTGGAGCAGTAAATAGAGCACCAGCCCTGGAGTCAGGAGGACCAGAATTCAAATCCGGCCTCAAACACTTAACACTTACTAGCTGTATGACTTTGGGCAAGTCACTTAACCCCAATTGTCCTGCCTTCCCCCCTCCAAAAAAAATAAAGTAAAATGGGAATAACAGTATATATACCTCACAGAATTGCTATG
This sequence comes from Petaurus breviceps papuanus, assembly GCF_028583685.1. Classification (NCBI taxonomy): domain Eukaryota; kingdom Metazoa; phylum Chordata; class Mammalia; order Diprotodontia; family Petauridae; genus Petaurus; species Petaurus breviceps. The sequence continues at coordinate 4,166,504 of NW_027186390.1, forward strand.
AGGATGAAATGAGGTATGTATAAAATGCACTTAGCACAATGTTTGGCACATAGTAGGTGCTATATTAATATTTATTTCCTTCCTTACCCCCTATAACTATATATTAAGAAAATAGTTTCTCTGATGAGGTTCTTTTCTTTCAGGAATACAAGGATAATTCAACATTATGAAAACTGTTGTGGGCAACCTAAACCTGTGATTTGATCAATGTGAAGAATTCCCTATGTGTAAATTACCACTACCTCTAATGAAAATCACTCACTCATCTGTAATTTATGGCTTAAGAGAATTGCCTTAGGCACTAAATGAAGAAAATTTACTATTATCACACTATTTTAAGTCAGAGGCAGTCTTGGAATCCAGAGGCTGGCTCTCTAGGATACTTTCCTGCTTCCCTAGGAAAATTATAAGTGTGAATTAAATTAATAAAAATATTTGTTACATGATGATATTAATAGGTGCATAGAGCCAACAACAAAATAGAATACTCATCTATGTTTAAAAAAAAAACAGAAAACATAGGAATAAAGGGGCTTCTTCTTATAATCAAAAATATCTCTTTAAACTCAAGAAGAGAACTATTTGAAGTTTTTCCAGTAAGATCAGTGGTAAAGCAAGGATACCTGCTGAATCAACTAGTATTTGCTATGGTTTCATATAGTATTCATAAATACTAATTATGGCAATAATACTAGAGTGAGAATTGGCAGGTTATGATTCACATTATTATGGACAATAGATCATATTTCTCTATTTAGTCAACAGCCTAATGTTTTGGAGTGTCACGGCAATAAAGGCACTTAAGGAATACTATGTGGCAAAATGTTTGTAAGGAAGGAGGGAAAGAAGGAAGGAAGGAAAGGAGGAAAGAAGGAAGGGAGGGAGGAAGAAAGGAAAGAAGAAAGAAAGGAATGGAGGAAGGGAGGAAGGAAGGCAGGAAGGAAGTCAGGAAGGAAGGCAGGGAGGAAGGAAGGAAGGAAGGAAGGAAGGAAGGAAGGAAGGAAGGAAGG
>NW_027186390.1:4167523-4193663 GCF_028583685.1 Petaurus breviceps papuanus
AGGAAGGAAGGAAGGAAGGAAGGAAGGAAGGAAGGAAGGAAGGAAGGAAGGAAGGAAGGAAGGGAGGGATGATATAGTGATGCAGATTGCAACTCATTCAAGCCTTCCCCTCCTGTGTGACTCTTACTCATATCCTAGGGTCACAGATTTAGAGCTGGACAGGCACTTAAAGATCATCTAGTCCAACCCTTTCATTTCACAGATAAGGAAGCAGAAACACAGGGAGGTAAAGTGACTTTCCCAGTCACAGAGCTAGTGTGTTTCTGAGTCAAGAGTGTGAAGCCAAGTCTACCTGAACCCAAGGCCAGCACTCTATACAACCCCTGCAATTGATCCAGTCTATAAGACCCCTTCCTTTGCTGTCTCAAAGGCAATTTAAGCTATCTCATCAATTTTTAAACTTGAATCCTGAAGGAAAAAACTAGTTTTGCTGAATTCCTTTTGGCTCTTCACATTTAACTATTCAAAATCTTCTGAGTGTAATCAGTTAATTACTTGGAATAGATAAAGTATTACCTCTTAAGCCTGCTCACATTCAATCCCACCAGTTTGAAGGATTAGATACCCACTTACTCTTCAAAGTTAACTACCTTTGACATGAATTTCACAGAAGGGTTGGGGTTGAGTTTCCACACCCTAGGCAAAGTTAGGGAGTAAGTGAAGTTTGTCTTTAGCTAGTTCCAATGGCTTCTCCTTAGCTCCTTTCCCTTCCCAATGATGCCCTCCTCATTCTCCCACAGTAGTAACCATTCACACACATGAATTGTCCATAGGTTCGTGGGTCCAGAACTACAAGGGACCTTAGAAGTAATCTGGACAAACTCTTTCATTTTGCAGGTGAATCTCAGAAAGGAAAAATGACTTGTCCAAGAGGCCTATAGGTAATAAGGGGCAAATCTGAGTTTTAAATCTAGACCCTCTGACTCTAAATCCAGCACTGGCTATCTGATAATTCTGGTTATCTGGTAATTATACTGCCTATCAAGAAACATTGTTCATTGTCAAACAGCTTGGGTAACATTCATTAAGCACTTTCCAATTCTTATATGTAAAACAACACAGGATTTCAAACTCTTTTCCTTCCCAAAAGTATAAATTCTTGCTGTTATACTTAATATTTCCTATGCCTGGGTGATGAAAATCAAAGAAGAAACCTACTGCAGTACAACACTTTGGAAGGGAGACTTAAAAACATTTTTAGAAAAATGATCAGAAAGATCATGAAAGCCGTTTTGGACAACCTCACTGTGCATGTAAAGAGCTTTTTGAACTTTTTACCTTTTGGTGATACTTTTGATCTGCAATGCACATGATCTCATTAAAAGCATATTATTTAGCTTAAACTTCGAAAGCTTACAATTTCTTCCAGTAGCCTGGGGCTAGGAGCAGTGTAATACAGTTCGTGCAAGCTTTATGTCATGGCAACATGTCATAAAGTATCGGCCGGGATATTGCTAAAAAGGTGTGGTGGGAGGGGTAGGATCTCTGCTCAGACACTTTAGAGAGCTCACAAAGGAGAGGTCAATGCCCATCAGCCAATGCACTGAATCCTAATTACTCAGGGATACTCAGCCTAGCTGTTTTGAAACGCACAGCAATAAATCTTCCAACAAGCACCAGAGACCCCTTGGTTTCAGATCAGAATGCCTTTCCCATGTCCAATTAAATTAATTGTCTTGTTTCCTATCCCTTACGATGATCTTTGGGGAAAAGGCAAGCAAGTGATCTGTGCTTGCCAAGCTGCATGTGAAAGGCACAGCTGAATCCAAGAATGCAGCCTTCCCTGCAAGCCATGGGCTTTCCTGATGAATCGGTGATGACTGTGCCCTTACTAGGGAGAAGTTGTTGCTAATGGAGGTTGATGTTGATACCTCAATGCACTCTCTGGGCACTCTACCACCATTGTAAGCCTTGTGAGGGTTGGTTACTTTGTTATCACAGCAACCGAATGAGAAAATAAGAGAGAACTAAAAATAATTACATTCCACAAAGCAGCTTGATATAGTGGGAAGAATATAGACTCTGGAATGAGCCAGATCCTGTGTTCCATTCCTGCCTGTGGGACCTTGAAGTTTAACCTGCTTAAGGTTAACCTTAACTTTCTCATCTGTACAATTGGACTAGAGGATCTCTGAGGTCACTTCCATCTCTAGCTGGTACAGTAGGTAAGAGCTCCAGAAGATCTGAGTTCAAATCACCCATCTCAGACACTTACTAGCTGTGTGCCCCCCAGTAAGACATGTAACCTCTCTCAGCCTCACTTTCCTCACCTATAAATGGTTATAATAATAGCACCTATCTTCCAGTGTTGTTGTGAGTATCAAGTGGAATCATATATGTAGAGTACTTTGCAAACTTTAAAGTGCTATAAAAAGCAAGCTACTATTACTATTATCTTAAGAGTTGATCATAAAAAGGGCTCAGGAAATTTGCCCAAACTCATATTCTAGATTAATGGCAACCCAGAACTAGTGTTAAAAGTTTGGTATGCCACAAGTTTGGGCTCATTCATTTGAACCTGGAACCTCTTAATCTACTATCTCTCTCATCCAGGTAAGATCTTCTTCCTCAAATTTTAAGTGAAATCTTAGGGTCATAGGAAGCTCTAAGACCTACAACTGAAAGGACCATATAGCCCATCTAATCCAACCCTCTCTCTTTTTAATGGAAATTGAAGCCTAAGTTGATCAGGTCACTTTCCCAAGGTCACAATGGACATGTTCTCAGTAAACAGAGCCTTCTCTAATATCTTTATGCACCAAAACTGGCCTTGTATCCCCGAGTAATTAGAAGTCATATTTTACTTTTTTTGAATGTAATTGTATAGCAAAGCAATGTCTGAAAATAACCATCATCTTACAGCATTAACTGTAGAACACAGTCGAATGTTAATTCCTACCACTTTCTCACAAAGCCCTGTTAAGTAGACAGTAAAAATATTATTATCTGAAGTTAGAGATAAGGAAGCTGGACCTTAGAGAAGTTAAGCAGCTTCTTCTCAGTCACAGAGCTGCTGAGTATGAGTCCAGATTCAAACCCCCAATAGTTTTAGTTCTCAGTATAAAAGCTTTTCACTCCAATGGTTTCTAAGTCACCATCAGTTTCTTCAAATGGTATTTGTTCACTAAGATATGATGTTGGGTTCCTTATATGTCAAGGTTCAAATTTGAAGTTGGGGAGGAGAGAAAAATAGGAATGTCAGGTAACTGTGCAGGGAAGATAACAGTGTTCATTTAACTGTCACTATTAATTATCCCCTTCTAGTTTGTGTGCCAGTAAACAGTTAGGGGGAGAGAGAGTGATTGGCTTTTTGACAGGACCAGAGCTGAGAGAGTATGAGTGAGGGTGCTTATGAAGAGGATTGGGTTTGTATGTGAATGTCTGCACAATTTGAGGGTACATTTTGGGGCTTTTGGGTACTGACCCGAGGAGACCTAGGGGCATAATCTCTATTTGGGCAAATCTCTTTCTAATGCTTTGATGAGTTGTCCCTAAATTGAGAATTAAAGCATTCTAGTTTCTGGCCTCAGTAAGGAAGACTAAGGTAGCATGGTTCTAGTGTTGATCCCCCTAGAAAAATTCTAACATTCAGGGAACACCCTCCAGGGATGCAGAGTGGGATTTGGTGGTTTGGCATTGTTCTGAGCTCCCATTGATCTCCCCAAGGAAAAAGAGAGAATTCAGGAATGGTGAGGAGGGCACCCAAGTGGACCTAAGTTTGGTGAAATAGTGAGCTTAAAAGCATGTGTGTGGAGGCCCATGCCACCATAATAACTGAGGGCTTCTGACAACTGCTTTTCTCTGGGTTTATCTTTTCCCTGTTCTCCAACGCTGAGGAGAAACCCATTTGAATCTTGGCAGGGAAAACCTAAGTTTCTTTTCTATGAACAGTGCCCCAGTCTAGTATCTAAGAAATCTGGGAGAAAACCTCAGCTATTAAAGTTTTGACGTTCTGGTAGATATTTTGTGCACAAATTCAAGTGGTGTGAGGGAGAAAAAAAAGAGAAAGTTCAGAGCTGATGCTGATAAAAATCTCTCTAGTAAATTACCTAAAAATGATTATTGGATGATTTCCGTAATGATTCTCATGTGTTATTTAGCTGATGAATTCTCCCACTGGAATATCTTTGCCCAGTAGCACTGCACACTCAGAGCAACAGGATTTGTTGAAAAAAAAACTTCACAGTAAATTAAGTACAATTAGCAGAGCAAACATCAATATTCCCAGCCCCGTGATGCTGCAATCATTCTGCCTCCACTCTCAGCACTCATTAGAACTTAGACCATTTCTCAAATCAGTGATCATTGTAAGTGATCGTCACCATAAATGCCCTCTGAAATAAGGAAATCCTTTTCACCCAGAGGTACCATGTGGATTTTAACATTCAAAACCAAAGAACAAGAAGCAAAGAGGAAACACAAGACCTCAAAGTTACTGTCATATGACTAATTCCAAAATCATACAATATTGTTCCAATGAATAAAATACAACTGAATAGTTTCTGATGTTTTCCTGAATTGTCCCTTACTAATAATATTTTTAAAAGGAAGTTACATTCTGTGAGAAAGAAGTGAGAAATGCAAACTAAATGGTAATTATTTCTTTAAACATAATACAGCGAAACCCCAATAACATTCTCACACAAAATACTTGCTCTTACTGCAATGTTCTTTCTAAAGATTGCAAGTGATAGTACAAATGTGGGTTCTAAAAATATGGTGTTCTACTGTTCTAGTCTTTAAAAAATGTTTTCTAGAAACATTTAGTCCATTACAATTCTGAAACTCTATGATCATAGGATTTAGAACTAAAGGAAACCTTAGGCAGTATCTAGACCAATAGAATCATTTTGCAGATTTTTTTTAGTAATTATTTTATAGAAACTTGGGTTCATAGGACTTTTCCAAGGTATTAAGTAGTAAAACAAGGATATGATCCTAGGCAAGAGTGTGCCAGTTAATGTTTAAATAACTAGCTCTCTTTAAAAAAAAAACTACAAATGACAGGGATGGCTAGGTAGCACAGTGAATAGAGCACCAGCCCTGGAGTCAGGAGGACCTGAGTTCAAATCTGACCTCAAACACTTAATACTTACTTAGCTGTGTGACCTTGGGCAAGTCGCTTAACCCCAATTGCCCTGCCTTCCCCCTCCAAAAAGAAAAAAAAATACAAATGACAAACTATTTAGTTTAACATGCATTATTAACATTTCCTCTATTACTTTCTCAAGTCTAGACACTCAACAAAATAATAAATCAAGTGATGATTTGTAGCATTTTTTAATTAATAACATTGAAGATTTGATAACCAACTCTTGAAAGCTGGCATGAGCTGCCTCCAGCACACCTCTGACTAGATTCTTTAACTCCAAATTCAATACTCTTTTCAATACCCAAAGCTGCTTCACTAAGGGGCTATGGATGGTACCTTTAAATATATCAAACAATCAACAAGAATATGTTAAGCACAGCTATATGCCAAGTATTGTGTATTTGGAGAGACAAATACAAAAGTGAGGCAGTCCTGCCTTAAAGAAGTTTGCATTATGCTAACTGAAGGTATGCTACATATTCATAGAAAGCTAAATACAAGATACATATATATATATGTATATGCACATAAATATGTGTATGTATATGTGTGTGTGTATTACAAAATTATTTGGAATCAGGTAAGGTCTCTTGAAAGATGGACACGAGTTTGGAACCTGTTTTACAAAAGCTATTAAAGTGACTTCAAGATCAAAAAGTACCTAAGTTTCACAGGTATAATTTGATCCCATATCCTGTTTCACCTCTCTTACCGCAGAGGCATCATAGTTATCACTTAATATATTTAATGAGCATAAAGTCAATTAGTCAGTCAGCATAATAGTTACTCAACAATATCTATTTCCTTCTTTCTGCCTGCAACACATGTTCACAAACTGTCTTTAAAAACTTCCTGCCCTTCCATGAAGCAGACAGTTTGGTCTGGACAGACCAAATTTTATTGCTTTTGACCAAAGTCCATCTGACAACTCTTCCAAATCAAAAATCTGGTGAATGTGATCCTCAGAAAAAGTTATAAAGTCTGAGATAGAATAAAGTTATGAAGTTTCTGAGTATGAAAATGGTTAAAAATTCAGATTTAATTTCATAAGGAAAACCATTAAACCCAGTGAATTTTCCTTCCTTAAATATGTTTTCTAAAATGCTCCAATGTGAAAAAGAAATTTTAATTGGCAGGGGAAATGCAGCAAAGTGCAAAGACTGGAAAATATTCAAGATGGCTGTCTCTGTGTGTACACATATGTGTGCATATATACATGATTTATAGATGTATATGATAAAAATGTAACTAGGTAGGAGGAAGGCAGTGTGATACATCCCTCTTAGCTTAGCTTTGGAGATTCACTTGTACAGCAGACTGGATGTCCTAAAAAAAAAAAAACTATGGGGAATCAGATCCATACAGTTCTGTGGGGTTTTTTTGTAAGTTTCTTTCTGCTTGAAATGGGTTTGAGATATAAGATCTACATGAGCACATTAAGCTGGGAGCCACGCATAATTTTAAGGCCTTTGACAAAGATGATGCCTTTGGTGACCAGAAATTGTCAGTTTAAAAAATTAGTAAGTAAACAGATAAATTAGTAAGTAAATGAATGGATAGTAAATAGACATGCTGAGGAGTTAACTGAAAAGTCTCTATGCTCCAAAAAGCTTATTTCCTTGGGTGAGAAATCTCCTTCTAGAGAGGAGCTACTCATTCCATCCAAGGCTCAGAAAAATAATTTTCATTGTAGGAGACAAGTGTTAGGTCTTTGCTTTTCTAAAAGAGTCATAGCAAAACGTCTCTGGTTTTCAAGCTAAAAAGTAAAATAAAGGTAAATGCAACATGGAAAAATTGGTTGAGATACCCCTTGTTCTTCACCTTCCACTAGTTTCTGAGTCTAGGTAGAAACTTACTATGCACTAGTGGATGTGTGATTGACAACTTTTCTAGGTACAGATAGATTTTTTTTGCTGGTTCCACCAAGCACCATTTTTTCAAAGCATTGATTTAAAAGTATTGACCAAGACATCACAATGTTGATTTTACTGTCGGATCTTAAATTACTTGAGTTATGACATGCTGGGCAGTGAGTGCAAGGAGAGAGAAGTTACACATACATCTGTGTCAGATGCTAAGTAACAGTTTTTCTGAAGTTGCTTTTGAGTGAATAACAGGGAAGTGATACCACAAAATAACTTCTGGTTTGATTTGGTTCTAGATACTTCAATATTTCAAGCATCTTTGCTTCTGTTGCTTTGTGTACTCCTCCCAACATGTAGAATCCACCCTTCTATAATATAGAAAAAGTTCTCCAAGAGATGCTTAGTCAAAAAAAATTTTTTGCCTTGTGACCAACAAGGTGGTGAGCCTGTCCAAACTTAGCTAAGCTGGTTATCACATAATAAGAATACTGGTCCTTCCCTATTACTTTCACTACAATCATTCCAGTTCAGATCCTCATCACCTCTCACCTATTACAATAGGTATAATAATAATAACTATTGCAATTACTTTCTAAACGGTCTTCTTGCTTCTCTCTCTCTCTCTCTCTCTCTCTCTCTCTCTCTCTCTCTCTCTCTCTCTCTCTCTTTCTCTCTCTCTCTTCTCTCTTTCTCTCTCTCTCTTTCTCTCTGTCTGTCTGTCTGTCTCTCATCCTCTCCCTCTCATCCATCCTCCACACAGCTTCCACAAACTCTGCTGCTCAAAAAGCTCTAGTGACTCCCTATTACCTTAAATATAACATACAAGTGTCTCTATTTGACATTTAAAGCCCCACACGATCTCGTTCCACCTCCTTTCCCAGCTGAAAACAATACTATGCACACTACATTCCAGCCAACATGGACTAATTTTTGTTCTTAGCATACAACATTCTGTCTCCATTACTGGGTCTATATTGGTGGCCTATATAGCTTTGAAGGACCTGACAAAGCTTGTCTAGCATTGGCATAAGCCTTCAAGAACCCAAAGTCATCTCAATATCATGAAGACCATCAGATGAATCCTTGACTGGAGTCCACACATATAGAGCAGAAGAAGTGACAATGTATAAACTCCTCAATCTCATTTTATCCTCAAACACCTATGGTTTGGGATTAGACCATCTCTAAGGTCCCTTCCAGCTCTGACATTCTATAGTTTTTTGATTCCATGAATAATTTCCTTTGACTAAAGAAATATGATGGTTGTCTTTCATTTTGCCCTGGGACATGGTCTATAACTATAAAGCTTTGTCTGAACTCTGAAAAAAAGTATTTCTGACCAAGTTAGGAGATCTGTGATCACTTAGGATTGTCCCACCATGTATAGGAAAATTTAAGAGACAGATGGCAGAAAGGATGAAGAGCTACCTCAGGAGCCAGAAAAACTTTGGGAGCCATACTAGCTGTGTGACCACGAACAGGTGACTTAACCTCTCAATCCTCTAGGGAATTCTTTTTTTTTTTCCTTTGCCTTTTTCAGGGAGAAGGCAGAGCAATTGGGCTCAAGTGACTTGCCCAAGGTCACAAGGCTAGTAAGGGTTAAGTGTCTGAGGTCGGATTTGAACTCAGGTCCTCCTGACTCCAGGGCCGGTGCTCTATTCATTGCACCACCTAGCCATGACCTGCAGTGATAGAGAGAGTTTATTTACCAGGCAATTTCTTGTACCAGTGAAATCACAGGTACAATTCCTATCCCTGTCTAGGATAGATTAGGGTCTCCTATAGGAACAAGTGTTTTCTCAAATACCCAGGTTAATGATTACTTGAGAAGGTAATATGTGAATCCACAGGGAAGGAGCCAAGTTAGAAAATTCTCTAAATCCAATCTTTTATGGTTTTATAGCCAAACAAAGCACCATTTGATAAATGGCCATTGAGAGGATTCAAATATAACTGAATATTTTTGTTCAAAGTCAAAAGAAATATACACACACATATTTATGCAAGGAAACAATTTAAATGGAATTATTTATGCTTTGATTTAGTTAGAATTAATTATCCAAAATCATTACCTATGAAATTGTCAGTGAAGATGACAGTGAATATTTGATGCAAACTTGGATTTAATTTACCTTCATTTGGAAGGGGGAGGATAAAAGGGAAGGATTGCAGTTCAGATCTGTGTAGGAAACTTTCAGTGCATATATTCCTTCTTCCACCAATGTAGATCAATAACAGATTTGTAAATAATGATCTTAGAGTCTTGCCACTGAAAGGTTGTGTGACATGCCCAAGGTCACAGAGACCACATAAGTCAGAAGCAAAACTTGAACCCAGGTCTTCCTGACTGCAAGGTCAGCCCTCTTTCCATGACACCATGCTACCTGTGTTACATAGGATTATTTCATAGAGACATACAGTCTCAGACCTGAAAGAAACCTCCAGTTTTCACCTCTTTACAGATGACCCCCAAATCTACATACCAGCCCTCACCTCCCTCCTGAATCTAGTGCTCCATCACCAACTGCCTGCCGGACATCACATAGGTGTGCCATAGCTATCTCAACGTGTCTAAAATAGAATTATCATCCCCCCAAAAACCACTCCACTTCCCAATTTCCCCATCGCTTTTGAAGTAATACTTTTCTTCTGATCACATAGATTCACAAATTAGGAGGCATTCTCAATTCTTCACTCTCAGCCACCCCCATATCCTTCCAGTTCTCTGGCTGTCCCCTATGCCTGGAATACTCTCCCTCCTCTGCAGTGAATACTGACTTCCCTGACTGCATTTAAGTAGCAACTAAAATCCCACCTTCTACAGGAAGCCCTTTCCAACCCCTCTTAATACCAGTGCCTTCCCTCTGTTAACTATTTCCAATTTATTTTGTATTGCTTTGTATATGTTTGCTGAGTATAAGTTTGCATGTTGTCTCCCCCATTGCCCTGTAAGCTCCTTGAAGGCAGGCATCATCTTTAGCTTCTTTTTGAATCCCCAGTGCTTGGCACAGTCCTTGTCACATAAGAGATGATTAATAAATGTCTGATTGATTGATTGATCTGTCTTGTCAATTCTATCTCCACAACATCTAACACATCCTTCCCCTTCTCTCTTCTCATATTACAACTAACCTGGTTATAGGCCCTCATCACCTTTCATCTGAACTATCTTAATTAGCTTTCTAATTGGTCTCCCTTCCTCCAGTCTCTCCCCATCTTCAACCCATTCTCTGCAAAGCTATCAAAAAAACATAGATTTGATCAGACACTCTTCTGCCAAAAAAGCTCTGGTGAATGAATCCCTTATTGCCTCAACTGTAATATACAAATACCTCTGTTTGACACAAAATCTTGCTTCATCTTCTTTCCAGGATGATTACACATTACAATGTACTCTACATTCCATACTTTAGCTGTTTTTCTTGATTACAGTTATTAATACTCACCCTCAAATTTTTCACACTGATTTTGCATATAATTTTGTTTTATTTATCTTGATATTTGTTGTAGCACACAAACCTTTATCTAAACTCTTGGAAAGCATTGAGTTTTTGTGTGTTTGCCTTTGGATCTCCAGTGCCTAGCAGTATTTACCATATAGTGGTAACTTCCAAAATGCTTATTGAATTTTATTTAATTAAATCTAGTCCAATCTATTGCCTAAAATGGATCCCCTCTGCCAAGCCCCTGGTAAATGACCATCCAGTCACTGCTTGAATACTTCCACTGAAAGGTAACTCACTGTTTGCTGAGGCCACCCCTTCCACTTTTGGAGAGTTCTAGTTGTTAGCTCTAATTGTTTCTGCGGATTTTCTGTAATATTTTCTCCAATGGACCAATAAAAATTACAATTACGGATTAAAAAGGAAGAGATGTGGGAAAAATTGCTGGAAAATTCTGGAGATAAGGTCATGAATGTTAAAAAGAACATATCTTATCATTAAAGAAATCCTACACTCAGACACTTAACACACACACACACACACACACACATACACACACACAAACTAGCCATGTCACCTTGGGCAAGTTACTTAACCCCAATTGCCCTCTAAAAGGCAAAAAAAAAATCCTACACAATAAATGTGGTGAAATAAAATAATTTAGATTTTTAAGAGTTTTAAAATCTCTAAAACAAAGAGTTATACCTGGAAAAAAATTGCAGACAAAAGAATATAAATGCTAACAAAGAAATTTTTTGTCATAAAGTTAAAGAGAGATTCAAGGGAGGAAAGTCCAGACACAGGTTTTGATAGATCTATGGTAAAAGGTGTCTGTGGCTATAGGTGGTACAAATATTACCTACATCTAACAGGTAAACTCCTTAAGAAGAAACATTGTCATTTGACAATGTAGAGTTAGGGTTTAGAGTTTAGTGCTGGGAGGAAGAATTACATGGAGGAGAAAAAGTGGGATAAGGAGGTAAACAGAACAACTCTCCCAAACTTGCATACAAGATGTTAAATGAATCAATTATGTCTCTTTGCTGTGTTTTTTTTTTTTGGAGGGGGGAGGCAAGGCAGTTGGGGTTAAGTGATTTGCCAAGGTCACACAGCTAGTAAGGGTCAAGTGTCTGAGGACAGATTTGAACTCAGGTCCTCCTGCCTCCAAGGTTGGTCTCTATTCACTGCACCACCTAGCTGCCCCGCTTTACAGGTTTTAAGTTTGTATTTCAAACATTGATAACTTAAGATATCTATATAATATTAAATGTTCTGTATGTAGATAATATGAATTTGAATATGGATATAGATATGGATAGACAGGTGATATAGATAGATGATATTGATACTAATAAAGATGCAAATGCAGAACTAGATATATTGGGGATAATCAGAAGAAGCTCTGATTTGTTGGACTGGGGACATGTGTTTTGGCTCCTTATTGAGGGTTATGCACCTTCCTAGAATGACCCAGAGATCTCCTGGTTGGTGCTCAGCAACTGGCCTGTGAGGATGATGACTGGAATTGAGTGTCAGAGTAGATAGATTGTTGGTGAAAGACATCCCTGGTCTGTGATCTCTAGGAGCTTTGGATAGGATTCTCTCTCATTCTCTCTCTCTCTCTCTGTCTCTCTCTCTCTCTGTCTCTCTCTCTCTCTGTCTCTCTCTCTCTGTCTCTCTCTCTCTCTGTCTCTCTCTCTCTCTCTCTCCCTGTCTCTCTCCCACAAGCTGATACCCAAATCCAGAAAATGTATTGTTGAGGAAATCTCCCACAAGGAAGCCTATACCCAACTTAGGAACTCTCAGATTCCCAAGTCTAGAAATGCCAGTTTCTCAGGATGACTAGTTACTAACTTATGCTCAGAGAAAGCAACAAAAAGATAGTAAAAAGCCACATACTCAACTCATCTAAGCAAGCCCACCCTACTACTGTTGTATGTTTGTGATGTATGCCATCTTTGTTACCAGGGGAGGAAAAATATTCACCCCACCCTCAACTAGAAGTCCAAAGGAGAAAAAGCATAGGCAAGTGGAGGGAATCAAAAAGAAAAGAAAGGGATGGAATAATTTCTACCACTTTTATAAAACACACAACCCCTGACTGAGTCCCTGAGAGCCAATCAGGAGATCCCTGTGCCATCCCATAAAGGTAAATATCTCTCATAAAGGAGACAAAATATACATCCAGTCCCAATGGACATGTCCTAGTCCAACAAATGAGGGACAAGGGATTCCCCTGGTCACCCCCTCCTACATATAAGTTCCTTATATAAAAATATAAACAAATGACAAAATATGGACCATTCAGCATTCACAGAATGCTGCCTCTATGCAATATTCAGGGCAGCTCTTTTATCAGGGATTTGGGGCAACTGTCTTGCAGCTAGACAGACATAAAAGAGACAATAAGGACAATGATGAGCAGTCTAGTGGGTATTTGGGATGTTATAAAGGTTTCTGTGAGGTTTTCACCAAATGACTTCAGCTAGAGAGAAGTTCAGCAGACTCATACTAACTGATCATCCCTGAGCCATATACGATGTAACTACCCCCACCCATGCTTCTGTTATCCCTCTAACATGTCATCATCTTCCTGATGTCATGGTCCTCTTCGAGACAAAGAACAAATCACACAACAGATAAGTCACTCATTTCCTTCTGGCTTAGGAACCAAAAGAATAATTCTATGGAGGAAAAGTATTTCAGTTCTTCAGACCAAACCTATATATAGCTTATATATATATATATATATATATACATATATATAAACCTATATATAGCTTCACTATATACTCTTCGATTTACTGACTCTGGCCTCCTTAATGTTCTTTGAGCAAGATATTCCAGGTGCATCCAATCTCCAGGAATGTTCATTGGCTGGTTCTCATGCCTGGGATGCCCTCCCTCCTCATCTCTGTCTCCTGGCATCCTTCATGATTCTGCTAAAAACATACCTTTTGCAGGAAGCCTTTCCCAATCCATCTTAATTCTAGTGCCCTCCCTCTCTTGTTTATTTCCCATTTATCCTGTCTATAGCTTGTTTGTACACGGCTATTTGAATGTTGTCTTCCTCCAGTAAATTGTGAGCTCCTCAAGGGCAGGAACTATTTTTTGCTTTTGTTTGTACCCTCAATGCTTATTATAGTATATGGAATATATAGGTGCTTAATAAGTGTTTACTGACTGACAAAAATAAATACAGGGTGTCCCAAAATTCTCGGTGAAGATGTAAGCTATTGCCATTAAAGTCTAAAACTGTACTAAGACTTTTATGATACCCTGTATAGGCTTACTTCCCAACCAGGGAGTGGCAAAAGGTTTACCACTTTTAAGGGGACATAAAACACCATTTTGTACCTATGGGCCAAGAATGAAAGTCAAGTCTAACAGTACGATTTGATAATTTATTAGTAGTATTCATTAAATTGTAATTAACTAATTATTAATCAGGTGGGCTGACCACATGAGGATTTAGCAAACTCCAGTTTTGAGGCAGCAATGCCCTGCAAATCAGGAGATAGGTTCTAGTTGAAAATATATACTCTAGCCATGTAATGTTAGTCAAATACTTTAACCTCTCTGAGGCTCAGGCTAATTATCTATAAACAAATTAGACTAAATGATCTTTGAAGCTTTTCCCTATTTGGAGCTTGTATGATCAGACATAGAGTTAAATTGGAGTTAACTAGACGAGAGAGAAAAGTGTATCTTTATAAGCAATAACTTATTGGGAGCAGGGGCAAAGGGGATTCCCAACACAATGGGCAAATCCAGCCTTAATGGTGACGCTTTATGTTAAGTGCAGTATTCAGTATAACATATAATGATAGTTATACTGATAATTTACTGACTTCATCCTATCTGGTTGTCACCTCAATGAGCAAGGCAAAACAATTGATTTGTGGGGCTGGAAGGCAGCAGCTGCTGCCAATCACCCTAATGACGATGCTAAGTTTTTCTCCCACTGTAAGTCTGCCCACTTGCAGCAAACAAAAGCAAGGTAAACATAGCTTCTTTTGATACTAGGCTTGTTTTTTTCATTATGCCATTTGAGTTGCATGATTTGGAAGGAAGGAGAGCAAGAGAACTCTTGATGCCTGCGTAGTTCAGCTTTGAGGAGTGTGGTTACCCTGATGTATTTCCTTGGAAGCCTATGTTTATATTCTGTTGTGTTGTATGTATCCCTGGAGAAATGGCTCTTAAACTGCTTGAGGTCTTAAGCACAGGACACACCACAGGGTTAGGTAGTGATAGTTCTGTGCTACAAGACCGATAAGAATTATGTATCATTTCTTTTTTTCTCTGGCATTCCCACATCAGAGGTTGCAGGACCCTAACAGCAATTATTGGAATCCTTTCACTGGTAAGGAAAATGAAGCACTATTCAATTTTTCAGAGTTACATGAAGATACCCTTTGACCCAGAAATAATACTACAAGACCTGTACCAAAGAAATCAAATAAAGAGAAAAGGGATCTATATGTATAAAAGTATTTCGAACAGCTATTTTTTGTGGTGATATAGAAATGGAAACTGAGAGGGCCTATCAATTGGAAAACAGAAAAAACAAATTATATATGTGAGTGCAGTAGAATACTATTATACTATAAAAATGATGAAAGCGATAGTTTCAGAGAAACTTGCAAAGACATATATGAATTGATGCAAAGTGACGTAAGCATAACAAGGAACACAATGTATGTGACAACACTATAAAGACAACTTTGAAAGACTTAAGAGCTCTGATCCACACAATGACCAACTGTGATTCCAAAAGACTATTGATAAAATATGCCATTTGGTTCCTAATAGAGAGGTGATGGGTTCAGGGTATAGATGAACATTTTTTTTGGATGTGACCAGTAAAGGAATTTGTTTTGTTTAAATATTTATTATAAGGGTTTTGATTTATTTTCTTTTTCTTGGTTCTTTTAACAGTTCAGTGTGAATTCATTTGACCTCTTTCTTAGTCTTTCTTAGTTGTTACCCCTAGTTATTAGTGTTCTCTCTCCAGTCTTTCTTACAACATCCTTTTTGGTTGCAAGATCTGGTACTAGCATAGTAAAGTAGATTAACAAAGGACAATATGTCTAATTCTCAACTTATTTAACTTTTCCCTTATTTTTCAGTACTTAGCAGAGAGTAGGTGATTAATAAATGTTTGTTGACTGACTGACCTTCACTAAATAAAAGTGATAGACAGGGTTAGGAATATATATGAGATACATATGACATGATCTATGATCCTCCCAATTCCCTCACCTCCCATATAAAATCAGCTGTCAAGTCTTGTTGATTCTACCTCTATAATATCTTTCTTATATGTTTGCTTCTTTCTGAAACCCAGAGCCTTAGCTCTGAATTTACATAGAACAGGTATCACTTTGGGGAGTGCATTACATAATCAAATGATTTGGGAGGAAGCATTATACAATAAAAAGGATAATTGGTTTGCAGTTAGAGAATCTTAGAATACATTCCGCCTTCATCTTAGCCTTTCAGAATAGTTCTTTTCCCTCAAGAGTGATGTCAAGTATTACACTTTCAACATAGCCTTTCCTGTTACCCCTAGTTATTAGTGTTCTCTCTCTCTTCAAAATATCTTTTATTTTCACATACAATATTGTATTCCCTTCCCAAGGAAAAAAATATAACAAGCTGCCTGCAATGCATTATTTTTTTTCATTATTTTCCCAGTACCTAGCACAGTTGAAGTTCTTGCACATAACAATGGTTTAACAAATGTCTATTGAATTGAAAACTTAGAGGTGTCACATATAAATGTGTTCTGAATTGAAAAACTAAAAACTTTAATTATTGACTGAATTTTCCAGCATGTGGTATTTCTTAGACTTAGGACAATAGACTAAGCCTCGGGATTCCCAAAATCCATGAAACTTGTATAGATTCAGATTTTATACCCAAATATACTCTAAGTAAACATCACATTCTAAGTTTTACTTATTGTCTCATGCTTTTATTTCTGTATTAGCATTATAATTGGTGTTCACAATTACTAAATCCCTAACAGGCAGCATTAATGGCCTAACCATGACAGAGAAGTCTTTTTTGTATGAAAGAACTGTTTTCCCCCTTTATTGTGTATATCAGCTAAAGAAAGACTTTCATAAGTTTATGGGTCCTTAATGAAGACATTAAAATAAGGGCAATAAAAAATTTTATTAGTCCTAGTACATTTGCTATATTAGAAGGATAAAGTCCTATTAGTTAACTACTCATGAAATACTCATTTAAAAGAAAAATAAATGATGAGAGTAATCAAAGTTGTCCTAACTGACTTTTCATGGAATTTTTTTTCTATATAAAGTTGAAGATAATTTAGCCTAGCTTATTCCACTCAGTTTTTTTTTCACACACAAAAAAAGTTTCATTGAACCTCAGAGTTGAAAGGGACCTTGGAAGCCACTCATTCCACCTGCACCAGAAGTTCATTTACAACAAACCTGAGCATGGTCACACAAATTCTGTTTGACCACCAGCCAAAATGGTAAATGTCTAATAGATAAAGAGTAACAGAATGGGCTCTGGAACAAGAGGATCTAGGTTCAAATTCTGTTTCTTACACTACCTGTGGGATATTGAGCAAGTCATTCAACCTTTGGGCCTCAGGCTCTTTATTTGCAAAACCTAGGGGTTGAATTAGATGGACTCTGAGGTCCTTTCCAATTTTAAATCTCTGATACTTAAATCTGATACTTACAATGTTCTTGATCTGATGATCCTGTCCTCAAGGACCTTGCATCCAATTGGGGAAATATACCATGTGTAAGTATCACAGAATCACAGGTGTGGTAAGGACCTTATGCCATCTTATCCAAGCCACACCTAAAAAAGAAGTCCTCTACAACATACTTGAAATATGGTAATCTTGCCTTTCTTTGAAACTCCAATGTAGGGGAAATCACTATCTCTTGGAGTAGCCTATTTCACTTATGGCCAGATATATGTGTTAAGAGGTTATGTTTTTAATGCTTTCCATCTCCAGAGAGAGAAGTAATAAACTCTGAATACAGATTGAAGAATACTTTTTTCATTTTATTTTTCCTTGATTCTTTTTTTTCTACATAACTAATATGGAAATATGTTTTGCATGACAACATGTACAATTGGTATATTGGCTGCCTTCTTGTGGTGGAGGGGCTTAAGGGAGGGAGAAAACTTGGAATTCAATTTTTTTCTTTTTTTTCTTTTTTTTCTTTATTAATTTGTTGGTTTACTTTGAGTTTACAAGATTCAGTTCCCCACTTCTTTGAGTTTCAAATTACCCCCTCCCTCCCTCCCCTTCCCCCACCATGGTGGCATAGAATCAGGTACAGGATCTGCAGATACTTTCACATTAGACATTGGTCAGGTTGAAAAGGATTGCAACGGATGGAGTGAACAATGGGAAAGAGGAAACCAAACCAAACAAGACAGAGAAAGAGAGCAGGTAATGTGCTTCAATCTGCATTCAAACTCTGTTCTTTCTGATTCTTTCTCTGAATGTAGACATCTCTCTCCATCATGAGTCTTTTGGAATTTACTTGTAGCCTTGCATTTCTCAGAAGAGTCTGGTCTATCAAAGTTGGTCATCAAACATACGTTGTATCTGTAATGGTGTACAATTTTTTCCTAGTTCTGCTCTTCTCACTCAGCATCAGTTTGTATAAGCCTCTCCAGGTAGATATGAAGTCCATCTGCTCTTCGTTTCTTATGGCGCACTAGTATTCCATTACATTTACATACCATAACTTGTTTAGCCATTCCCCAATTGATGGGCATCCCCTTAATTTCCAATTCTTTGCCACCACAAAAAGAGCTGCTATAAATATTTTTGTACATATGGGTCTTCCTCCCGCTTCTGTGATCTCTTTGGGATACAACCCTAGAAGTGGTATTATTGGGTCAAAGGATGTGAAATTACTTATAGCTCTTTGGGCATAGCTACAGATTGCTCTCCAGAATGACTGGACCAGTTCACAACTCCACCAGCTATGTGTTAGTGTTCCAATTTTTCCACATCCTCTCCAGCATTTATCATTTTCCTGTTTTGTCATCTTAGCCAATCTGACTGGTGAGATGTGGTACCTCAGAGTTGTTTTGATTTACATTTCTCTAATCAATAGTGATTTAGAGCATTTTTTCATATGCTTATAGATATCTTTAATTTCTTCTTCTGAGAACTGTCTGTTCATATCCTTTGACCATTTATCAATTGGGGAATGACTTGTATTGTTATAGATTTGACTCAATTCTCTGTATATTTTAGAAATGTGGCCTTCATCAGAGACATTGGTTGTAAAAATTCTTTCCCAATTTCCCACCTCCCTATTAATCTTGGTTACATTGGCTTTGTTTGTACAGAAGCTTTTCAGTTTCATGTAATCAAAGTTATCCATTTTGCATGTTATAATGCCCTTTAATTCTTGTTTGGTCATGAAATCTTCCCCTCTCCATAAATCTGACAGGTAAACTATTCCTTGCTTTCCCAGATTGCTTACAGTATCATCCTTTATACCTAGATCACACACCCATTTAGACTTGATTTTGGTATATGGTGTTATATAATTGTCTATGCCCAGTTTCTGCCATACTATATTCGTTTTCCCAGCAGTTTTTGTCAAATAGTGAGTTCTTATCCCAAAAACTGGGGTCTTTGGGTTTATCAAAGAGTAGGTTATTATAGTCATTGACTGCTGAGTCTCGTGTACCCAATCTATTCCATTGATCCACTGCTCTATTTCTTAGCCAGTACGAAGTAGTTTTGATGACTGCTGCTTTATAATCCAGATTGAAATCTGGTATAGCTATGCCACTTTCCCTAGTATTTCTTTTCATTAATGCCCTTGATATGGAATTCAAATTTTTAAATGAAATTTTAATTAAGCATAATTTTTTTATTAAAAAAGGTTTTTCTCTACATTGAACATGAAGTTGCCTCTCTGCAGTTTCCACATCTTAGATCTAGTTTGACCCTCTGAGGCCAAGCAAAACAAATCTAATTCCTCTTGCATGGGGTAGCTAGGAGACTTGTGGTCAAGATGACCCCCTGAATAGGAGGTAAACTACTTAGCATCAGTATACCAACTCCAGAAAAGACCTGAACTTTGCACCAGTCCAATTAATAATCAATAAAACCAATGAAAAATTACAGTGAATTCTTGTACCCAAGAATTGCATAAGAGGTCAACCAGAAGCCCCAGGGTAAAAGGAAAAGAGACCACCAGGAAAACCAGCACAAGCACAAGGTAACTTAGCATTGCAATGACAAACTGTCCAGGGACACATGTAGCCTGCAATATGACTCTGTGTCTAGAGGTAGCAAAAGTAGATGACTCTGAAGAGGGTGGAGACCCTGGAAGTGCCAGGAGCACCAATTGGCAGCAATAAACATGATACTGCAGTGTTCATATCAGAAAATCTCAGAACTGAGTGTTGTAAGGCCCATAGCATTCTGTTCTAAGATGTCAAAAAGGGTCCTGTTCTTATGATAGCCAAGTAGAAAGGAAGTAGTGGCCTAACTCTGGGAGAAATAAATCAGTGCAAGAATCCAGGTGACCAGGATAAGATCAAGCAGGGCTCACTCACCAACCAGAAATGCAACAGAGGAAGAACCTACACTGGCACAGAGCCCCAGTTAAAGAATTCAAGAGAAATGGCTTAGATGGATTTTTAGACAATTGGGAAATGGTTGAATAAATTGGGGTACATTAATGCAACATAATATCCTTGTGCACTAAGAAATGACAAAAGAAGTGATTTAAAAGAATCCTAGAGGGGTGGCTAGGTGGTGCAGTGAATAGAGCACCAGCCCTGGAATCAGGAGGACCTGAGTTCAAATCCATCCTCTGACACTTAACACTTACAAGTCTTGTGACCTTGACCAAGTCACTTAACCCCAATTGCTTTTCCCCCTGCAAAAAGGAAAAAAAAAAATCCCCGCCCCCCCAAAAAAACAAAGAATCCTAGGTAATATAAATTGATTCAGAGTAAAATCAAAACAACCAGGAAAACAATTTATTTTAGAAAAACAACCTTGTAAAGAAAAAGGGAACTTTGAAAGTCTTTTAAAAAAATGGTGTTCAGTGTCATGACCAACTATGTCTCCAAAGGACCTACAATGAAGCATGTTACCCACATCACAGGGAGATGAGGGATACAAGGTGCAAAAAGAGACATACATTTTTAGACACAGAAAAACACACAAATCCTACACCCTTAAGGCTCATGCAAGGATGAATGGGAAAATGAATTGTCTTACACTCTTCTAAACTCAACTGCACAATGATAGCCAGCAAAGAGGCTCTCATTGTGCATGAGTAATCCTACAATGTTAGAGCTAAAGGGGACCTTAGGCTCTCAAGTCCAGCATCCCTCAGTCTACAGATAAGGAAACAGAGGCTCAAAAAGGTAAGTTACTTGTATGTGACAAAGCTGGAACCCAAATGAAAGCCAGGTCTTTTGCCACCTTTTTCACTGTTCCTTCCATTATTCTCAAATATTCAAATTATATTACAAAGAACATAAGACTAGGAAATGAGACATCTGCATTGGGGTTCTAATTCTGGAGAAAATCATAGTATCTGTGTATTAACAAGGTCCTTATGTGGTCCAAATCCCTACCTGATTCCCTATATGATAATCCTACTGTTATTAATGCTATTCTCAATGCCTAAAATAATCTCCTCTCCCCTCCCTCTATCTGTTGAAATTATATCCATCTTTCAAGACCCAGCTTCAATTCTACCCTTTTAATGAAGTTTAGCCCCTAGACCTAACAGTGAAATTTTTTTTTGCTATTTTCAGACATCACATTAAATTCTAAAAGCATTTATTAAGTGCCTACTATGCTCCGGAATCAGAAGGACCTGAGTTCAAATCTGACCTCAGAAACTTGACACACTTACTAGCTGTGTGACTTTGGGCAATTGCAAATAACCTCAATTGCCCTCCAAAAAAAGCAAAAAATAAAAAGAAATTAATTGCCTACTGTATATAGGTTACTGTGCTAAGCACTGAAGAGGAAAAGCCAAAAACAAAACAGTACCTGACTTCAAGGAGACTGTATTCTATTGGAAGAAACAATATGTAACCAATAAGCAAATAGATAATATACTCAAAATAGATTTTTAAAATTACATTTGGAGAGAGTGAGGAAAGGCACTAACAACTTGTGATCGATCAGGAAAGGCCTTGTATAAGAGTTGGCAATTGAGCTGATAACTGAATGAAGTTAGGGGATTCCAAGAGGCAGAGGTGAGGAGTGAGAGCATACCAGGTATGACAGATCATCTGTAAAAGAACAGAAATGTGGGATAGAATGCTGAATAACAGGAAGCAAGCAGCCCACTGACTAGAATATGGCTTACATAAAGAGGAGCAATATGAAATCAGTCTAGAAAAATGTTGTTCAGTGGTTTCAGTCACATCCAATCCTTTGGGACTCCATTTGGGGTTTTCTTGGCAAAGATACTAGAGTGGTTTGCCATTTTCTTCTCCCCTTCAGAGATAAGGAAACTGAGGCAAAAAGGGTTAAGTGGTTTGCCCCGGGTTATAACTAATAAGTGTCTGAGGCTGAATTTGAACTCCTGAAGATCAGTCTTTCTGATTCCAAACCCAGTGCTCTATCCACTATACCACCTAGCTGCCCCCTAGAAAGATAAGTTGGGCTTTAAATGTCAAACAAAGGAGTTTGAATTTTATGCTAAAGAAAACAGTCACTGAAGCTTCTGCAGTAAAAAAAATGACATGGTCAGAATTGTGTTTTAGGAATATTAATTTGGGAGATTGCAGAGTGTGGGTTAGATTTCAGGCTATTGGAATCATTCATGCAAGAAGTAATAAGGGCCTCAAATAGGATAATTTTTGGTGTGAGGAAAAAGGATTTGTGGAGAGAAAATCAACAAGACTTAGCAATTAATTGGATCCATCAATTAATCAACAAGCTTTTATGTAGCATCTACTGTGCTCCAGACACTGCTCAGGACATAAGTATAAAGAATAAAACTATCACTACTCTAAAGAAGCTTACATTCTGATGGGACAGATTTTGTAGATATATACAGATTAAAGAGAATAAAAACAAAATGGTTAAATAGAAGGTAGTTTGGGAAAGAGGGCAGTAGAATTTGGATCAGAAAAAGCTCAATGGATATGGAGGGTGAAGAATAGTGAATTGTTGAGGGTAACTCTTAGATTATGAAACTGGGTGAAGGAAAAGATGAGAGTGTTCTCAACAAAAATTGCAAAGTTAAAAAAGAGTTGGGTGTTAAGAGAAAGTTAATGAATTATATATTGAGTTTGAGGTATCTTTGTATATTCAAGTAAAGATGTCTGGCAACTATTTGGTGAGGTGGAAATGGAATTCAAGAGAAAGCTATGAGCTGGATATGTAGATTTGGGAGTGATCCACATAGAGATGATAAGTGAACCAATGGGACCTGAAGAGATCATCCCATAGAGAAGGTAGAGCCAGAAGGTAGGAGGGCATAACACAAGGTCCTGGGAATGTATGGAGGGCAAGACATGAATGATGATCAAGCAAAAAAATAAAGTGTGATCAAAGAGGTAGGGGGAGAACTAGGAAAAAAACAATGTCATGAAAACCCAGGGAGGATAGAGTATCCAAGAGGAAGAGGTGTTAATAGTATCATCAGCTGCAGAGAAGTAATGAAGAATGAGGAGTAAGAAAAGTCCATTGGATTTATCGCTTAAGAGACAACTGGTAACCTTGGAGAGAAGTTTCAGAGTCAGAAACCACATTACAAGAAGTCAAGAAGTGAATGGGATATGAAGAAATGAAGGTAACAAATATAGATGGATCCTTTTTTCTCCTAAGAGTTTGTCTGTGAAAGGGAAGAGATAGATGGATGTGAGGTGATGTCAGGGTAAAATGAAGGAGTTTTATTGTTGTTTTTGTTGGGGGTGTGGTTCTTTTTTTTTTTTTTAAGGATAGGGAGATCTAAGTATGTTTGTAGAGAGAAAGAAAGGAGATCATGGGCATAGATTTGAAAGAGAAATGGGATAATCAAAGGGGCAAACTCACAAAAGATATAAGGTAGGATGAGACCAAGGACATAAGTAGAGGGTTTGGCCTTGTCAGAAAGGATCACTATTTCTGCTAAGATTGGAGCAAAAGGAGAAAGGAAATAAAAACAATATTAAGAGGGTTTGAGGTATAGAACTGGGGAGAAGCATATACTTCTTTTATGCTCTTCTCTTCTGCACTCTGGTTATTGTAGAATAGTTAGTGTACATGACATGTCTACTCAACCAATCTAGACCCAGTTTTGTCTCAATAACATTTCCACTTACTTTCATTAGTGGTACACATCCAGGAGAACTTCATTTGTTCCTTGTTCCTGGGATGCTTAGCCTTTAGGGGACGGGGACTAGACCAGTCAATCAGATAGGTTTGAGGAAGTGACATAGGACACAGAGCAATAAGGGGAAAGGTCAGAGAAAGACAGAAAGACTAACATGCCTACAATTGGATGTAAGCCTCAGTTCCCTCCCTGGGACTAGGTTGGAGTCAGTAGTAATTTCTCTTCTATCTGTGAGGTTCCAGAATAGCTGGGTATATATTTGTTCCTATCCTACTGAGCTACACAAATCAATTTATGGAGCCAATATCTGGAGCTATCAAGGGTTCTGGAACCATCTGAGACAAATGGAGAAGCCCAGGACATCCTATAGCTACCACCCACTTTCCTAGCTACTACTTTGAGTGACTCAGCTATTTTCTCATGCCTGGTATATTGGACAATAGAAGGAGTTTATGAGGATAGCACAAAACTACCTGCCTTTCTTTTTTTTTTAATTTTTGTTGTTTTTATTTTTTTCTTTTTTAATTAAATTTTAAATTTATTTTTAGTTTACATCATTCATTTCGACAAGATTTTGAGTTACAAATTTTCTCCCCATCTTTCCCTGACCCAACACCCCACAACAGCAGTCCCACTTTATACCCACTCCCCCAATCTGCTCTCTCCTATATCCTCTCGCATCCCCCCTCTGACTTTCCAGTAGGGCAAGATGGATCTCTATACCCCAGTGGCTGTATATATTATTTCCCAGGTGCATGTAAAAAAATAATAATTTTTTATTAAACATTTGATTTTAAAACTTTGAATTCCATATTCTTTCCTTTCTTCCTTTGTCACCCATCCTTACTGGGAAGATAAACAATTCAATATAGGTTGTACGTGTGTAGCTATGCAAAACATTTTCTTAGTGGATATATTATGAAAGACTGACTATATTTCCCTCCATCCTATCCAACCCCCCACTTTTTCTATTCTCTACTTTGACCCTGTCCTTATTCAAGTGTGTGCTTCCAACTTCCCTCCCTCCCAAACTGCCCTTCACTCCATCATCCCCCCTTTCATCCCCTTCCTTCCTACTCTCCTGTAGGGCAAGATACCTTATTTAGTGTGTATGTCATTCCCTCCCTAAGCCAAATTCAATGAGAGTAAGGTTGACCTTCCTGTTCTTCCCCTCCATTGTAAGTTTTCCTTTGCCTCTTCTATATGAGATAATTTACTCCATTCTGTCTCTCCCCCATCTCCTCTCATTATATTCCTCTCTCACCTCTCATTTTCACCTTTAAAGTATCATTCCTTCCCATTCAATTGGTCCTATTCCCTCTATCTATGTATATCTGTACACATATATACACACATTCACATTTGTATTCATATACCAATATACCCCCTATATAGACATATATATGTACATATACATATATATAAATATATATACATTTATGTTCCCTTCAACTATTCTTATGCTGAGAAAAGTTTCATAAGTTAAAATTATCATTTTTTCCATGTAGGAATGTAAATACTTCAACTTTCATAAGTTCCTTATGATTTCTTTTCCCTTTTTACCTTCTCATGTTTCTCTTGCTTCTTGTATATGAATGTCAAATTTTCTATTCAACTCTGGTTTTTTCATCAAGAATGCTTGGAAGTCCTCTATTTCTATAATTGACCACATTTTCCCCTGAAACATGATATTCAGTTTTTCTGGGTAGGCAATTCTTGGTTTTAATCCCAGCTCCTTTGACCTCCAGAATATCATATTCCAAGCCCTTCTATCCCTCAGTGTAGAAGCTGCCAGATCCTGTGTTATCCTGATTGTGTTTCCACAATATTCAAATTGTTTCTTCTTGGTTGCTTGTAATATTTCTCCTTGGGGCGGACAGGTAACACAGCGAGTAAGAGCACCAGCCCCAGAGTTGGGATGACCTCGGAACGATTCTGGCTCAGACACTTAACACCCACCCAGAAACACCTGGCCATGTAATCTTGAGCAAGTTACTTACCTCCAATTGATTAGGGGTGGCCAGGTGGCTCAGTGAGTAAGAGCGCCAGCCCCAGAGTTGGGATGACCTGGGATCTAATCCGGGCACCACACCCAGAAATAAATGGACATGTAACTTTGAGCAAGTTACTTAAAGCCAATTGCTTTAAATATATATATTTCTCCTTGATCTGGGAATTTTAGAACCTGGCTATAATATTCCTAGGAGTTTTCTTTTTGGGATTTTTTTTTTCAAGAGGTGATCAGTGGATTCTTTCAACCTCTATTTTGCCCTCTAGTTCTAAAACATCAGGGCAATTTTCCTTGATAATTTCTTGAATGATGATTTCTAGGTTCTTTTTTTTGATCATGGCTTTCAGGTAGTCCAATAATTTTTAAATTATCTCTCCTGGATCTATTTTCCAGGTCAGTGGTTT
>NW_027186390.1:4198663-4221572 GCF_028583685.1 Petaurus breviceps papuanus
AAACCACTGACCTGGAAAATAGATCCAGGAGAGATAATTTAAAAATTGTTGGACTACCTGAAAGCCATGATCAAAAAAAGAACCTAGAAATCATCATTCAAGAAATTATCGAGGAAAATTGCCCTGATGTTTTAGAACCAGAGGGCAAAATAGAGGTTGAAAGAATCCACTGATCACCTCTTGAAAAAAAAAATCCCAAAAAGAAAACTCCTAGGAATATTATAGCCAGGTTCTGAAATTCCCAGATCAAGGAGAAATATTACAAGCAACCAAGAAGAAACAATTTAAATATTGTGGAAACACAATCAGGATAACACAGGATCTGGCAGCTTCTTCACTGAGGTATAGAAGGGCTTGGAATATGATATTCTGGAGGTCAAAGGAGCTGGGATTAAAACCAAGAATTGCCTACCCAGCAAAACTGAGTATCATGTTTCAGGGGGAAATGAAATAGAGTAATATTTCTTTCTGTCCTTCTGATCTACTCTTTCCTTTCTTTCTTTCTTCTCTTTTGGCTCAAGAGAGCGTTAGTTCCTTGACTAAATTCCTATGCTACCAGTCACCCATGAAGTAGAGCAGAGCCTTGTTTCTTGTCTTGAATCTGCTCTGATCTGAAAGCACATTAATAGCAGAGACCTTGATTTTGAGTTTTAACTTCTTTTTAAATGCTCCTCTCAGAAAAACTGCTATTTTGGTGGCTTCATCTTTCTAGAAACTTTTAGACTGGCCAAAAGATAGAGCAATCTTGGCAACCCAAAAGGTTTGGGAGTGCAGTAGACTTAATATATGGTGAAAATTGGGGTAGGAAACAGGGGAAATACCATAAATTAGGTAGGAGTCATTCTCACCAAACTGTCCTATTTGCTAATTCTCAAATTTGGTATTTCATTCCCACCTCTTGGTCTTTACTTAGGCTATCTTCAATGCCAGGAATAGTCTTCTTCCTTACTACTGCTTCTTAGAATTTTTATATTCTTATAAGACTCACCTCAGGCACAATTTCCTAAAAGAAATTTTTGCCAATCACCTAGCTGTCAGTGTTCCCTTTCTCTTCCAATTATATATTTACTTAGGTAGAGAGTGAGTACCTTGCATGTTATGTAGATAATGTGCATAGATAAGAGTTGTCTAAATGTGACTTATGTGAATACATATTTCAGGAATCTCACCCATGCCTCCCTAAGGGAGTCTCTGATTCTTCCTGCAAGGGAGTAGGAGATAGGAGTTACTATAGTGGCCACTGTGCTTTCCCCAGAGGGAGATATTAGACTAGAATTATTACCCCCCCCCCGATATTGTTAGAATAGGGGAAATTATTTTGAGGTTCAAACTGTTCTCCAGCATCTCTCTCTCTTCAAGGGGAAGGGGTACCACTTGTATTTCAAAGCTTGGTCCTTCCCCAATAGTGCTAGTTACACAAAAGACCATCATAAATAATGAATGGTGAATAAACTCAATTACTCAAGTATACAGCAAATAGAATGGAATATACCAGACAGTGCACAAAGTAAATGAGTTCTCCCACTAGGAACAAGTTAGTTTAGCTCAACCAAGAAGGATGGAGAGAGAAGGTGAGAGAGAGTGGGAGGGAGGTAGAGAGTGAAAAGAAAGTGGGGATGAGAGAAAGAGAAGAAGAAGAAGAAGAAGAAGAAGAAGAAGAAGAAGAAGAAGAAGAAGAAGAAGAAGAAGAAGAAGAAGAAGAAGAAGAAGAGGAGGAGGAGAAGGGAGGAGAGGGAAAGGGAGGGAAGGAGAGGGGAAGGGAGGGGAGGAAAGGAGAGGACCCAATATTACCCAAAGGGAAATTCTCCAGGGGTGTTGGCTTTGTAATGGGAATGGGAATTTGAAGAGCTTCCCTGCCCCTAAATAGACCTAAGGGAATTCCTAATTTCTAATTTTCTAAATTTCTTCGAATTTCTAAAGGTCTTTCCTGCTTTGAAGATTTTCCCTGCCCCCTAATAGGCTGAATGTAATCACAGGGAACCTGTGGTAGGAGGAACTTGCTGAAGGGTAGAACAGAGCCCACAGGAAGCTGGGAGTCAGAGCAGTTAGAGCTGGAGGGAGGAGAGGGTACACCCAAAGAGATAGCTAGCCTTGTGAGTGTTTGTTTTCCCCCTGCTGTGATAACTAGGCTTGTGAGTGTTTGTGGGAAGGCTGAAGGATGGTGTGGCTCCCTGCTGTGTTATGGTTTAGTGACTTCTTTGTTGCTATGATGGATTTGGCTTTCTAGTTTTGGGATTTGGTTTTCTGATGTCTGAATAAATGTTTTGCTTCTATCTTCTATGTGGAGAATCTATTGTATTTTGCAATCAAGAGCTATGCTGGCATATTTATAGTCACTATGGACACTGTGAATATTGCATTGATGCTATAGGCTTTTCCCTACATGTCTGCTTTCCAAAGTCTGTCCTTTTTCTCTCCAGATTTCCCCCCTGAAGAGAGTGTAGAACCATATATATCTTGCCTCAGTGCAGGAAGGAAGAAACTCTCCTCCCATGCTAATCCAACAACTCCAACCCTCCCTTAGACTGTACAGGCATACAATGTTTTATTGTGCTTTGCTTTATTGAACTTCACAAATACTGCATTTTTAACAAACTGAAGGTTTGTGTCAATCCTGCATTAAGCAAGTCTATCAGCATCATTTTTTTCCAACAGCATGTGCTCACATCATGTCAAGCTGGTCCACATTGCAAGTGTTTATTTGTTAACTGTTTTTTTTTAATTAAAGTCATTTGAAATGCTTTTTCTTTTGAGAATTTTTCAAGGATTTCACACCTTTTGAAGTAGTTGGAAACACTTCAAAATATCACAACCCCCAGTGTGAGATTCACTTCTGTAAAGAAAGCTAGCAATTCAGGTTTAGGATCAAAAGGCACTCCCTAGACAGGGAGACAGACAGACATGCAATTTGTGCCTTTTACCTTTCTAGAAGATGCTCTCATTGTGATACCCTGCCTAAACAAAAGAATGCTCTGAAACTTTTATATTAATGTATCAGAGCAAAATACATAAAAAACATACCTATCTATTAGCCAACAGGGACCTACAAATGACCATCTTTTCAAAGCCTCATGAGAAAGCACCCAGCCTTGTGGGGCTCAAGCACCTGGAGTCCAAAGATTTGTGCTGCCTGGGGACGACAGCTAAGTAATCTAGCCCATCTCAATTATTAGGGAAGTCAAAGCTCAGTCTGTTAAGTCTGTGCAAAGACAAGAAAAAGGTTTCAAATTAAGGAAAGGATTTAGGATTTTTAAATAATTTACATTAACAACAGCATGTAAAAGACAAAACCTTAAGGAACTAACAGAAATACTTTAATTTGGGGGCTATTTCCAGACCTGTATATTCTTAACTCCATTCATGCCACATAACTAAGTCTTATATTCCTTTCTTTGATTTAGGGGGAGAAAAAAGAAGATGATATTACTGAAAAGACCCATTACTCCCGTGCCTCCTTATGTGGTACCATGTTAAGTATACCACAATCTTGAATCCTAGATGAAATGCTATTCAGTAATTCAATTGAGAGATGCTGCTAATGTCCCAGACTGCAAGAATATAGCTTAAGGGTTTTAGGTTTAGCAGAAAACCTCTCAACCCAGAGACTGAATTACAGCCTAACTCTTGAGTCTGAGGCTGTATACAGGGGTTGTTGGAAATGTGTTGTAAAATGATTATTCAAATTTGAAGGGAAAAAAGGAAAGTAAAGAGCTATAAATTTCCATTTGTCCATGTCTGAAATCGGACATTGCAACGTACAAGATGCAAGGAGTGTGGGGTTGGGAAAGACAAACTTCCAGCACACACCCAGTTTACAGATGAGCCTCCCATTATGAAATTCTTGTGTTCCAGCAAAGCTGTGTGAAATTTAAATTTGAGTAAATTGAATCATATTTTAAATGCACTGTGGGAGCTATCTATTTAATGGAACATCTATAGTTGTACCCTACTTTAAATAAAACAGATATACAAAAATCCAGACGTAAAATTGGTCAATTGGGGGAGAGGACTATAATTATTTGTATTACAAAAGGATTTGCTACAAGCATCTTTTAAAGAGTAATCTCCCCTAGTGCATTTCAATAATTTTATAAAAAACTTGATTTACTCATAATGTTTCAGGGATACAGCTCTGGTGTCAAATTAGGAACATCTTTATAGAAATCATGGTGTAACATTGTAGAACTGCTGCTTGGCCCACAGGGGCTGGGGTGCTGATCCATACCTGTTCTGTACCCAGACATTCAATCTGGGTTAGGGAGTGTGGTCTCATTGAGAAAAGGGCTGGGCTCCCTGTATTCACACTCTTCACTTGTGAAAATTGCCACCTGAGCACCCCAGGTATGATTTCACTTAAGGCACATTTCTAAGAGCTCTCCAAAAAAAGAAGAGTAAAAAAAGGCACCCCATTTACAATATGAATGAGGTAAGGGACAAATTATTTGTTCTCACACAAAAGACACACAGCATCCAATGAATTTAAAATTATTTAGTAATTTAACTTACAATTATTGTTACAATATGCTGAGAATCTACTTTAACTTTATTAGAAATAAAAAAGTGGCCTGCAAGACTACTAAAGAGGTAGTTTATACTTCACCTCAGCATTGTACTGTCCAAACCACTTCCAGTACATATTGATTGGTAAAACAGTTAGGCTTGGGGCAAATCTTCATTGGTAGTCATCTTTTCTGATACAGAAGCTTTATCTACCACTAGCCAGCTGCAACCCAGTGGAACTCATGGCCTCCAGACTTCTCACACTCGTAAGATCACCTACAAGCCTGTACACATCCATCCTTGAATATTTATTCATCAACCAGAAAAGAAAAAATAAAAATTAGTCAACCAAGCCCAGAGTCAGTCTGGTCCAGGCAAGATATGTGATTCTGATACATTCTCATTGCCAACTTGTGGCCATGTTAGGAGGAAAACAGCAAATGCCCTTTCCCCCCATTCCCTCTCAGCAAGCATCTCAAAAGAGTCTTGAATCAAGTAACACCTGGAAAAGAAAAGAGGCAGATGGGTTAGCTGTTCCCCTTTGTACATACACTGAGTCATCACCTCTTCTGACTCTAAAGCCAGGAAGAGAGTTCTTTATTATCTCATAATGCAAGCCCTTTAGCCTTGCATCTCACATGGCCAAAAATAGGCTTTAAAGATCCCATGTGGTTGACTGGAACCCCAAAGGGCAGGTCTAAGCCTGTTCCATAAAACAGCTTCTCCAAGCCAATCCAACCTCTCTACAGTAGGAAGATTGGCAAAGCATAAAGAAAAGCATGAGGGATCTGGGCTCAGAGGACCTTAGTTCAAATCCTACTTTTTATTTGGGTGTCCTTGGGCAAATCACATAACCTCCCTGGGCCTCAGTTTCTTCATCTGTGAAATGAGGTGGGTGGACTAAATGAAATCTCAGGTTCCTTCTAGCTCAAATCTATATTTCCCATGCCTATATTTGAATTGTTATACTTTTATCCTAACAACTTCATAACAAGATATTATTATTTTATTATTTTCTAAGCATACATTGCATATAAGGTTTTTTTTTTTTAATGAGGAAACTGAGTCCTGGAAAGATATTGCCTGATCCAAGGTTACATGAAAATATAAGTACTGGAACTGGGGAAAACCCAATTTGCTTTCTTCCCCATTCATTGCCTTTGACAAAACTTTCCTAGGGTATACATTTCAAAAAACATTATTTAATAGTCTATGTTTAAAGCTAAAAATCTAAAAAGCCTGCTTGTGCTTTGTTTACAAAAATAAATTGCAATAACAATAACCTGCATTGTAAATGGGAAGTCTACCTTTGTGAAGGAAGCAAAGGAAAGAGATTTAGATTTGGAGTCAGAAGAGCTAAAATCTAATTCTGGTATTTATTACCCATATAATCATGGCCAAGTCACTTCACTTCTAGCCTTAATTTCCTTTTGTCTAAAATGACAGGGTTAACCTATATGATCTCCAAGGTCCTTTCCAGCTCTAAATCCTATGTAAAGCCTTTGCAATTGAATTCAACTCAACAAGCATTAAGTACCTATGGCATACAAATGCCATATTCGACACAGTTTACAAAGATAAAATGTGTCACATGCCACTCATAAACATAGTTTTCTAGTAAGAGGGATGAGACATAGACACAAATAACTATGATGGAGATAGAAAATTATTATGTGCACAAGAGGTTTCAGATGGGGTGACCTGAGAGATTAAAGGAGACATCTCTTCTGGCTATGGGAATCAGGGAAGACTTTGGAAAAAAACAAAGCACTCAAGCTAAACATAGGTGGAGAATTTTAATACATAGATGGGTGTGTGTGTGTGTGTGTGTGTGTGTGTGTGTGTGTGTGTTGGAGTTAGGATTAGGATTAATGTTGGGAAGTAGTCCAGAGAAAGGAGGATGGCATGTGTATGTATCAAGAAGCAGGATAAGATGAAGAAATAACAAATCATTCAATCTATATAGCTGCACAGAGTGAATGAAATCAAGTATTGTGAAGTAAGGCTGGAATAATAGGTTCAAGCCAGATAGGAGAGGGCCATGAATGCCATGTAAAAGAATTTGCATTTCTTCAGTAGGAAATGGAGAGCAAAGATTTTGAGCAAGGAAGTGCACTGACTAGAGCTCTTTTAGAATAGAAGTTAGTTGTGGAATATGCATTTTAATCCAACCAGGGCACTTGAGCTCAGGGCTGAGTTCAGAAAGTGACCAGGAGAAGCAATGTCTGCCTCATTACTCATGCTCCATTTATAAAAACTATCCCTATATAATTTGCGTACCAGTTGAAAGCAGAGTATAAATCTTTATTGAAGATCATTGTTGTTAATTATGTATTGGGTGCAGACAGCACACTCTATCAGAGTCCAAAAAGCCCCAAGAATTCCAGACAAATAACAAGAATCCTCTGGGCTTCTTACAAACCCTGACTTCTATTATCTCTTCAACTATTTGTCCTTTTGCATTGGACTTTTATCATAGTTTTCCACCTTGACTTTTAAAATATTTTCTCTCATAATGAATCCTCTATTTCAATGCAGAATACCAGTGTTGAAAGCCTGAGTCATTGCCTGACCTTTGGGCTAGACCATTAGTCCCAAGCACAACCTCTGTGACATTTATTAAGTTTCACAACATTACTTATTTCTACCAAGACTTCTTCAACCTACCCTCTAAATAAAGGAGAAGTCAAGAACATGGTAGGCATTAACTACCATAGAAATAAAAAGGAAAAAACCGAAAACATTTATAGAAGGAAACCTAAAATAGAACACTTATTTTTTCCTCTTATGAATTCTATCTCTGATCAAATGATGCTTCTCATTGGAAGGAAGATAGTACAGTCATTCTGAAATTAGCCAAAATAATTTCTAAGTCAGTTAGTCAACTGGGAAATGGGAAGGACCAGTAGCCTGATGTGGTAGAAACAATCCTGGTCCTAGAGTCGGGAGAGAGCTAGGTTCACACTGACAAGCAAACAAAACAAAATCCTTTTTATCCCTATGTGTGCACTTTACACCCAAACACATAACTCGTGGATCCAGTGACACTGGTCTCCTGGCTGTTCCACAAACAAGACACTCCATTTATTGGTTCCAAGCACTTTCTCTCACTGTCCCCCTACCTAGAAAGCTCATGGAAGATGTATGCAGCCAGAGGTCATACCAATGATAAGTAAATGAAATTTGTACCCAGGTCCTCTCACTATAGGTCCAGTGTCCATTACACTACACTAATATGATTTATGTATTTGAAGAAGACAAACTACATAACAGGAGAGAAATCTCAAAGTTCTGAGCTTTCCTAAACCACATCTGGTTTAGACAGACTACATCTGAAGTACCATGATCAGTTCTGGGTGCCACAATTTAGGAAGGATATTGATAAACTGGAGTAGATCCAGAGAAAAGCAGTTAGGGTGGCGAAGGGCTTTCAGTTCATACCATATGAGGATCAATTCAAAGCACTGAAGATGTTCAGCCTGGAGAGGAGAAGAGAAGACTCAGAGGGAGTTAGAAGAGCTTTCTTCAAGTACTTGAAGGACTATGTTATGGAAGAAGGATTACATATGTTTCTCTTAGCCCCATCTGGCAGAACCAGAAGCAATGTTGAAATTGCAAGAAGGTAAATTTAGGACCAATTAGAGCTATTTAAGAGTGAAATTAGCTGCCTCAAGAATAGCAACCTCCCGCTCCTTAGAGGGTTTCAAAGGGACTTGGATAACCACTTGCCAGGTATATTACAGTGGAGATTTCTTTCAGCTGTAGATCAGATTGATAGCTCTGAGTTCACACTGTTCTAAAGTCAGGGATTCTGTAAAACTGTGGATTCTGGGACAATTTTGGTTACTATTTCTTGCCGATACCTATTTTGTTGATCTGTGTCAGCATGGCTATTTGAGGCAAACATGGGAAAGCAGGATGAGGAGGAAACTGAAGAAAAAACAAAAATCACCATCACTGTACATCATGACAAGCATGAGGAATGATGTGGGAACCATCTCTCTACTGCCAGTGGAGAATGGGATGTCATACCAAGTGACTGATGACCAGATGGCTCTCTCATGTCCGCCTGCCCCCACCCTTTCTTGTCAAGCAAGCTGTACCTTTATAAAATTACTGATAAAACATTCATAGGGGCAGATTAGCTTTTAAAATCTACCTAATGTACCATGAAATTTGTAGTGTCCGCTTCAGCGATCAGAGCCATGAAATTGACCCATTATGCTCAGTCACCACATTCTTCTAGTTTTTACCCTTTCAAGTCACTGGGGGGAAAAGAAATCCTCTCAGTTCAACCTTTTCCTCTTTTCCTTCCCACTCTTCTCAACCCTCTTTTTGTTTTCTTTTCCTTTTCCAAAACTTTTTCTTCTTTAACACACACCCAATCCTGGCCTCAAGACTCAATGAAACTTTAGCTGACCTAGTAGTCACTACAGAAAATGGACTTTGTGTGGAAGGAAACTATTTCCATTCTTTAAAAATTTATTTATTTTCATCACTACTGAATAAAGAAGCAATTATGCTCTGGAAAGGTTGATGCATGAAAACCCAGCCATAGACTCTTCCTGAAGAATTTTAGCTCAGGACCCAGATATGAAACCCTATTTTCCACAAGTCTCCAAAACATACACTCTGCTCTAACCTGATCAAAGAATCAATCAACAAGCATTTACCAAGGGCCTACTATATGCTATGTAAGTCATGGAGCTACAAAGACAAAAGCAATATAAACTGGAAGTGGGAGGTGAACATGTGTATATACATGTGCATACATACACATATATACATATTTATATAGATACAAAATTAATACAATCTAATTTTGGAAAGGAGGCACTTGGCAGCTATAGGCAACAGTATTCAGGTAGAAGAAGCATTTGAACTAAGCTTTAAGAGTAACTAAGAACAATAAGAATAGGTGAGCAAGGATTACATTCTGGAGGACAGAAGACACAAGGCACAGGCACGGAGACAGAAGATCGAGTATCATTAACATCCACTTTTGCTATTACACATATAGATGAAATGGAGTCATTACTCCATGAGGCATATGTCAAAAGGTATCTGCTCCGACTGTCTCACAAATATGTTACATTAATGTTGTCACCTCTGGGCCCTCCTTTCATTCTATAACCCCTGCCTGAAATGTTTTTCTCTTCAAATTAGACCTCCTCCTTCCAGGTGTAGCCTCAGGCTGAGTCCAGTTTCCTCCACAAAGACTTCCCCAACCACCCTAGCCCTTCATGATCTTCTCCAAATTCCCAGAGCACTTTTAGTCTGAACTACTTTGTATGATGGTATGAAGATATTTTAGAGATCATTTAGTCAAATCTCTCTTTTTTCCAGATGAACAAACTGAGACTCAGAGAATTCAAGTGACTTATCCACAGTAGTCAGGTAGTAAGGTATGGAATCAAGATACAGTTACCCCTCCAAAAAAAGCAAAAACAAACAAAAAAAGAAACGCTGTTTGGGGCAGTTAGATGGCGCAGTGACTAAAACACCCACCCTGGAGTCAGGAGGACCTGAGTTCAAATCCAGCCTCAGACACTTAACACAAAACTAGCCCTGTGACCTTGGCCAAGTCACTTAACCCCAATTGCCCTAACTTCCCCCTCCAAAAAGCAAAAAAAAAACAAAAACAAAAAACAAAAAAAAACAAGGCTTGAAGAGATTACATAGAATCATAGGATCCTAGCTTGAGAGCTGGAAGACACATTTGAAGTAATTTAGTACAAATCCCTTATTTTACAGCTGACGTAACTGAGACCCAGATAGGTAGGGTGACTTACCCAGAATAGCAAAGCCAAAAACTGATTTCAATCTGATTCTATAACCCTAAATTCAGTGTTCCTTCAATTCCACAGTGTCACCAGAAGTTAATATTGAATCAGGAATTTTAATCCAGACCTTCTGACTTCAAGACAAGTGCTATTTCTACTCTACCAGTAACCTGATCTGTTTCTTCTTGTTATTTTTTAAAACACTTTTTAATTAATTTGAAATTCCAAGTTCCAAGAAGCTATTTCCTCCTTTTTTCTCTTCTTTCCCACCTCCCAATAAAGCCCAGTAACTTTTATTTTTTGAGCCATACACAAAAATAGCTATTTTCCATTAACCATTTAAAGACTTAACTAGAGTAAATAAGAATTAATTGCCTAGCAACAAAAAAAAAAAAGAGTGAAATCTTAAAACCAATGGACAGATGTGGAAAGTCCAATTTATAGCTCCAAAAGGACACATGCAGATTCTTCAACAAACTCCAGTTATAATCAAAACCAAACTGTCTTTGTTTCCCAGAAATTGTTAGTTGACCTCCATCAGATCAGTTCAGAGCTATGCAGGATTGTGTCAACTAAGGCCGGAAAGATTTCTGTATGCAGCAAAACCATACATGATTTCAAAGCTCTTAACCCACCTCTCCTCCCTGCCACCCAGAACTAATCTATATGCTAATTTGCACTTGATAATGCTGCCCCACAATATGGTAATTGCAGTAATGTTTTCCAGGGAGAGAAAGAAGTCTAAATGGAGCTGAGGCTCCATCTCCAAAGTCTGCGCATTCATGACAAACATTTCCACAAAGGGCCAGTTGGAAAAGGGAAGAACTAACTCTGAGAGTATCCTTACTATCCTAAAGAAACAAATTTGCTTCAGTGAGGTAAGGGTAAGTCTGTTCTGGGGATTCTGGAAATTCTCTATTAGGGGCACTCTTTCAAAATTGTCCTTGGTAAGGAAGTAGGTGTGTCATTTATGATGAATGGAAAGTTGGAAATGACACACGTCAGCAACTTGAGCAGCCCCACAGCATTATAGGGAGTTTCAAGCCGCCTCAGCTTTCAGCTCCTTGTCCTCCCCAGAGTGACCACAGCTTCTTGGAAGTTTTCAGTTTTATCACAGAACCTTCCTCTGGACAAATCCTTCCATTTCTACCATTTCCCTCCTTGTACTCCCTGATGCTATTAAGATATCAAATCCAGGTCTGACAACAAGAAACCCCTAATTAAACAGCCACAGCTTGTGCCCTCAAAGGAACAGTATGAACCCAAATAAAAGGAGCCTGGGGTTGGGAGGGGAGGGGAAGGAAAACAACAGAGGCTCTGAAATCAGTTGGGTTTAAAGAGACAGTTTTGTTGTGTGTGTTTAAAGGTACAGGAGACACCAAGGGCTCTCCAATACTACCAGGCCAGGACATGGGTTCTTCTGGAGCTAGGACAAAAGAAGTAACACTCACCAACTCCTGTGGTCGTAATCAAATAGTAATTGGCCTCAGAGA
Source organism: Petaurus breviceps papuanus (assembly GCF_028583685.1). NCBI lineage: Eukaryota > Metazoa > Chordata > Mammalia > Diprotodontia > Petauridae > Petaurus > Petaurus breviceps. The sequence goes on from NW_027186390.1 coordinate 4,210,440, forward strand.
TCACTTATGGCAATCAGGGAAGTAATATGCTTCTGAATAATTATGAATAATTAGGCACATTTATGAATAATTACACTGATAATAACTATCTAACTCATTCCCGTTTTAAATTGTAATTCAGTCATTATGGATTGGGTAGTCATCCCCCTCATTCCTTCTCTCTACATATTCATAGACTAATACACCTGCCAATCTTTCAGTGGCCTGGGTCCCCATAAGCAAAGTTACACCAACGTCTGGATTCTGGAAACTGGGGAACAAAGGAGTCTCCTAATCCTTAGGGTAGAGGCTTCATCTAGTCTTCGATTGGAGGAAATCATGGATTGTAGTGGAGAGGGGAACATAGGGGAATGCAGTTCTAGATTCTCTTGGGTTTACCATTGTGTGTCTCATTTACCCGTATGCAAATGATTTAATAATCTTAGGCCAGACCTGCCCGAAGAAATCATTTTTATTTCCTGCACTGGTCATTGAAAATAACAAGTCTTATGAGCAATAAGAACTGGCATGTATCTTGCATGATGGTTTTGTTTTTAATATCTCTTTTAGAAACAGGACTACAAAGTAAAAATAACATTTTGTGGACAAATCAAGAGTCTCATTTAAAAATTTTAAATAACATAAGTATTCTCAGTTTTAGGGCTAAAAATGTTCTATTTTCTTATTTTGCTACCTTCTTTTCTCTCTAGAACCCTTTCTACCTTTTCTCCTTTCTCCCATTTGTTTTTTATTTCTCCCATGGCTCTCTCATTCCTCTTATAGGCTATATCTCCTCTTCCATTTCCACATCTCCTCCTATCCCACTCAATACCAGCTCTCACTGCTTCGTTGTCTTTTTTCTTATTCATTCAACATACTACTCCCATATCCTTAGCTATGAAGTGTAACAGAAAGAGTCCTGATTTTAGAGTCGTCATACCAGTGTTCAAATCTGCTTCTCACTATTTGTTTGATCAGGAGATGGGCATTTAAGTTATCTCCTGAGTTTCCTTATTTGTAAAATGAGGAAGTTGGACTGGATGATCTCAAAGACTTCTTCCTAGTTCTCAGTCATTGATCATATGATCCCTAATTTTCCCATTCACTCCCAGGCAGCTCATCCACAGATCAGAGACCATACTCTGGCAGATTTATCTCTTTTGAGTTCTAGAACTCCCCACCCTGGGCTTTGACCTCCACTACTTACTGGTGAGTGCTGCATGTGACCCAATAAACTACCTCTAGGTGGCCCCAATCATGTTTCATTTTATTCCTTTGTTATCTTCTTACCAGCACCCCCAAACAAAAATACTCCTTTCTGCTTGCCATTGCCCTTTATGTGTTGTGTCTCTCATTAAAGTGCAAACTCCATGAAAGCAGGGACTATTACACTTTCATTTTTTTATCCCCACTGTTTAGTATAGTGCTTGGCATATAGTGAGCTCTTAAAATGCTATTTCATTCATGCTTTGTTTTATCCATTCATTCATCCATTTCTTCAACTGTAATATTGCTTGACTTTGACAGAGGGAACTAGTTTCAATAGTGTCCTTTTCGACAATGGAAGAAATCAGGTCAGGTCTAGGATGGGGAAATAATAGAGCTGCTTCTATGTATAGGCATATAGACAACATGGAGAGTTTTTAAGAATGATTTTTTAAAAGAGTAATACTTTGGAACTTCCCTTTAGATACAACGTCCTTTAAGGACTCTGTTCAAAGGGCTTAATTACTAGAAGTCATCAATCAATCAATAAATATTTATTAAGCAACTACATGTTTTAGGCACTATGCTAAGTTTTGGGGATAAATAAAGAGGCAAAAGATTGTCCCTGCCCTCAAGGAACTTACACTCTAACAAGGGAGACAACATGCAAATAAATATTTACAAAGCAAGCTATATACAGGATAAATGAGAAATAATTAACAGGGGGAAAATAGTGGAATTAAGAAGAGTTTGGGAAGTCTTCCTGGAGAAGGTTGGATTTTAAGTTGGGACTTTAAGAAAACCAATGTGATCAGTGGAACAGATGAGAGGAGGGAGAACATCCCAAACCTAAGGGAAGGCAGAGAGAATGCCCAGAGCCAAGAGATGAAGGAACTGGCTGTACGTGGAACAGCTAGGAGGCCAATGGTTCTGGATGGAAAAGTGCCAGAAATATCAGAAGATTCCCAGTCATTCAACATACATCTATTAAATGTAAGAGCATTTTTCTAAGTACTGAGGCAGACACCCAATTTACACAGGACATTGTCCCTGCCCTCACCATTTTTACTCATTAAAATGCATTCTTACCTAAACTATATAATCCCTGTGCAGGAACCCCACAGGAACAGCATTACATTAAGTCTCTAGTATATGGAACACCTGATTGTACCCTCTTCAAAGGCAAGAATGGAGATCACATAAAAACATATACTCCTGACCAGCTTCTATTTACAGCAGGGAATAAGGTTAAAGGAGGGACTAAAAGAGCATCAGTAGACCACATTTCTCAGATCTTCTCTTGCATCCATGTCACCTTCCTTGCACTTATCTGTACCTGTACAGGTGCACAAGATTGCTTTTATGACTATATGTCTTGAAAAGAGTAGTCACATAATAAATGTTTAGAGTATTGAATTGAATTCACAGAATCATAGCATATGAGTGCCATAAGAGAACTTGCAGTAACTATCTCTGCGAACTTAGGACAAGCAAACTCTCTAGGTAAAAAAAAGAAGGGGTTGGACTAAATGTCCTCTGAGGTTCTTTTCCAGATCTAAATATGTAATTCTGTGATCTTATATGATCCATCTCTCTCATTGGAGAAATGAGGAAACTGTTTAACCAGAAATGTTAAATGTCTTACTCATTGAAAGTCACACAGCTAGTTAGTATGAAAGTCACACAGCTAGTAAGTGAGAGTGTTGGGGCCAAAACCCACGTCACCTGAGTATTCCTATTCCTCCAGGTTGCCAAATGAAGAAAGAAGTTCTCCTTTTGTGGAGGCTCACATTTTATTTTGTTCACATGCAAACCTAGGGAAAAAAGAAGAGAATGCATGCTCCCTATGGACTACAGGGGAAGGGAATAAGAATGTATATACATACATATATGTATGTGTATATATATACACATATACACATATATATGTGTTAGGTGCTACGTGTATAATTGCTATGTATAGTATATATACATATACATATATTGTAAATACTATATATATTATATATGTAATAGATAGATAGATAGATAGATAGATAGATAGATAGATAGATCACCTACTATGTGCCAGGCATTGTGCTAAGCATTTTAGCATTTCATTTGAATAGCAGATCTCTGTAACACTTTTAGTTGATATCACATGGTCAAGAGTTTTACATCTATGTTTCTCAGTTCTTAGAATATTCAGCTAGAACTGGAAATAGGTGAGTATTTTCTCTCTGTTTTGGACCTGGGGAAATTGAACAATAGATATGTTAAGTGATTTACCTAAAATCACAGATATTTTTGTTATCTAGGCCACTGATTTCCAATTTTTTATAGTTATGATGTGATACTATATTCCAGATGCTAGGAAGACAAAGGAAAAAATTAAGTCATCCCTGTTCTCAAGGAGCTTACATTCAATCAAAAGAAAAGATTATATAAAACATATGCAAAAAAAAAGAATTGGTAATTTGGGAGGTTCCTTTTCTGACGCCTAATAGAGTACTTCATAGAGATCATGAAATCATAGATTTGGGGCTAGAAGGGACCATTGAGTCTAAACCTTTTATTTTACAACTGAGGAAATCATAATTCAGAAAGGTTAAATGCCTAGCTCAATGTCACACAATAAAAGTCTGATATGCTTGCATTTTTAATTAGATTAAAACTAATTTTGTTTTTATAATGTTTTAGGATTTTTGTGCCATCCACTATATAATATGCCAAGACATATGGCAAGATTAAAGCTAAGAATCTCTGCTATACAACTTGCAGGGTAATTTTAACTCGTGCCATTTCTGAACAATAAGCTCCTAGGTGTAATTTCTGGGACACAGCTACAACCAGAGGTTGGTAGTACGGTCTCAGATATTTTCCCTTCTAGAGTTCCTCTGAGCAAAGAAAATCTCTGAAGGGTCATATATTTGAAGACTGACCTGTTCCAAAAAAATAACTCCAACCACTTGGGAAAGTACCAAGTGTAGGCTTAGCATACATGACACTAGAGAAGCAAATAAAATGCAAGACACTATGTACACAAAAGAATGAAGAATGAAGTGGGCAGACCCAAGAGAACATTGTATACAGTAAAAGTAATATTGTTTTAAGAATTACTTTGAGTGAATAAGTTATTTTGTCTATTATAAATACCCAAATCAACTATAAAGGACATATGAAGAAAGATGCTATTTGCATCCAGAGAAAGAATTGATGAATGAGTATGTATAAAATAATTTTCATACATATGGATGTATGCATGTGTGTATATGTATTTATATATGTATGTGTGTTTGTGTATAAATATTGGTAGACATATCAGTGGGGAGGGGAAGGGAAGGAAAAAAAGGAAAAAGGAAATTTATATAATAATTTTGTTGTATCTTTAAAAGGAATAGCAAGTTGTGCATAATAGATTTGAAGTTTCATGTGCAATTATCTTTTTATTGTACTGTGTTTTAAAATGCTTGTTTTATTCCACAAAATATTTTTTTAAAAGAACACTACTCCTCTGCTCAGAGACATCTCTAGGCTTCCTGAAGACTAGATAATACAACACCCAAGATATCATGGGGTTTATGGGCTATATTTCTTTCTTAAAGACCATGCCTTATGGGGCGGCTAGGTGGTGCAGTGAATAGAGCACCGGCCCTGGAATCAGGAGGACCTGAGTTCAAATCCAGCCTCAGATGCTTAACACTCACTAGCTGTGTGACCTTGGGCAAGTCACTTAACCCCAATTGCTCTAATAAAAAAAAAAAGCCCATACCTTAAACCCAAATCACTCTGGCTCTCATTGATTGGCCAATAATGGCCCCAGCCTAAACCTCACTTGGTCATTGTTTGGGCCCTGATGGTTCAGAGTAAATGTACATAGTGATTGTTTCTGTTTTGGTCAGAAACCCTGAGGATCTTCTCTTCTTAGACTGATTTTTTTTGACGAGGTAAAAGAGGCCATTCTTTGTCTCATTTCTTACCTAGACTTAATCACTTCAGACTTAATTGCCTCAGTCAAATGGAGACCTGGGAAAGACTATGGCCAAGGTGTTCCACTGTATCCAGGGCTAGCTCCAATTGTCCCGATCTGTATCTTGCAACTAGACCCAGATGGCTCTGGAGGAGAAAAAGAGGCTGATGACTTTGCAAAGCCCTCCCTCACTTAAATTCAATTCACTTGCAAGTCATAACATCACTTTTGTGATGACATGGTATCACCTTTGTGATGTCAGGGTCTTCTTCTAGAATGATGGACAAGCAATACAACAACCTTCATCTGAATCTAACTCTTTAAAAACAACTGAGTCATCTGAGAATCACAGCTGAGGACAGATTCATTATCCAATGATAGCATCCATTATTCTTCCTGTTCTTTAAATGTCAGAGACCCAATAACCCTGTGCTAATCCATGATAGCTTCACAATTCACGTCTCTTGCTTTCATTCCTGTTGCTGCTTTCCCCTATCCATGGTGCTGATACAGGGATACTGTGAATGTGACATTCTGCAACAAAGAAATGTGTTTGTATGAAAGGGAAACAAATTAAATACTACCGTCTTGACTGAGGATTTTTTTTTAATCTGATGCTTTGAAAGTATTTAACAGTCTCTTCATATGAATGGAAAGATAGCATGTTACAGTGAAATGAGTATTGGATTTGGAGTCAGAGAACCTGGACTCAAGTCCCAGCTCTGTCACTGATTGACTATGGGCAAGTGACTTAACTTACCTTGATTTCATTTTCCTCATCTGTAAAATGATGAGTTTGGACTAGATGACCTCTAAAGCCCTTTCCAGGTCTGGACATATTATCTTTTCTTTGGCAAATTTAATATATGGGTCTCATTTCTAGGAAGTCTTATGTAATAAAATCCAAATTTGAAAAAAAATAAGTTTTGGCATAAGAGAGTAGGAATAAAAGGAAAGAATTTCTCCCTATTTGTGTACAATAGTCTGTTGTTTTCCCAAGATAACATCTGACTTCATTTAGGCAGTAAGGATAAAATAAAGTTTATCCATGAGTCAAGAAAGTTGTACAGTAATCACTGTAATGTGAGATGGGAGAAGATGTGAGATCTAGATAGAAACAGTGATCATTTAGCCCAACCTTGGGCAGCTAAATGGTACAATGGATAGACCACTAGTTCTGAACTCAAGAAGACCTGAGTTTTAATCCAGTCTGACACTTACTAACTGTGTGACTTTGGGCAAGTCATCTAACCCTCTTTGCCTCAATTTTCTCATCTGTAAAATGAGCTAGAAAAGGAAAAAGCAACCCACTATCTTTGCCAAAAAAAAAACACCACCAAATGGAGTCACAAAGAGTTGGACATGAATGAAAAATGAAGGAAACTGAAAAAGCCCAACCTCTTCACTTTACAAATAAGGGTAACAAGGCTTCTCAGCGGTCATGTACTCAGAGGCCCCAGGTTTCTTCTAGTGAAATTTCACTTCTTCAGCCTCCTGATATGAAAAAAGTAGAAGATACTGGTGGATAATTATAATAAAAACTAATAATAACAATAATTGGTATTTACATTTTATAAATTTTATAAAGCTGTTCACATTTTATCTCCTTTAATTCTCACAACAATCTTGTGAAGTAGATGTAATTATTATCCCCATTTTACAGATGAGGAAAAAAGCTAAGCAAGGTTTAGTGAGTTGCCCAGAATCATATAGCTGGTAAGTATTTGAAGCAAGATTTAAACTTGGTTCTTCGTGATTCCAAATCCCACCCTCTACCTACCGTGCCATGCATCTCAGCACCAGTACTTTTTTCTAAATGAAAAGAGGGAAACAAGCTATGTAATGTGCCCTGGTTTGATGAGTAGATAGATTGTATGCTCCTTGGGGGCAGAGACTGTCTTTTGCTTCTTTTTGTATCTCCAAGGCTTATACAGTGTCTGACACATAGTAGGTGCTTAATAAATGTTTATTGGTCGATTGAGGAGAACTGGGAACTTTTGGAGGAAAGAAAAACTAAGTCACAGACATTTCATGCTCCAGTTCACATATCAGATCTGTGGAGGAGCTGAGAATAGGGATAATGAGTAAACCATATGAGCCTTATCTCAGTAATTCAGTAATGGGGAAAGTGTCAAAGGGATGCATCTCATTTCACCCAAATCAGGAGAAGACCAACATTAGGTCTGGAAGAGGAGAATGAGGTAATTGTTTAGCAGCTTTCATGTAGACATTTCTGTCTGAGGATGAGTCAGGAGTCTCAGAAAACATCAAAGGAGAAAGGACTGCCTTTGCTCTCAAAGGGAAAGCAATGATACCCATCCTAGGAAAACTGCCAAGAGGATGGCTCAGGTAGGCACCATTGATGTTTTTAAAGCAACATGAAACAGATGTCTTGTGGTTTTCCTCCTGCTTTTCTCCCGCCACTTTCCCAGAACAAAGAGGTTATCTTTCATTTCTGATTTATTTAGAAAATTGATTCTACTCCTTACCAAACCACCAGCCTTCTGACTTGCTACCTGCTAAATTCCTGTGATTAATAGTAGGAAATAGACACATAGAAAACTTAAGATCCGGATTATCATTGTTGTTTTGAAAGGTGAGGGATGGAGAAAGGAATGGATAAGGAAACAGACCAGGCCAATGAGGTAGACAGGGTGGATATGAGGAAATTGAAGCACCAGGAGCATTAAAGGGCATCAAGGATGGCAAAAGGCTTCATTGAAGTAATAATGATAAACATTTTATCTCTGTGCATATATGTGCATTATACCTAACGATCTCAAGCATGAGTAAGTGAAGAAAAGCACTGAATAAATCATAGGAGCAGGCCCTAAATGGGAATCCCCTAGGAATGGTATCTGAATTGTAAATGCAGAGCTGAATTTCACACATCAAATTACAATAAAGGGAATGACATTTTAAATAGTTCAGTACTTAAAGGGTACTATATGGAGTCCTGAGGATTTTTCTCCTCTTAGACTGTTCTCTATTGAATGGGATCACCAGTCAGCAGGGTTAGTGCTTTGTATTTCCCTGGCTCACTGAGGCTTTCACTTTGGTTTTAGCAGCTGAGTCAGAGAAGAGAATTTTCAACTTGATGAAGGCCTTGGTGAGCTGCTGGATTTTAATGCATGTTATGTGGCCCCAGGTCTCCCTGTGCCTCAGCTTTTCCTTCCTTTAATACAGGCATATTTGCCTTCCATGGTAACAAAATCATGTCTGAAGTCCTTGCCTCCCAAATAAAATTGTGTGTGTGAACACACTAAAGAAAAAAATAGAAATTGGGCAATTTTCTCACCAACTTGTCTTTTAGGAGCCAGGATAAGAAAGAGCAGAGCAGCAGCTCTGAACAGAGGGACAAATATAGGTCATTGGAATAAATAGTGGTCTTTTGGTCACCATGAAAAAGGTCACAGTTCTTGCTGTTTCCCTCCTGAGTTTCACTTTTTCTCTTCCCTAACTCTCTGAAGAAAAGGGAGGAAAAAAAGGTATGACTGCCATTGAAAAGAAAGAGGAAATTCTCCAAACCTCCCTGAGCAGCTAGGGAATCTTTATTGCAGTGGCCAAGAACTAAAGACCCCAGGGCCAGAACTGAATCAAGTAAAGCTTCAACTCATTTTTATCCTTGGCCATTATCCCATCCAACCAGACTGTTCAAACAGAGATGACATGTTTGATATTAAAAACACAGACTCACATTCTCAGGTTTGGAAGGTACCGTAGTGCCATCTATATCTGAACAAGAATCCCTCAAACACACACCTGACCAGTGATAATCCAGCTTCTGCCCAAAATTCTCCAGGGAAGACCTCTAAGCCACTACCCCCTGAGGAAACTCATTCTCCTTTAAGAAGGTTCTGTTTACTAAGAGGCTTTTTACCAACTTGGAATCCATAGCTATTATACAACTTCTACCTAACACTCCTAGTTCTGGGCTCTAGGGACAAAGAAAATCTCTAATGTCTCTAAAGTCTAATCCCTCTAATGTTTTTTTTTTAAGTCTAATCCTCATGGTATTCACATACTTGAAGATAGCTATCATGTTCCTTCTCAATCTAAATGGAGATTAGGTAGCTCAGTGGATAGAGTGTTGGGTCTGGAGTCAGGAAGATTTGAGGTCAAATGAGCCTTAACTACTTAATAGCCATCATCCCACCCCATAACTGTGTGATTCTGAGCAAGTCACTTAAACCTCTGTCTATGTCAGTTACCTCAACTGTAAAATGGGGGTAATAATAGCACCTACCTCACAGGGTTGTTATGAGGGTCAAATGAGCTAATGTTTGTAAAGCACTCAGCAGTGTCTGGCACATATTAGGTGCTATATAAATGCATATTCCCTTTCCCTCTTCAATCTTCTCTTCGGTCTGTTAAACAGTTTTAATTCTCCCCATCAATATACATAGGAGAAGGCCTGGAGGGCGGCTCCTCGGCCACCTTGTTCTGCTCCTCTAGACTCCCTTCACCTTATCAATGTTCTTACTATGTTCTAGGCATTCTGGTCTTTTAATGAAGTCTAACATCACATTCTCAGGATTGGAAGGCACCATAGCAGTCTTCTAGTACCATCTATACCTGAACAAGATTCCCTCAAACACACACCTGACTAGAGATTATCCAGTTTTTGCCCAAAATTCTCCAGGGAAAATCTCCAAGCCACTACCTCCTGATATAGCTCATTCTCCTTTAAGATGACTCTTTTTACTTGGTAGCTTTTTTCCAATATGGAACATAAGCTTTTTAATTTTTCACATCACATTGTTTACCCATGCTCAGTTTGCAATCCACTAAAACCCCAAATCTATTTCAAGCAAAAATGTGTCCAGTACTGTCTGGACAATCCTACTTTATCTCATCCTTAAAAAGTTGGTTTTTAGCACAAGCGTAAGACTTTACATTTATTCCTATAAGTATTATCTGATTAGATTCAGCCCAATTTTTTATCATGTGAAGCACATCATATGAAGCACAATTTTAGGTCCTGATTTTGTCATCCAATGTGTTAGCCATCCTTTCTACAGCTTTTGTCATCTGAAAATCTGTTAGGCAAATTACTTGTGCATTTATCTAAGCAATTAGTAAAAATATTAAACAGGACTATACCAAACATAAATACCTGGAGTACTCCACTAGAGACTTATAAATTAATATCTAACTTAACTACACTATAATCTAGCCCACATCTCTCCATCTTTTCCACAAGAAGAGCATGAGAAATTTTTCTAAACACTTGCTAAAATCTAGATGAACTATATCTTCTGTATTCCTCTAACCTACTTGTGTAATAACCAAAATGAAAGGAATGTGGTTTTTCTGACATGATCTGTTCCTGAGGAAGCCATGCTGGGTCTTTGGAATTCCTGTTTTTCTTTTCTATGTGTTCATTAGCTATCCCTTTAACAATATATTCTAGGGTTTTGACAGGGACAGAAATTGAACTCATAGGCATAGAGATCACTGATGCGAATTTCCATTTTTTGAAAACCAGGATAATATTGGTCCTTCTCTGGCCCTATAGTATCTCTCCATTTTTTCCACCATTTTTAAAAAACCACAGACAATATCTGAAAATCCTTTTACTCCACTTCTTTTATCTGGGCCTAGTGATTTGAATTCATTAAAAGGAGTTAGCATGAGTATGCTGGAGAGAGCTCAAACCAGCTCACAAGAGCCAATGGTTCAATTTTCAGTGTGAGCATTCATGCTTTGGAAATCAGCAAATGCTACAAATCAGGGCTTGGTTTATGATTTTGTTGATTATACAGATTTAAGAAGGTGGTGAAGAAAATGTTAGTAGTGCAGAATAAACTAAAAGTGTATCAAGAGTATCTTTTCAAAAGTAAAGACATACTGACTAGGTGAAGAGACTGAAGTAGAAAATAGCCTTGAGGCATGCAATCCCCAGCCATGGAGAAGAGAGTGAAATTCTAAGGCTGGGGGCTGGGGTTGGAGGAGAAGCATGAGATCATTGGAAGAAAAAAAGAAAAGAAAAGGAAAGA
>NW_027186390.1:4226572-4283415 GCF_028583685.1 Petaurus breviceps papuanus
GGTAAATTGTAGTTGTAATAAATTGTAGTTGTAAAAATGATCTACAGAGTATTTTGAATGGGTGTGGCCTGCATAAATTGTTTAATCTCTGTTTGCCTCAGTTATCTCAACAGTAAAATGGGATAATAATAATGACCTCAGAGGGCTGATATAGGAATCAAATAAGATGTTTATAAAAGTTCTTAGCTTGGTGTCTAGCATATAATATGTGCTATATAATTGCTTGTTCCTTTCCCTGACCTTCCTTTTGAACCTGGAATAGTAGTCACTCTCTAGGGACCCATCTTGTAAAATGTGAGTGTCAGGTTAAGGAGGTAGCTCTAGTGAGCACTATTTGATGATTAAGAAGAACTTCAGAACAAAGCATATGCCCATTAATTAACAAAGTGTATGCCCATAAATTGGGGGAATGAATGTAATAGACCATTCTGCTTTGTAAGAAACAACAGACATGATAACTAGAGAGAGGTATGGAAATATTTACATGAACTTATGCAAAATGAAGTCAGCAGAACCAGGAAAACAATATAGACAATGACTATAACAATGTAAATAGAATGAACAACAAAACAATAACACCAAATTTACAACATTATAACTAGTCTCAGCCCCAAAGAAGAGAAAGGAGAAGATTCCTTCTCTGGATCCTTTGCAGAAGTAGAAGGGCAGAGGGGTTTCTGGAACACTGCATGGAATGTTACGTGTAATATTAGATGTTTTTGATGTGTTACAAGTTTTACTTTTAACAAAAATGTTGCTTTTTTTCTTTACTTTTTATTCTTTGTCATAAGAGATAGATGTCAGGAAAAGAATAAGGAAAGATACAGAAGAAAATATAGATGCTGTAAAAACAAAATATATCAATTAAAATGTACTTTAAAAAATACTTGAAGACCTAGCACTGTCTCAAGCTCAATGTTAGGAATCTTGTTTGTCATATGTCACTTATTTCACACTACTCACTTTCCCTTACTTTACATTATAGTCAAACTTGTCCACTTGCTGCCTTCCATGCCTGGAATGCACTTTCTCCTCACCTCTGTTCTTAGAATTCTTAGCTTCCTTCATGCTCAGATCTGAGCATTTCCTTCAGAAAGACTTTCCTGATCCTCCAAGTTATTAGCTTGCTCTCTCTCCTACCTCAAACTATCTCATATCTATTTATCTACTTACATGCTATACCCCCAGTAGACCATAAGCTCCTTGATAGCAGAGAATGTTTCATTTGGGGTTTTGTATCCCCAGTACCTTGCATAGTACCTAACATATAGGAGGCCCCATAAAAGTATTTGTTGAATCAAATTGAATTTTACTAGAAAGTTCAGAGTTCCTAGTTAATAAAATCATGTTTGGTAGAATGCTAGATAATGAAAGTTGTCTACATTATAGGCAAACTTTAGGTGCAGTTCCTGCCTAATTTCAAATTTCATAGTCCCACATGACTGTTGCCAAAAGCTAAAATTCTTGGATTTTCACAGGTACACATGAGTACATGGACCCCTTAAATTAGTCAAAGCTTTAAGGAACTGTACAGTCCCTGGGGTGGTTTCTACATTTCCACTTGTGTGGTTCATAACCCCAAGATGCCCGGGTGGGTACTCTAATGAGTTGCCATGGTAACATTTTTATGTACAAGAATTAGCAAGAAACCAATACAGAGAAATTTCATCTCAATGATGGAAGGACATGGAGTGCAAGCTATGAAACACATGTAAAGCTTTACCAAGATTGGGGTGTACCAAGATAAGGCCCATTTGAAAAAGAAAGCAAATCAAAATGGATCCACCCCCAAAGTGAATGAGAGCTTTTTCTTCATAAAATGTAGCAAGGTTAATGGAATCTTTAATGTAGCTATATGCACCAAGTGCTGTAAGAAGAGAAACAAAAGTCTGGTGCATCGGACTCTGCTCAGATGATCAATCTGTCACTGCAATTGCTTAACTATTGATTACTTTTCAGAAATGCGTTGACCTAAGTCTTAATGTAAAAAGAAAAGCAAATCCCTTGTCTTTTGCCACCAGGCTCCTGGGTCACATGCCTTTGCCTTTTTGCATGATTAATGTTGTTTTGAAAGTCTAAAGAATCAATAAACCTTCTTTGAAGCAGACAACCATAGCCCAAATAGGGTACTGCCTGTTTAGTTTGTCATTAAGTCTACAGAATTCATTACCCTTTGGGATAAAAGTGGAAAAGTTGATTAGTGGATGCCAATCTGGAACTCTGTTCTGGTTTGCCAACTATTCCCAATCAAAGCAGTGTTGCAAAAGGGCCCCAAATATCCTGGAAAAAGTAGTGCACCTCCTTAAATCTCCCCTGATGACCAGGGACTAAGGAACACTGGGGACAACTTGCCCACCTGCCTGGGTTCTATTTTCCTTTGGATTGTGAACTCTTGATAGCAAAGTAGTCTCATAGGAGCAAAAAGAAAGAAGGTTTGCAAGCCTCTTTATTGGATTCCCTGAAATAGCCAGGATTATCCCCAGGTGCCTCAGATAATCACTAGCAGAGGTAACGAAAGGTGTTTGGGCATACTGGGAAATTCAACATTCAATTCTCATTTTTTTAATATCTCCAGAACCTAACATCTAAACCTGGCTCTCCTTCCAGTGTCCCTCTGTCTGCTGATGAGGCTATCATCTTCCCAGTCACCCAAGAGTCATTTTGGAGTCTTCCTACTTCTTTATCTCTTAACATTCAATCAATCCTGTAGATTTTCCTTTCACAAAAAAAAAAAATATATATATATATATATATATATATATATTAACTGATGCAGAGTAAATAAAGTGAGAACAAAAGAATAATATACCCAATGACTATAACAATTAAAATGAAGACAACATTAAAAGGCAACAAAACTCAGGTCAAAAGTAACCTACAATACTGGTCTCAAATTACTAAAGTCAAGGTTTACATTCTTCCTTTCTATTAAAACTAAACTACAAAATGGAAAGTTAAATGTCAGTTATAAAAACTTTATTAAATGATTTTGCTTAACATTTTGGGGAGGAGGTATTAAGATTGTTTACTGAGAAGTGAAATGAGTCAATAAACCTTTCTCTTTTTTTAATCAGATCTGTGATATCACTGGTTCAGAGAACTCCTAGTAAACAAATTTCTTCTACCAATATACTCAGCACCAGCCCTGCAACTTAGAATCTTAGGAAAGAGATCCAATGGCCAGTCTGAGGCCACACTTGAACTCAGATCTCTTTCCACTATGATACTGCCTTGTTCAATAAAACCAAAAGCAAAAATTCTTTCTATTCAATATAACTGCACAGTAGATAGAGTACTGGGTGTGGAGTCAGAAAGATCCAAGTTCAAATACAGCGTCAGACACTAACCAGTTGTGTGACCCTGATCCAGTTACATATTCTCTGTTCACCTCTGTTTCCTAAACTGTAAAGGACGGATAATAATGGTACCTATCTACCAGGTTTGTTTTGAGGATCAAATGAGATAAGTGATTCAGTGGATAGAGCACTGAGCTTGGCCTCAGGGGCAAGTCACTTAAGAGACCCTGGGCAAGTCGCTTCAGCCTATTTACTTCAGTTCCTCATCTGTAAAGTGAGCTGGAGAAGAAAGTGGCAAACCACTCCAGTATCTTTGCCAAGAAAACCCCAAAATTAGAAACAACCAAAATGACTCAACAGCAGCAGCTGGTGCAGTGTCTGGCATACAGCAAACACTAGTAAAATGTTAGCTACTATCAGATCTGTGTCCTCCTCCACTCACCTGTTACCATCATAGTTCCAGACCATATGACTTCTCATTTGAGTTATAATGACCTGATAACTGGGCTTTCTGCCTCCAAACTCTCCATTTTTCAATTCCTCCTTCATAAAACAAACAGAAATAAAATAAAATAAAACCCTTCCTAAAAATGTAGAATTCAGGGCAGCTAGGTGGCTCAGGGAATAGAGCACGGGCCCTGGAGTCAGTAGGACCTGAGTTCAAATCCAGCCTCAGACACTTAACACTTACTAGCTGTGTGACTTTGGGCAAGTCACTTAACCCCAACTGCCCTGCCTTCTCCCTCCAAAAAGCAAATAAATATTTTTTTTAATGTAGAAGACTTGTCAAGCCAGTCTTTCATTCTAAAATCTTCCAAGACTACCCATTGCCTATAGCAGAGGTTCCCCAAGTATGGTCTGGAGATCCCTGGGGGTCCCTAAAACCCTTTCAGGAAGTCTGTGAAACCAAAACTATTTTTATTATGATACTAAGATGTCTGAATTTTTAATATGGTAAATATTGCTACAAATAACCTACACTGAAAAAGCTAGGGACAGCTAGGTGTTGCAGTGAATAGAACACCAGCTCTTGAATGAGGAGGACTTGAGGTCACATCCAGCCTCAGACACTTAACACACTTACTAGCTGTGTGACCTTGAGCAAGTCACTTAACCTCAGTTGCCCTGCCTTCCCCCGTCCAAAAATAAAAAAAGCTCTTCAGGGTCCTCCAACATTTTAAGAGGCCAAGGGTCACCATGCTGGCAGTCCTCTTCTCGATAATCCCCAACTTATCGTCCTTCTTAAACTGTGTCACCCAGAGCTTAACACAATACTCCAGCTGTGGTCCCAGAAGAGCAGCTCACCAAGTGACTATGATCTCCTTATTCCTCAAAACTTAGCCTCTCTTCATAAAACCCAGATTTGAACTAGTATGCTTTAGTTGCCACATAATACTGCTAATTCATACCGAATTTGCAGTTCATTAAAACCTCCAGATGTTTTTTTTTTTTTCAGACAAATTGTCATCTAACTAAGACACCATCCCACCCTCATCCTGTACTTACAAAGTTTTGGGGTTTTTTGCCTTTATTGCTAATGACTACCATTTAATTAGATAGATCCCAATGCTCTAATTTGTCAGGATCTTTTTGGATCCTGACTCTTTCATCTACTGTGCTAATATCCCTCCTAGCTTTCTGGTATATGAAAATTTGATGAGTTTGACATCTATGTCTTTATTCAAGTTACTGATAAAACTTACTAAATAGCAGAGGGCCAAGCACAGAGATCTGAGGCACTCCACTAAAGACGTCCTTGATATGTTGACATTGAATCATTAAGGACTACTTTCTGAGTCTGGCCATTCATCTAGTTCTCAATCCACCTTCTAGTCTACGTCTTTCCAAGAGAGTGAGGCGGACAACTTTGTGCAGCTTTGCCTTGTTTATATCCAATTCACACACAAGTCAAGACATCACCCTCCTTGTCCTATTTAAGAGGGAAGGACAACAGCAATCTTCTTCACAAGAATAACATCAAATACTTTATTAAGCACACTGCTAAAAATCTAGGCAAAATATATCCACAGCATTCCTCCCATGTATTAGTTTAGTCAAAAGGGGAAAATAAGGTTAGTAAGGCATGACTTGTTTTTGATGGAGCCATGCTGGCTTTTTGCAACTATTTCCCCTTTCTAGATATGCCTTAAGCATCTCTTTAATGATCTAAAATCATTAAAATCAAAGTCAAGTTCACTGTCACAATTCCAGACTTTGTTTTTGGTTTTGTTTTTTTTTAATGTGCCATTCTCCAGTTCATCTCCCATTTTTCATGACATTTTTGCTATTACAGACAGTGGCTTAGGAATCACATTTAGGTAGCCTCCTACTTTGTCTATGTCTAATCACAACTATGGTGACTGGGAAATTTAAAAGCTGCCATACTCCCATCTGGAGAAGAATCCTGGAAAAAGTGGATGTCAGTGCAGGTCTCTGGGTCAGCTCTCAGCTCTACAAGGAAGAAGTTGTGCACAGCTCTGACCATATCAGAGGCAAGACTAGTATGGCTGTAATAATGCTAGGATGTCCGAGTGCTGCTGCCATCTGTGTGTCTATTTGTAAATATAATGAGGGAGAGCAGACACATTCAGTGGGAGAAGATAACAGAAGATCAAATGAGATACAGTATATGGTACATGGAAGTACTTTAAATGTAAGAAATGATCATGATAATAATGAAGATGACAGTGAAGGTGAAGGGTAAAATGATGCCAATCCTGTTTCTAGAAGAATAAAGGCAGGAAGAAAATAGCAACAGCTTTAGTAATTTGACAGACCTGACAGAGTCCCAGAATAGTAAGGCTAATATGAGCCAATGGGATCTATGAATAATGTGGGTGAGTAAAGCAAACATGTAACTATTTCCCAAACAAAGGAGCACAGATTTAGAGCTGAAAGGTACTCCAAGGTCATCAAATCCACACTCCTGCACAAACGAGGAAACTGAGATTGAGAGAAGTTAAGTGCCTTGCCCAGGATCCCACAGCTAGTGAGTGTCATAGGCAAAATTTAAATCCCGACATTGCTGAGCTCAAGTCAAGGTTTCTATCCACTATACTACACTGCCTCTCATGCTATCTCTGTGGTGCTTACCTCCCACAGGAAGAAGAGGACCTCAGCAGAACCAAGAGATCAATATACATGGTGACCACAATAATGGAAAGGAAAACAACACTAAAAGACATCAGAGCTCAGATCAATGGAATAACCAATCTTGATCCCAGTGAACTAATGATGTAACATGCCTCCAACCTCTCAGTACAAAGGTAGTGGATGACAAGTTCAAAATGAAGGACATGCTATGGGATATGATCAAGGTGTCAACTGTTGATGCCAGGAACAACACACTGACTGAGAAATAGAATTTAGAAATTTGGTATGAAAGAAAAAAGGAAGGACATGGATATAACAATATCAAGACTATACCATCAAGGGAAAAGACTGACTGACATAAGAATAATGGGGGGAGGTGGAAAAGGAGGAAGGAACTCCCATAGCTCTGGATCTACACAGTTAATTGTATTAACTTTACTTCTTAATTAAAAAGGAGGAATCTATTTTGGTTTGGGGGTACAGTATTGTCAAGTAACAATAATGTCTTCTTAAAAACATGCATAAATAAAACATCTAAAAGAATTTACAAAAGAGCAAGGAATCTCTCAGAGTACCCATCAGAAACACTTCTTTTTGGTGGAATAGGTCAGATAGGGTCAACGGGTTGAGGCAACTGTTTGCAAAATTTCACCTGGGGGACCAGAATTTAAACTTCAGTTACTGGTAGAGATTGAATGATTTCAGCTTCAAACAGGTTGGAATTAAAGGATGAAATATTTGACTGTACCAGATGAGAAACATTAGCATAGTTTGTGAATGTGACTTTAGTGGCCAGGTTCTCTCTGTCCACATACTTTGGTTGATCATTTCACACCTTGTTTCTTCCAGACCCATACAAGTCTGCCAAAGGACACAGAAGAAACTTAACAAAAGAGAATTCTCCTTTCCTGCATTCTCCTTCCCCTTAGTAAGTGACTATTGCAACAAAACCATTTTCACTTCTCTATAGCCTTTTCCAAAAAATTTGGCAAATTCAGGAAACCTCTTGAGTCAGAGCATCAGAATAGTTCTGAGGGTTAGTCACTCTTTCTAATAAAAGATTTGTTCACTTAGCTTAGAAAACAAGAGGAAGAACCCTTTAATTCTTTTCCCTCACTATAAATAAAAACTTCCAATTCTATAGTATGTCATTGTTTAGGAATTACTTAGGAAAATTATTAATGCATTTATTATTATTCCCATTTTATAAATGTAGAGCCTAAAGTCCAGGGAAGTTAAATTCTTCAGCTCACAGTCATATGGCAAATAGGCAGGAAAGCTGGGCCTTGGATCTAGGTCTTCTCATTTCAAAACCAGTGGTTTTCCCACTGCACCTGGTTGTCTTTCATTAAGGACGTTTTAAATCATCTAGTCAATATTTAAGAGCACTTAGGTTGGGGGGGGTGGGGAGGATGAGAGTGGTTTAAGCAGTTCTGCCAGTGAAAAGACAGGCCTCTAAAGGAAAATTGTGATGCTTCCTGATCTTCTAGGTTAGAGCCACTTTCTGAGCAATCTTAAGTTTCTGGAACAAGAAGTACTTATGTTTAAGCCTTGTTAAGAGAGCCATTTAATTAGAAAATTGATCCCAACATTTCTTGCTTTTATTTTTCAATCCCCCTCATCTAGAAAGAAGG
Source organism: Petaurus breviceps papuanus (assembly GCF_028583685.1). Taxonomy (NCBI): domain Eukaryota; kingdom Metazoa; phylum Chordata; class Mammalia; order Diprotodontia; family Petauridae; genus Petaurus; species Petaurus breviceps. The sequence goes on from NW_027186390.1 coordinate 4,234,596, forward strand.
AAACCATAGCTCTACTCCTAGTCAGACAACATTTGACGTATTATATTTACTTCCAGTCATCCTATATGGGGATGGATACTGACAAACTGCAGTAGCTCTAAATAAGGACAACCAAGATGGTGAACAGACTGGAAATCATGCCAGGATTAGATGAAAGAACAGGAGATATCTTGCCTGGAAAAGAGAAAAGCTGGGGGAGGGAGAGCAGGACTGCTATCTTCAAATATATGAAAGAGGGATGAGTGGCAAAGCGAAGAGCTCCTCCCAAAACCTTCATTAAAGAGAACCCCTAGGCCAGATATTTCTTCAAATCTCACCTGGCTGCAATATTTTGAACTTTGAACTTCTTCATACTCTTCTTCCTCCTCAACCCTGGCCAGATATGTTCCCTCCCCTCCCCCTTCAGTTGTGTGTGTGTGTGTTGTCTCTCTCTCCCCCCCCCCTTTTAATTTTAAGCTATATGAGGTCATATTTGTATTCCCAGCACTTACTACAGTTCCTGGAAAATAGTAGGCACTTAGTAAATGTTTATTGACTGACTTATGGATGAAACTTTTTCTTCTCACCCCCAAAGGACAGGACTCAACTAAAAAAATTTGTTTTGGTGAAAATTACTACATATCAGTCACTAGGTTAACCACTGAGGATAACATGTAGACAAAAACAGAACACTCCCTACCCAGATAATACAAAGTGTTGAAAAAAATAGGAAAAAGCAAGAGATACAAAGTACTCTGGGAATATCTATAAAAGGAAAGAACAGTTTCACTTTAGGAATTGGAAGGAGAAACTGGGAACAATGGGTGACAGTCACAAAGGGGAGATTTTGGATCAATAGAAGGAAAGATTCCTAACATTCAATATAACCCAAAAGCAAAATGGGCTGTATATAGAAGAAGGGGATTTCTCATCACTAGAGGTCTTTAACCAGAGGTTGGATGACCACTTTTCAGAAATGTCATAGGAAAGATTCCTGTTCAGGCACAAACTGAACTAGATGACATCTGAAGTCCTTTCCAAATCTGCAATTCTGTGATTCTATGATGTCTTCAAGGTTCAAAAATTAACATGAATCTAATATTTGTTTATGGAAAAAAAAGCTCAAATATGCATTCTTTGGAGGAGAATATAACAAGTCTGCCTTGACATAGATAGTGTCAGTGAATGACTGTGTAATCATATACCCTCGCTTCTAAGAAAATAGCAGAAGTATGTGCCTATGATGCACAGTCCTGAATTTCTACTCAGTGACAGGCATGATTCAGGAGGAATGGCTGAAAAAAATGCCAGAAAAGCCCTCTCTGTCTTGTGGAAATGGTACTGTGACTGGGGCCCAGGTAGCCAGAGCTGGTGTTGATACACAAAAATAAAACAAAAGCACTCAAACAAGTGGAAGAAGATCTGATAAGCCTTGAAATGACTGTGCCAATTCATCCAGCCTGAATGACATCCCTACTGGGACACTTTCAACACATTTGATTTGAGCATAAGCTACCCAAGGGGAAGATTTTCCTGTGTACTCTGTCCTGCTTCATTGGCTCACAGAATTCAGTGATTAAGGGGAGGAAGGGGAGAGTAAGCTAAACTTTTCTTTAAGGAAAAAGTGAATGTCTTGTTGAGCTCAGAGATGCTGGGAAGATCAATCTCTGATGTTTTGTGAGTAGATCTTAAGCAAATTATCTTTTGGAAAACTGATAAAATTGGAAATTGAAACTTTCAGTTAAACTCATTTGGAGAATTATTTTAATTTTGTTTTATCTTTCAATGAGCAAGCATTATTTTCTCTCCCCTTTCCAATATAAAGAAAAGAAAACTCTTGTAACAACTATTCATAGTCAAGCAAAACAAATCCCCATATCTCCCATATCCCAAAATGTATGCCTCATTCTATCTCGAGTTCATTTCACTTCTGTCAGGGGATGAATAATAAAGATCATCATCAATGAGGAATAACTTAATAAAAGCATAGGAAGGTACCTTAGATATCATCCAGTTTACTCCCACAGTTTACAGATGAGGAAATTGAGGCATTAAGATGTAAAATGACATGTCCAAGGTCACACAAGTAGGTAAGTGACAGAAACAGGATTTAAACCCATCTTCTGATTCTAATTTGAAAACCATCTCCTCAAAAGACCCAAAAAGAATTCCCCCAAAACAATCCAAATCCTATCACAATTTCTCTTTACATTGATATATTCATAATAAGACTTGGGAGCTAAAGATTGAGTCCATGTTAAAAGAGCCACTTCAGCAGCTTCTAGATTTCATGTTTAATGACCATAGTAAGGTACCAGGCAAAAAATCTCCCATCCAGAAAGATCCCTGTAAACATCACAGGACTAAACCATCTGCAACCTCAGGTGAAGTTAATCATCATTGGGTTCTTGACCAAACATAATTAGTCCCTTTCTTTAGCACTAAGGGACAGTGTATATGATATAAAGTAGCCTTGTTCATTCTCACAAACAATTACATAAGACAGAGTAAAAAGACTTCCTCTCACTTCAGCAGATACAGTGCCCCCTGTTTCCTGGCCTGAGCAATCTTCAAGAGCAGTGTGCTCAAAGGTGGAAAGTCAGGTTCAGCTATGTCTTTCCTTCCTCTTCCTTCCTTCCTGTCCTTCTTCCTGTTATATTCCCAATACCATAGTTCCAGTAGTAAGCCTGACATCTCACTCCTTATGGCCCCTGATGTCCCTCTTAAAGCAACTGTGCTATTCCTCATTTAACCTATCCAGAAAATTTTATCAAGAAGGCTCCTCTTGAGGACCTAGGATTAGGTGACCTCTTGAGTTCCTTCCAAATCTAAGATCTGTGAACTGCTCTGAATAACTTTCCTAAAGAACAAGACTCTCTCCCATAACACCTTGGAGACTGAGCTGCTAACTTATTAATAGAGCTTATACAGTTCCACATTTCATGCCCAAAGAGTTGACATTAGAGTCATTTTCTATTAACTCATTTGCTTCTTCAGTCCTTTTCCATCTGCCCAATGTTTCCTCTATGGTTTATTTTTCTGCTGCGCCAACACGAAGCGCGTATCTTGGTCCGTTGCCATCAGGTTCCCTAATTGCTTAACCGTATCCAACATACAGTAGGACGGCGATGCCATTCTACTAAAATCAGCAGGAAGAGGAGAGCTGTTACAGATGAAAGCAGGCCACCAATAAAACCTCATTAATACCTGCAGCTTTAGGGAGAGAACATGAGATAACGCTTGAGTGAGGACCACGCTGCAAAATGTTAAGAAGAAAGACACAATGGAGGCAACCTCCTTTTTCCAACAAATATTGCATTCTGGGTGAATGTGAGAAAAAGTCATCCCTCCCCCCTCCCAAAAGAAAGGTTTCTGAAAGGAAAACAAAAAGCTCTGAATTCAGTTCTTTTTCTCCCCCTTCCAAGATTTCTTCTGCAGCTGCAAACATGTTCATTTCAACATAATCTCTAGTAGTGCAGAAGAAAGAGAGCCTTCAGGTGAAAGGTTACCTACATTTATAATGTCAGGCACCGAGACTGGTGAGGTAAAAGGTAAATGGTAATTTTATCATTAGCGTGCCTGACCCCGTGGCCCCACCATATCTCATAGGAGACGTTAAGAACGGCTCACCTGTCAAGATGCAAACACTTAAAGGTCAGTGCGCACAGAAATCTTGGAGAGCCTACGACTGAATTGCTGACACCTTTTATTATCACTGGCTTAAATAAATGATTCAAGTGGCAAGACAAGGAAGGATTGGCTTAATGTCGAGATTTACATGAGGAATTCTCGGAGCATTAGTTTCTCAACTACCATAAAAATGCTCTTACTTTGAGGATTCTGTTCATGAGAAGGTGGGTTGTTTCGAGAATTCACAGACATTCCTTGACTGAAAGTTTCTCTAGCATTTCTAAGAAATACCATCAGTTTTTTTTTTTCTGATGGATGAGTAATTTCTCTTCTGTGTTGCTTACCAACCACCCTGACATCTAACCTCTCATTCTAGGTCATGAGAGAGAAGTTTAATAAAGGAAGGAACTAATGACAATTTATCTCCCTCAAGTTTTTAAGGCAAAAAGGGCAAGATGTCCAAAATCATGCTAATTTGGACTCTGTACAGAGTCTATTTGCCTCTTTTGCCACTAAAATCATGGAAAGTGTATGTTGTTTCCAGCCACAATCAGAGTTATATCTATACATGCTGTGTCTCGGACAAGTCTCATATACCATGCTTGAGGCACGAGCCCTCCTGAAAGTGAAAAGTTGGGGGAAACAGAATGCTGAGATAATGGTACAAGAATGCTGCAGGGGAAGCTGCTACATAGAGAGAGAAAGGTCAGGGATAGAGAAAAGGGGCAGACCAGGGAAGGAGCCCATCACAGACCACCATGTGGTAGCTTCCTATTTTATTTTAACTAATTACTATTGCTAACTAGGTGCTAAAATATGTTGTTTATCCATGTCTGAAAGACTGTTAATGCCGCCAGGAACCTCTAAATCCAGATCCCTCTAAATTAGGTACCCTGGGGCAAAACTCTAGTCTCCCTGCCCTAGTTATGGCTCTGAGCACAACTTGTATATGTGAAAGTTAATTCTTTTGCCTGGGAAGCCTGAATGAAAGTAAATTATGTCAAACATAGATGTCAAAATAATAAAATGAAAAATTCAGGCAATCAGTGAATTGTTCTGACTACATACAATGCAAAACAGCCAGATCTTTGTTTATGTGTGATAAAAACATAGACTCCGAGGGATTAAAATAAAATCTTCTCATGCAATTTCTATCATTAGCCATGCTTTCTCTGACCTACTATCTACCTTCTGAAAGAGAGATGATGAACGAAAAATTCAGAATGAGACACATTATTAGACATGGTCAACATGGGGATTTGTTTGACTATGCACGTGGATTGTCTGTGAGGGAAAATTTATCTAAAAAATTAAGAGGAAATCAGTTCTATAGACTTTTTTTTCTTAAAAAAATTTTTTTCCTTACAAGTTCTATAGACTTTTGTTTTGAAGTTCTTGCTAGGGCCAGAATCTGCTTGGTGCAATACTGTACTAGGCATGGCTAGGGATACAAAAGAAAATTGAAGACAGAAGCCTTGCCACAAAGAGCTTACACTCTAATTGTGGGGGGACAAAATCTACATAATTGGACCTATTTGAAAACAGTTATGAAACAATGCAGAAACTACTAAACACAGAATGATTTAGAGGACACAGAGATAATGAATGATCAGAGCAAGGGAGGAATTAAAAGAAGAAGGGTTCCTAGAAGAAAATTTATGTTAGGACAAAGAAACTGTAAAACTGTTGTGAAAACCTACAGATAGGTATCCAATAGACTGGACTCTGATAATACATATGCAATGTGAAGTTGTGTGGGGCTTGAATGCCTCATATGTGTCTTCAAGTTCTGATCATCTAGAATCCAAATGCTATCTTTCTCTCCCTTCTCCTCTCCCCACCACAAAAAAACAACAAAAACCTGATGACGTTTAGTAAAGCCTGTGCAGACTGCTGAAATGATCTGAACAACTGTGCCATGGATCTGATCTGGTGACCAGGTAAAATACAGCCTGTGTCTCTATTTCCTGTTTGATAAAGAGTCATGATAACTCTGATCTCAACCAAAAAAAAATAATATGAAGAAGTTAGGACTAATGTTGCAAAAAAAAAAAATCTTTAAAATTGCTATTAACTTTATTTGATTCTTTGCCCCACTCCATCCCCAACATGAGTCAGAATTTCTCTCTCTAAACTATGTTATTTTTCTGCATCTAAAGTAATTTGCTAAGAATTTTTCCTCTCCTTCTACCAACAGCTGTGGCTATGGCAGAAAGATGATTTAAAGAATAATTCTGATCCTTACTTTCCCTGCCAGATCCATTATAGATATGATCCATTTACGCAGGGCTGGCATCAGAACTCATTGGGCTGGTGAGCTTAACTCAGAGTTACAGAGGTAACCAGTCTGTGACTCTCTCAGAAGAAAAGAGGTGCAGAATGAGATGCTCATTCTGAGACATCACTAATGTGTTCACTTGTGTTGCTTTAATCTTCGTTCTTGTTATAAAGGAGAAATTTTATTTGGGGGTAGAAGAATTTAATAATAGATATACAAAAAAAATCAATCAATATATATATATTTTAAATTGTAACAAAAATTAACAACTTTTATGCAATCCTTTTCCCTTATTCTTTATATATTGAAAGGTTTGTTTGTTGTTAAGTTCACAATAAAAAAAATTTTTAAAAAGAAACAAAAGCTTGATTTCTTCAATTGATTTTCTAGTTCATAACCACTCTTTGTCACCTCCCTTCACAGTACAATGCAACAACCTTGGTCTTCATTAAGGAAAACCAGAGGTGTTCTAAACTATAGACAAATGAGGGGGAGGAGGGAGGGGAAGAAAGAATATCAAGGAAGGACAGGAGAAAAGGTGGTCATTTGGAATTGAAAGTTTAAGTTTCAAAGACCAAATGAGCATAGGATCCATGGAGGGGAAAGATTCTAAAGATAAATTCTGGAGATAAGTATTTTTTCATGTAAGGTTATTAAAATTAGTTACTGAAAAGGACATCAGGTTTTCCTACATTTTAATTTTTCACTTGAGAAACCATCTACAAGGGAAAGAAAATGCCAACTGTGAACTTTTCCACTTGGTTGCACTGTAACTATTACCAAGGGAACTCTCAACCTTCCAAGAGGGTCTGACTGCAAAATTCTACCCTCCTCAACACCGCCTTTCTATTTCATATCTCCCTGTGTCCCAAGCAAAGCCCTGACCTCCCAACAATTGTAAGCACACAAAGTTGGGCTCTCTCTTCCCTGATAATCTCCAAAGAAATCAATAGTATTAGAACAGCATCTTGCTTTCTTCTATGAGACTCAGGACAAATGGACTTCACCATTTCATTGGTCAATTACTAGTCACAGAGAAACCATGGGCAGCAGCAAGCTGACAAGAGTTGCTAGGTAGGGATGAAACCAGAAATCTGAGTATTTCAACTAGTTTTAGGGAGTCAAGCAAATATATGAGGACAGAGAAGAGAAATGAGTCACTGCTCCAGGATATATGGCTTGACTGGAAGGTTTAGGTAGTTGTTTATAATCCATGAAGGAAAATGGATCAAGTCTAAGAAGTAAGAAGAGTAAAGGAAAGGGAATAAGCCTTAAATAACACCTGCTATGTGCCAAGTACTGTGCTAAGTGTTTTACAAAAAGTATCTCAATGGGGCCTCACAACAACACTGGGAAGTAGGTACTACTATCATGCCCATTTTACAGTTGAGAAAAGTGAGGTGGACAGAGGTTTAAATGACTTGCCCAGGGTCATACAAGTATCTGAGGCTGGATCTGAATTCAGGTCTTCCTGAGTTCAGGCCCAGCACTCTATCCACTGTGTTGCCTAGCCAACATGAGACTTAGAAAGATTAGAGATTTCTTAAAGACAGACAAATCCAGAAAGGTTGAGCAGTACAAATGAATACTGATCCTAAGTGAGCTTGATTGGTCAGTAAGCTTGGTCCTGTCAAAGATTTGTTTGATTTGGTTTGTTTTTTGCCGTCCTTTCTCCTTCCTGTACACATGATGGGTTCTAGATCCACAGGTGTATAGCTGCAGCCACAGGAAGAGACCAACCAAGATCTGTGAGGGCACTCTGATTCTGCCTAGAATAGAATGATTCCTAGGATGGTCTTTCACCTCAGCCAGCTCCCTTTCCTGACCCCTGATCACTCACAAGATTTCAGTGAATTTCTGGAAGCTCTTTTACCTACCTTGAAGTTTATCTCCTGGGACTCTTCTGAAAGTGATTTCCTGGATGAAGTTGGCAATTAGGGTGATATATCTAAACAACTGGCATTCTACCAGAAATATTTGTTACTGTGAGGGGCACTAACAGCCGTGTAAAGTGAATGAGTGTTCCATGGGCCCTCTCAAGGACTTCATGGGTTTGTTAACTGTGTAATTGACCATTAGAGACCAAAGAAATGAGAAGTCCAATTTGTAAATAGAACTTACAAAGCTTGGGCTCTCTGAAAACACTGGGCAATAAATAGCATTCCATTCCCCAAGGCTGTCTTAAAAATGATAATTCCAAGTATTTTTTTTAATGTCAGTATGTAGATTCTTCCTTCCCTCTTTGTTATAGATGAGAATAGGCTCATCTTCAGATATATTAGCAAGGATTAGGTAAGTCATTTTAAAATATAATTAGAAGATAAAAGCAAAAGAACTTTTGAAAAAACTAGGTACTCTCAGGTAGAGCTTGGGAAATACAATTTAAAACAATATGAAGAATAGTAGCCATTGAAATTATTTCAGTTGAATTAATTTTGCTACTGAGAATCCTTTGAAATGCACTATTTTTCATTATCATGACTAAAATGAAATAAAATTTGTTTCATTAGGGTGGCAAAGTCAGTTGCATCTAGACAATGTTAAAACAATAAATTTAGGGGAAGAAACCAAGCACTTACCAAACACCTACTATGTTTCAGGTACTGTAAAAATATTATCCCATCCCTACAGTAAACCCTAGAAAGTAAGCATTCTTATTATCCCCATTTTATGGTTGAGGAAACTGAGGCAGACATAGGTTAAATGACTTGCCTGGAATCACACAGCTAGTAAGTACCTGAGGCTAGATTTGAACTCATATTTTCCTGACTCCAGGTCCCCTACTCTATATACTGTACCACCTAGCCAACTTGTTCTGTCTGCTTGCTGTAAGGCAGCTAGGTGGCCCAATGCATAGATCACTAGACAAAGTCAGGAGGACCTGAATTTGAATTCTGACTCAGATACTTAACTAGCTATGTTGTACTCTCTTAGTCTCAGTTTCATCATCTGTAAAGTGGAGATAATAATAGCATTTGCCTCCCAAGGTAGTTATGAAGATCAAATGAACTACTTGTGGAAAACTTTAAAGTGCTATATAAATGCTAGCTGTTACTGTAGTTGTTGTTGAACATCATGCAGACCAAGTCAATGGTTGATGAATTGAACTTACCATTTTTCCACTAGGAATTTAGAAACAGTGTAGAAAAAGACTTAATGTCTTCTCATCTTTAAAAAAAAAATGTATCCTTTGTCATATTAACTGGACTACTAGAAGACAAATTTCCTAAATGGTATCCCAACACTTGACCAGAAAAGTACTGTGTACCATATCCAAAATCCTGTGGTACCTTCAGTGGTCATACATTGTATGAGTAAAATGTAGCATCTATTAGCCAGGGACTAAAAATCTGTTCCCCACCCACCAACTCATTAACTCTCACAATATCCCAATCAGGTCAAGGAAGGCATTTACCAGAAAAAAATGAAGAATGGTGAACCTGAGAAATTGCTTGTTCCTAACAGTACACAACAACCCAAAGACATAGAGAGGGGATATGGGAAATTAAGATCTCTAAATCATGTTCCATTTATTGGGGGGTTTTCCCAAATTTCTCTCTTTTCCCTTTCACTTTTTTATTTTATAGCAAGATTGTGGAGATTGCTGACCTGTTTCAGGAAAGGAAGGATATGAGTTACACAAAATGAGCAAAAGGAAACACGTGCAAAATATGATTTCTTTTTGGACCTGTCAGACTCAACTGCTCATCTCTTATTCCTGGCATTCTCTGTTGTTTAGAAGCAGCAAACAGCAGAGTTCGGCTGGGAATTCTCAGCAACACTACCTCTATCTCTGCACAGAGGGCAGGGAATTGGATTTTCCATTTCATGCACCATTCGTAACTTTATCACTTGGGACTCATATGCTATCTTTAACATACAGAGAGGGGGGAAAAATAGCAGTAGCCATCTTTCACAATTGCCTTGAAAAATCCTGCTAGCTTCATTCACTTCATTATTTCTCAGCTCATGAGCACACTAGCCAAAAAAAAATTACCATTTTCTAGCCCATTGTTGGTATGCAGCAAGTATATTGTTAAGGTAATTAAGGTTGTTTCCATGATGAGATAGTAAATATAAGGCTAATCTTTTGACCAGAATCCCAGATCCTGCAAGAAATGCAGAACTGTTGGTACCTTTTTCACTCTAAACAATGGCCAAATTGTACCCTAAGAGTCTCTCCTAACATATGACCAGTTTAAATCCTGGGGACCTAACCCCCTAAGAGGGTCAATATCTCTCTGGCTCTCCCCTTATCCTATAGTAAAACTCTGAACTCTAATGAAACAAAGTTAAGTATGGGTCATACTTAAGGTATCCTCAAAATGGGTGCCAAAGTCCCTAAGTCTTGCACATGCATTCATTGTAAATATGGTCATTGAATAGGAGACAGTGTTGCACTTAAAATGTATGAGATACCAAGGTATCATGAGAGTCCATTAATAAATTGGATGGGATAAGGTGGAACCTGGCAACTTTCTGAAGTTAAGCTGTGGAGCAGGTGTCAATATGTACTGATATGTACTGAACATTTTCTAACCAGGTCACTAAGCCAATGAAATTGCAGGACTTGTCCAAATACTGAAACATAAAGCTTTTAACTAACCCTTCAGTTCCCCCAAATAAGAAAACTAAATTTGGGCTTACTGGCAGGGCAGCTTTCTGTGATTCTGGTGAATCTTCTTTCCCATAGAATCCTACATAACCTCCAGAAAACTTGGAGCCCCATTCCATGGTTTTGATTCCTGCCAAAAGTAAACACACTTTGGAGTTTGTTGAATAAGCCAACCCTTTCTCCTTACACCTGCACTGCCCAAGTAATCCACTGGCTTTACATTCTAAGTAGAAAACTGCAAAAGGAACCTCATGCACTGTTTTCTTCTATCTCCAAGGAGAATGTTGCATCAGAAAATCTCTCTTAAAAGGTTCAGCACCTAAACTCATGGTCTCAGCAACTCTTGAACTTAGGATCACCAATAAGGCAATTCTTAAAGAGGATATTGTCCAAGAAATCTCCCCTCTCTGATAAAAGAATCACTCTGCTTAGAGAATTTAAAAGCTCCCCTTCTCTACATAAGAAGTTGTCATGATAATTGTGACAGTGATTGTCCTTGAACTCCTCTCTCTGACACGTCACATTTAAGTGGGTCTTCCACTTCTTTGTGCTTGATTGTAAATCACCATTGGTGCTCCTGGTGGAAAAAAGATGAGGAGGGAGATATCCCTTTCTCCACAGACCCTCCCCTGTTCTTGCTGAACTTTGGAAGAAAAAAGACAAGGGGCAAGTTTTACCGGACATGAAGAACAATTGTTGATCTTCAATCATTCAGTCATTAGGAATCCCCTAGGTTTGAAATTGCTTTCAAACAATGATGTACACCTTTAATCTTATCAAGTTGACTGGGAATTCCTCAAATAGATCTGAGACTCCCTAGAGCAACACTCCCTTACATCACTATACTCAACTTCAGGCTTGCCTTTTCTATCAGATTACACCTTTGTAATGGTAATGGCAATCTGAAGATCTTCCCTGCCCCTTAATAAGCCTAAGGGAACTTGAAGACTGGTCTCTGCTTTGAAAGTATACTCTGGGGTCAGGTAGGTATCACAGTGAATAGAGCACCAACCCTGAAGTCAAAAGGACCCGGGTTCAAATCCAGATCCAAAGCCCTGTGGCCTTGGGCAAGTCACTTAACCCCAATTGCCCTGCCTTCCCCCCTCCAAAAAGCAAAAAAAAAAAAAAAAAAAGAAAGAAAGAAAATATATTCTGCCCCCTAATAGGTTGAATGTTATCGCATGGAGCCTGTGGTGGGAGGAGTTTGCTGAAGGGTTGAGCAGAGCCCACAGGAAGCTGGGAGTCAGAATAGCTAGAAGCTTCAGAAGTTAGGCTTATGCATAAAAGTTGGTTTGTGGGAAGGCTAAAGAATGCTGTGGCTTTCTGTGCTGTTGTGGCTTATTAACTTCTTTGCTACTATAATAGAATTGGCTTACTCCTTTGAGGATTTGGTTTTCTAGTATCTGAATAAATCTTTTGTTTCTGTCTTCTATATAGAGAGTATATTATATTTTGTGATAAAGCACTATGCAGGTATATTTATAGTGATCATTGGTGCTGTCAATATTGCATTGGCGCTACACACCTCTCACTCCAATCATATTTATATTCTTTCATTTGTCGGAGGCAGTATAGTATATTGGACAGAGAATCAACCTTAGAGTCAGGAAGACCTGGTTCAAGTCCCACCTGTGACACATACTGATTATGTGACCCTAAACAAATAGCTTAACCTCTCAGTTCTCCATAAAACTATCTTATACACTAGGTTACAGAAAAGTTACAAGTCTGTAGGAATACAGTTTCTTCACTAGGAGTTCACTACCTAAATGACATTTCAGGTCCAAATGAAGAAAATACTCTTTTACTTGAAAACAGAACTTTTTTTAATTACAAAAATTTGTTTAACTAGAAAAGTCCCCCCAAATCAAGCCCAGGATTGTTAATTTTATTACTTTCTACAAATTATTCTGAGCATTGCTTCCATCAAATCTCATCTAGTGAGCTACACATCTTTCTCATGTCAGTTAACCAAACATGGCCTCCTAAATACAGTTTATAGAGTCAACTCTGAATGCTCTGTGAGATCCCATTGGTTTCCAGTCAGCTTTGAACAGGGAGCATATAAAAAGGATGACTGTTTCAGAAACCACTAAAATTTTATACTTGGCTTTGTGGGGAAGGATTAATACATTTTAACCAAACCCCATAAGAAATGCAGGCTTTTTTGTTGCTTGCCTGTCACAGGAGTCAGAAACTCCCTAACATGTCAGCTTTCCTCATAAACAATAAGTATATTGTAAAACAGTTTATGGCTATTATAAAAATATTTTGACTATTTTACCCAACTACCTGAGTAAGACACCTGGTAGCAGTAAAAATCACTTTTACAGCTAGCCTTCCAGGACACAAGGGAAAAAATGAAGACAATTTCTTTTCTATTAAAGTATTATACAGCTGTGCCTAAGCAAAACATCTGTTATACTGTCTCGCCAAAACAAAGCACTGCCGTTTCTCATGATATTTATTTATTTCCAGTGGGAACTGTAAGGTACTCAGCTGGTAGCTTCCACAAAAAAATGGGCTAAGCATTTCATTGGGAGGGAGTCACTTCATGGTTCACTACTCAGAATGATAGCTGATCCAACAGATAATGGAGATGAGGGATCCAAATGAACCCATTTCCACTTCTCACTTCCCTTTATTCTCTGTTGTTTCCTTTCCTACATTTCTTTTACTACATATGCCCATATATTTACAAGGTAGGGCAGAATATGATCCTCATAGCCCATTCTTGGCCTCAACCAGAGATCCAGAAGATGGACCCACAATACTTTTAAGTCTTGTGCTACACAATATAACTCTTCAGTATATACCACTTGTTAATCCTTTTTGTTTTATGTTATTCAATAGAAATAGAGACTAGAATTGTGATTTCCTCCCAGATGATAGAAATCCTTCTACCAGTATGGGTAAGTGGCTTAGCAATGACTTATAATCTTACTAAGTTGCCTAAAAAACAACTGCCTGAGAAAGGAAGAGATTTGACCTGGGTCATATAGCCAGTATGTCAGAGATGGGGCTATTCTTTGCTTTTTGGAGGGGGAAGGCAGGGCAACTGGGGTTAAGTGACTTGCCCAAGGTCACACGGCTCATAAGTGTTAAGTGTCTGAGACTGGATTTGAACTCAGGTCCTCCTGACTCCAGGGCTGGTGCTCTATTCACTGTGCCATCCAGCTGCCCCAGATGGGGCTATTTTTTACATGATACAGTACTAATGTCACAGACAACAGCATGACTTCTCTATGTAGGGAGAGGGTTGCAATATCATACAGTAAAAAGAGTGCTTCATTGGGAGTCAAAGGAGCTGGGTTCAAATCCTGTTTCTGTCATTGACTACATGTATGACCCAGGTTAACTCACAACCACTCTAGGCCCCTGTTTCTCCAACTGTAAAATGAAAGTGTTGAACTAAATATTTTTTAAAGTGCTTTTAAGGGGAGGCCAGGTAGCACAGTGAGTAAGAGCACTGGCCCCAGAGTCAGGATGACCTGGGATCGAATCCGGGCTCTGATACTTAGCACCACACCCAGAAATAACTGGCCATGTAACCTTGAGCAAGTTACTTAACCCTGATTGCTTTAAAAAAATAAATAAAGTGCCTTTAAGTTATAGATCTGATCCTATATCCCTTCTCTCTTTGATCTGATAGTGCAGGTATATCTCATCAACAAGACTGTGAGCTCCAAATGGACAAAGAGACAACTACCTTCTTCCAGTAATCATTGATTGAGTTCATATGAAATTGATTGAATCTACACCGTGGCCTATGTGATGCAGAGGAAAGGATACCTGGGATTTGGAACCAGAGTCCTGCCCTTGCATCTTGCCTCTGCCACTTATTATCTATGTGGCATCAGGCACGTCAGTTATTTGGGTCCAAGTACTCATCTGTAAAATGAAAGGGATCTCTAAGGTCCCCTCTATCTCTTAATCTACGATACAATGGCCATGACTTTCTTTCCTGTGGCTACATCTTTCTTTTCTGTTTAGAAACACTAGAAGACCCATCACACACAGGTTACCCTGAGTAAAAGTATGAGATTTTAAAACTATCAGAGATTAAAACATGGGATCATAATGTAGCACCCTCTCTGAGTAAACTCTCTCATCTGCCACTAACACCCTTCACTGAGTCCTCCTGAAGTTCCCCTAGCTCTCTGCTAGGTTCTGAGGGTCAATATTTGTCCTCAGCTCATGACATTCCCTCCACCTTCACATAGCACCTTTAGTTTACTTCTTTCTAATGCATAAAATAAGTCATATGGCATATTGTACCTATCTATGTGGCATATCTTGTCATTAAATGGATGTTTCCATGTGGGTCCATATTTAAACTTTTTATTTCCCCCACTGCTAAGTAGGTGCTTTATAACATTTGTTGAATTGCCATTCAACTACTCAAGACAGAAATTAACAATTCAGTAATGCCCAATTACTTCAATAATCCAAGCAACTGATTAATACATATTTTTCTCAGGGTCCTTCCAGATTTTCAAAATAGGAAGCAATTCATGATTCATATTTCTTTGACAGATAATCATCTACATAGGATCCCTCAACTCAAATACTAGTGAAGGATCACTGATGTCAAGTCCTTCCGGATGCCAGCCTCCTAGTGCCCTCACTCCCCTACTACATTTTTTCTATGCTGCATTTATATCCCTTATGCTCTCTCCCCAGTAGAATGTAGACTGCTTGAAAGTAGAAATTACTTCATTCTTTGCCTTTTGTTTTCCTGCCACTTAGCACAGTGCCTGACACATAGCAGGCACTTGATAAATGTTGATTGATTGATTGAAATACAGAAAAGCAGGGTCTACATTTTCTGGTATCCTCTTAACAGAAAGTCATTAAGCTGAGAAGTCAGAGCAGCCAGTTTGGTGATGTTTTCCTAAAAGTCCATCACTCCCACTAGAATCCAAGTCCCCTTTTCACTGCCAAGTGAGATACTCTAATGTTATTTAATAGACAAAAATTACACTTCTTCCCAGTTAACTCAGCCAGCATGGGTAGGAGCTCTGCATTCCAAGCAACTGAACAGCAGTGGTAATGCAAATAGCGCCTGGGGTGAGGATAAAAGCGAAGGTACACTGGGGCATAAAATAGACTGTGCCTTTTACTTTTGAGAGCCCAGCAGAGATCAGGCAGGAGAGCTTTGGTGACCTCGCCTCTCTCCTGGAATCTCTGCCGCCTCTCTGGTTTTATTTATCATGGCTGTTGTCAAAAGCAAAGGGTGAGAAATAGCTGAGGGTTATTCAGGGACTTTGCAGGAAGCAGGTAAGGGTATAGGCAATGGAGAGGGAGGAAGAAAGGGAGTATTGACAATGGGGAGAAATTAAAAATATGTATAGAAAAACAGAGGGAAATCTTTGTTCAGTGGCAATTTGAATATTTTCAGCAGTTAAAAGAAGAAGAAAATCATTTTGGCAATGAAGGGACCCAAATTCAAGATTCTGAAGAGGCAAGTGTTTTCCTGGTGGGTTTTTGTTTTTTTTTGGTTGGTTGCTTGTTTGCTTGAATTTTGTCTAAGCTGTCCTCATTTTGAGTAATCAGCTACAGGATTTGTTCACAAAGGTGGAAAACACGGATGGCTCCAGTGATCCATTATCATGGGTTGAGGAATGTATCCCATCAATTTCAGGTCTTCATATAACTGGGCCACTCCTGCTCGTAGGAAAACAATATTCCTCAAATTCTCCCCCAATTCAGTGTCTTTGCATAAAGTGTCTCTGGCAAATATCTGAGAGATAACAATATATAGTGATTTGAGAAAAACATATGACAAGAACCATTTCCCAAAAGATCTATTATCAAAAAATCCAAACAATTTTCAGAAGATGAATAACAATATGAAAATATTCACCAAATTACTAGTATAAGAAATGCAAATTGAAGAAACTGAGATTTCAGCTCACAACCATCAAATTGAGAAATATGATGGAAGGAAAAAAAAAGAAATTATCAGTGTTGGAGGGGCTATGAAAAGAGATACACTAATAATGTAGTGATGATGGAGATGTGATTTGGTCCAATCATTTTGAGAAAACAATTTAAAATTATGTGAGAAAAAAAATGGCCAAAGTGTTCATATCCTTTGTTCAGGCAATCACAGTACTATGCATATACTTCCAAAAGGTCAATGAAAGAATGAAAATTTCCATATATATCTATTTTTTTTTACCAACACTCTTTGAAGCAACAAAAAACTAGAAACAAACTGATGCCCATCTATTGAAAATGGATGAATGAATTCTATTAATATACAAAGGTAATTGAATATTATCATGCTATAAGAAATGCTAAATATGAAGAATTTAGGGAAATTTCAGAAGGATCATATGAATTAATGCAAAGTAAAGTAAGTAGAGCCAAGAGAACAACATATACAATGACCAAAATAATATAAAGGAAAACAAAACCAAAGGTCATCCAAACTCAGATCTGTACAGACAAACCTTGACTCCAAAGAATAAAAGCTAATACCTAGCATTTATGAAGAGTTTTAAGGTTTGCAAAATGCTTTGCATATTATCACAGTTGATTCTCACAACAACCCTCTGAGGTTGGTGCTATTCTTATCCCTATTTTATAGTTGAGAAAATTAAGACTAAGAGAAATTAAGTGACTTACTCAGAGTCACATAGCTAATCAAAACCTGAAGTACAATTTGAACTCAGGTCTTCTTGACCCCCAAACAAACATGCAAACAGAAAACAGGTATTTTGTGAGAATTGTTTGGACAGTTTAGAACAAAGTGAAATAAAATATGCCTATTCATCAGTCTCTCAAAACTATACCATGTTTGAATATAAGTTTCAATCTTCTTGGAGAATCTAATAGTAATTACATTATTATCACTATTTGTTTTATTCTGCTAATTCAAGGCTATGTATCAAGTGCTAAGCATTTTTTTTGTGTAGAGGAAATAAATAGCTGTCTCATACCCTATTTATATTGATTGAATACCATTCTATTATACTCTTTGAAGAGACTCTAGGCATGACCCCAAATCTAAGTTTTAAGTAATTTTCCCCAGGGCACTGGGATAAAGAGTCTAAGATAGAATGAAACAAAAGAGCCTGATCCTTTTTTTAGTTGGTAAAGATCCCCCAAGACTGAACCAAGGTACTGTGTACAAGAGTCCAAAGCAAAGGCCTCCCATAGAGGAGCCCTTGGGTTCAGCAGTGCTTTGAATTGTTAGATGGTTCTATACCACCCTCCAAAAAATGTTTTTAGGGTTAGGCTACTGTCACAATGAATCCATCATAAAATTCTTCCTCAAGACATGAGGAAGGTCTTGTTCTATTTGTCCTACTCCTTTTAATAGATTTCAAATGAAGGGTCCTATAAGTTGTGAGCATGACAGCATACTTAGCAAGGATTTGCAGTTCCTAGAGATTACTTCAAGGTCCTCCGTACAGTGAATGCCAACCAATTCTTCAAGACCTACATTTTTGCCTACATCTAGGGCTGGAACATCTAACCCTATGATGACTCTCCAAAAAAAATTCCTTAGGGGAGGGAAGGGTGCATTTCTCCAACTTAATAATACGCACATTGGGTTATGCCCACGGTTAATAGGCATGACATGGATGATAAAACAACAAAAGATAAAAGAGCAGGCAGGCAGGTAGAAAGAGCAATGGCCCACAAAACATCCAAAAAGGGGCAAATATCTAGTAAAAGATTATCAACAGTGTCGAATGCTGCAAAGAGGTTAAGATGGACAAAAATTCAGAAAAGGACATTAGATTTGGCAATTAAAAACCACTGATAACTTCAAAGAGAATTGAGGTCAGAAGCCGGATTACAAGTTTAAGAAATAGAGAGAAGAAGAAGTAAAGGCACTTAGAGTAGATTAATTTTTCAGAGAGTTTAGATGAGAAGTGAAAACAGATGTAAGCAATAACTAGCAGGAATAGTAGGATCTAGTGACAGTTTTTGTTTTGTGTTTTTTTAAGGATGGAAAAGAATTGGCTATGTCTGTAAACAGTTTCTTCTTGTTGTTCAGTAATTTTCAATTGGTTAGTTGACTCTTCATGATCCCATTTTGGGGTTTTCTTGGCAAAAATAGCAGAGGGGTTTGCCATTTCCTTCTCCAGCTCATTAAACAGAAGAAGAAACTGAGGCAAACAAGGTTAGGTGGCTTACTCAGGGTCACACAGCTAGTAAGTGTCTGAGGTCTGATGTGAACTGAGGAAAATGAGTCTTCTTGACTCCAGACTGGTCACTCTACCCACTACACCATCTAGCTGCCTTTGTAGGCAACAGGGAAGAAATAATTTGATATGGAAAGAATGAAGATTAAAGACAGAATGGACATGATACTGGAGAGGATCAAAGAGGATGGATCAAGGTGAATGCTGAGGAATTGGCCTCGGCAAGGAAAAGGATCATTTCATCAGAGATCAGATGAGAAAAAGGAAATAGTGAAGGATGAAGTCAGAGGAGAATGAGAGGGAGTTCCCACCTCAATTTTTTCAGAGATATATGAGGCAAATTCCTCTGCTAGGGCAGGATAAAACTTGAAGAAAAAACGTGGGAGAGGGTAGGCAGGAGTATGCCAACCATCAAGGAATGAATCTAGTACGATATGAGTGGATGAGGAGAGATCCATTGAGGAAGGCAAATGATTAGAAGGTTCAAAGACCTTCCTTGGGTTTGTGACAGGCAGTTTTTCTCCTATCACCTTACATCACACACTAGCAGGAAGAGTTATGACCTGAGGAATGAAGAGGTAGAAGGCCCTGGGTACTGATTCACAACATGCACAAGAATGGGTCAAGCCTGGTGCTATTGTGGCCCAAGGGGCCTTGGGAAGCAAGCAGGAAGCAATGTCCTAGGACTCTCAATCCCACTTCACCAACTGCCTATTACAAATCTGCTACCAGATGTCCTTCTGCCACTTTGAATCTTGAATTCAATATCTCCAAAGCAGAGCTCCTAATGATTTTCACAGAACCCAGTCCTCTTCCTAACTTCTTTATTTTTATCAAGGGCACCACCATTCTCTAGTAACCTATGTTTACAACATCAGTCATCCTTGATTCCTCAATCTCCCTCATTCTTCTGATCTGAATGATCAGTTTCATAGATTCTCTCTCCACAGCATCCCTGACGTCTTTTCGCTTCCCTCCACTCATATGGCCAGTACCCTAGTCCAGGTCACCTGTAATACTACAGTAACTTCCAGCTTTTTCTGCTTCCAATATCTTCCTTCTCCATCCTTCACACAATTTCCAAATTGATATTCCTAAAGCCCAGAGAGCAGACCATAGCAGACCCTGCTTAAGTAGCTTCAGTGACTCCTTGATGTCAGTAGAAAAAAATAAAAACTCTTCTGTCTGACATTTAATTTCTTTCAAAGTCTCCCTTTAGCCTGTCTTTACAGGCTGATTTCACATTATTCCCCACTACACACTCTATCTACCTGACTGTCAAACTGGCCTACCTGCTCATCCCATCTCCCACCTCATGCATTTGTTTAAACTGTCCAAGCTGCCTCTCATGTCTGAAATGCTCTCCTTCCTCACCTCTACCCAGAAGTATGTTGGAAAATGAATAACAATCAGTTCTTGGGGGAAGGGTGGAGAGGAAGACAGGTGTATATATATATATATATATATATATATATATATATATATATATACAACACACCTTTAAATTTGATCTGCATTATTAACATTTTCTCCAATACTTTGTCCAGAAAATCAATAAAATAGTAAACCAAGCCTTGATTTGTAGCAGTTGCCAATTTCCATGGTATAAGTGTTCACGATGAAAAATTAACAATTGACTCCCCTAGCCAGCATGAGCTGGCTCCAGCACTACCTCTTGGAACTTTCATCTCAAGTGCCATTTTATTCAAGGGGCCTTTTCTGATTGTTAGTTTCTAAATCCAATGCAGATGAAATTAGAGAGAAGTGTAAGAAAAAAAAACTTCGCAACAAGTTTTTCTTAAAGTCTCATTTCCAAAATATATTAAAAAATCTAATTCAAATTCAAATTATTTAATATTCATTTTTTTTACAAAATTTTGAGTTCAGAATTTTTCTCCCTCCCCTTTCCTCCCCTCCTACTAAAACAGTAAAAGCTATTTTTAACATTCTTTTTGTTTTGTTTTGTTTTGTTTTTGCTTTTTGGAAGGAGGAAGGCAGGGCATTTGGGATTAAGTGATTTGCCCAAAGTCAAGCTAGTTAAGTGTTAAGTGTCTGAGACCAGATTTGAACTCAGGTCCTCCTGACTCCAGGGTAGGGGGTTCTATTCACTGAGCCACCTAGCCACCCCTTAACATTCATTTTTACAAAACTTTGAGTCATTCAATTTTGTTTTTAAGAATAAGTGATATTTCCTAGTTTATAAATGGTCAAAGGATATGAACAGGAGGTTTTCAAAGGAAGAAATCCAAACTATTAAAAACCTCCAAATCACTAATATTTAGAGAAATACAAATTAAAGCATGTCTGAGGTTCTACCTCATACCCATCAGATTGAGAAGTTGACAAAAAGGGAAAATTACAAAAGTTGGGGAAACAGGTGCACATTAATGCATTGTTGATGTGACTGAATTGGTCCAATCATTCTGGAAGGCAATTTGTGACTATGTACAAATAGTGAGTGCCTTGCACTTAGTGATATCACTACTAGGACTAGGCCCTTGCACCCAGTGATATCATTAAAAGAACTAGCCCTCCCAATGAGATCTAAGGCAGTGGAAAAGCACCTATGTGTACAAAATTTTTTTTTTATAATTCTTTTTGTAGTGGCAAAGAAATGGAAACTAAGAGGATGCCTATCAGTTGGTGAATGGCTGAACCAGTTACAGCATATAACTATATGGAAATATTATTATACAGTCAAATTATAAAGATCAAGCAACACTCAAATGAAGTGATATGAGAAGATACCCTCAACCTACCCCTTTGTGGAAGTCAGAGGTTCACAAGTGTTATACGTTTTGCATGTTTTAAGATTTTATCAATGTATTAATCAATTTTCCCACTCTAAAAAATACTATTTTCATATGGAATAGTACTCTGGGAAAGGGAGGGAAAAGCACTCTTAGAATAACTAGAGGAAATATCATTAAAGCAATTTTTAATGTTTTTGAATAAATAAAAAGATGAAAGGATGGAAGGGATAGTTTCAGAGAAATCTGGGGTGATTTTATATGAACTGATACAGAGTGAAATGAGTGGGAACAAATATGGAGGTGAAAGGGAGAGCCCCCTACTTCCCTGCTCAATTCTGTCAATGGAATCTAGAATGTCAGAAATGCTGGGCAGTCTTGTAGAAAATCTAGAGATAAGCAGCAAGCCATGAACAGGTGGGAAGAGAGAAGAAGTGTATGGATGGTGGAGGAAAAAACAAAACAAAACAAAGACATTTTGTTGGTTGGTCACACAAGTTGGCAATGTTTGACACATTTCTAATTATGTCACCCTATTAATTAAATTCCTGAATTTAATTAGTCTGACTGGGAGAAAATGGAAAAGAAGGTCCTAATGGGTCTATCTGTGTTGTTGATTGTTTCCCCAAAGACAAATTGTTGACTAGAGAAAATTAATTAATCTCTCATTTTTCCTCTGCTAATCTCAGCATAATTAGATTATCCTTCAAATGGGCACTTCTTATTACAGGTGTTTTAGGTTTCAACTACCTAGCCCAGTGCCTGCCACATGCAAAAGAAGATTAATAAACACTTGTTTATTGATTGACTGATTAAGTCTAGAAGGAAATGGCAAACCACTCCAGTATCTTTGCCAGGAAAACCCCTAATGGGGTCATGAAGAGTCAGACATGACTGAAGCAACTATACAACAAAAGTTTTTAAGACAACTGCTTGTCACCTGAAGTTATAAAAATTGCATTTTACCAACTCCTCCCACCACTTGGTGAAGGATAAAAATAAATTATGCCATATTTGTAAAATATAAGAGTCCATTTGCTTATTCTGAGCCTATTACAGTGGCATGTAAAGGATAGTGCCACAGTCGACTGTGGAATAGCTCTTATTTTTATAAATTTGTTAGGGAGGGCAGCTAGGTGGCACAGCTGATATAGTGCCTGGTCTGGAGTTAGGATTATTCATCTTCCTGAGTTCAAATCTGGCCTCAGACACTTACTGGTTATATAACCTTGAGCAAGTCATTTAACCCTGTTTACCTTAGTTCCTCATCTGTAAAATGAGTTAGTGAAGAAAATGGCAAACCACTCCAAGAAAACCTGAAATTCATCATGCATTCAGACACTTCATTGTCTAGGGTACTCTTTAACAAAATGTAGTTTCTTTGATTATCTCTTTTAATTAGACCTATTTTTGCTTATGCTTTGTCTGAGATCATGATTGCTACCCCACCTTCTTTACTTCAGCTGATGCATATTAGATTCTGTTCCAGCCTTTTATTTTAATTCTTTGTGTCTTTCATAAATTACTACTTCCCTATTGGGTAAGTTACATTTCTAACTCTGTGTGTGTTTGTATGTATTCTTCCCTATTTGAACCAATTCTAATGAGAATGAAACTCAGGCATTGTCTGCCACAATCCCTCATTTTCCCCTTTATTGTTAAAGTTCTTTCCATACCTCTTTTATGTGAGAAAATTTTCCTCATATTACTTCTCATTTCCACCATTTCTCAGTACATTCCCCTTTCTCATCCATTCATTTTTTTAAAGATCATTCCAACATAATTGACTCACACCCCCCTTCCATCTATGTAAACCCCTTTTAACTGCCCTAATAATGAGACAGGTCTTAGGAGTTACATGTATCATCTTCCCATATAGGAATGTAAACAGTTTAACTTATATTGAGTTACTTATGATTATTCTTTCATGTTTACTTTTTGTGCTTCACTTCAGTTTCATGTTTGAATGTCAAATTTTCTATTCAGTTCAGTCTTTTCATCAGGAATGCTTGAAAGTTCGCTATTTCATTAAATATCCATTTTCCCCCTGAAGGATTACACTCAGTTTTGCTGGGAAGGTGATTCTTGGTTGTAATTCCAGAATATCATATTCTAAGCCTTCTACTCTTTTAACATGGAAGTTGTTAAGTTTTGTGTGATCATGACTGTGGTTCCACAATAGTTGAATTATGTCTTTCTAGCTGCTGAAAGTATTTTATCTTTGACAGGAACTCTGGAATTTGGCTATCATATTCCTGGGAGTTTTCATTTTGGTATCTCTTTCAGGAGGTGATAAGTGGATTATTTCAATTTCTAATTACCCTGTAGATCTAAGATATCAGGGAAGTTTTCCTTGATAATTTCTTGAAATGTGATTTCTAGACTATTTTTAAGCATGGCTTTAAGGTAGTCTAATAATTCTTAAATTATCTCTTCTCAATCTATTATCTAGGTCACTGGTTTTTCTGATGAGATATTTCATATCCTGCTTTTTCCTTCTTTTGACTTTCTTTGATTACATCTTAATGTTTCATGGAATCATTAGCTTCTATTACTTGCCCAATCCTAATGATTAAGGAATTATTTCTTCAGTGAGATTCTGTACCTCTTTTTCCATTTGGTCAATTCTGCTTTTTAAGGAGTACTTTTTCTCAGCGAATTTTTGTGCCTCTTTTGCCATTAGGCAAAATCTGTTTTTTAAGGTGTTATTTTCTTCACTATTTTTTGTGCCTCTCTTACCAAGCTGTTCTCTTTTCATAATTTTCTTGCATCACATTTCTTTGACCAATTTTTCCTCTATCATTCATCTCTTTCTTTAATTCTTCCAAGACTTCTTGTTGAGCTTGGGTCCAATTAGCACTCTTCTTTAAGGCTTTTTGGTAACTGATTTTATATTTTTGTCTTCTTCTAAGTTTATGTTTTGCTCTTCCCTGACACCATAGTCACTTTTTCTGGTCAAATTCTTTTTTTATCATTTGCTCATTTTCCAAGGCTATTTCTTGATTTTGAACCTTATGTTAAAGTTGGATTCTGTTCACCTGGGGTTGAAAGACCCAGTCCCAAGCTTCAGGCTTTTTTATTCTGCTGTTTTCAGAGATAGGTTGGGTGGGGGGCCTTCAAGTTTTTGGTATGTCCAAGGTAGAGTGATACTGGGAAAGGTATGGTTGCTGCTCTTCTGGTCTGTGTTCTGGTCTTTACCAAGGAAGGGCCTAGTCCCATGTAGCTGCAGGCATTAGTACTACTCTTTGACTTGAAACTGTGATCAGGGACCCTGATCCCTTGTGACTAGTCACAAGTTCTCTTCTCCACATTGGAACTGTAACCCAGAACTACATATGGACAATAGATTTGCCACTCAGTATCAGCTGTACCCAATGCCAACAAAGGGTCCCCTGTAATCACTTTCTGACCTGTTTTCCACCCCCTTTACTATCTCTGAGCTGAGAGCTCCCAAAGCTTTCACTGCTACTGCTGTGACCACTGTTGCCATGAATGTGGACTCTGGACAGACCTTCACTCTGGGGTTATAGACTTCTGCCTCTTAAGTTTTCTTAGACTGGAAAAATGTCTCACCCAGACTTATTGTGGCTCAGCCACTGCAAAATTTCATTTGAACTATTAATTTAAAGTTGTTGAGGAGAATGTTGGGAGAATGAATTTGGGTGACTGCTCCTAATTTGCTGTTTGGCTCCACCAACCATAGTCTGAGATCCAAGCTAACACAAGATAATTCTCCTCTCTAGTTCTAAACCATCTCCTCTATTCTCCATTTTTGAAGATCATTAGCATCAACTCAGCAATGACAACCATAATACACAAGAATAAATGAATAAAATAAAAAATGTGCCTACCATATGTAAATTACTGTGCTAACAGAAAAGTAGACATAGCTGACACCACTACCACCACCCCAAGCATATAAAAAGGGAGAATTTTATTCCTTTAATGTTTAGACAATGACTTCAAACTAAATCACTCTCTTCAAGAAGAAACTTTAACTCTTTCAGGTAATTTTTCTTCAGTGCTCTACCCATTTTTAGTGGCCTAGAAGAACCCAGATCCTAAGGAGGATAACCACCAAGCCATTATATGTAAGTCCCAGATCAAGGCAGTTGTTGTACATTCGGGACAAACCTAAACCAAAGATGAAGTAGTATTTATCTGGGCCTGATGAACTCATTGAGGACAGTCAGATGTCCTCTTACTATCTCCTCATACCTTCTGTTTCAATTTTCTGTTAATTGTTTTCATTTTATCCTTCCCACTACAAAGACTGGTTTCCCTGGTAAAGAAAGCAGGAGCCTAAGTCAAAGAATTCTGCCTTCTCTCTGTTGTCTGTTATCTTTTCTATCCCAAGCAGTGTTCCTATCCCCTCTTTATTCTGTACCTGCCTGTCAACAAAGTTTAAGATGTCTTTTTTGTTGTCTTGAGCTTTAATAAAGCCACAGCTGGTTCTGAGTCTCAGTGTTTCTGAAGCTTTCATTCTCGTCCTGTGCCCTTCCTTTGAATACATCCTCCCCCCCCCACCCTTTTCTCCAACTTTTGCAAGTGTCTTTTCAAAAAATCTGTACTATAATCTGAAAGATAATTTCTTCTTTGTTCTTCTAATCTACTTACAATGTGGCTTTTTATATCTAGATCACATGCATCTGGAGGTTTTTGTGGTATAAGTGTAAGATATTGATATAAACCTAATTTCTCCTATACTATTGTCCAGTTTCCTGAAAGTCTTAAGAGTTCTGATCAATGACATCATCAATCATGATTTCAGGGGACTAATGAAAAATAGCACTGCCAACCTCATGTCAGATAGACGACAGACTAATATGCAAAATGAGAAATTCATTTTGGATGTGGTCAATGTGGAAATTTGCTTTGCTTAACAATGCTTTTGTGATCACTTTCTTTCCTTTATTTTCTTCTTTATTATTTTCTTCTTTTCAGAGAGTGGGGAAAAACAAAAGCTTTATAATCAAAAAAATTAGATTTTATTTAAAAATGAATCTTTAATTTGAAAAATAAAACAAAATTCATGATATATATTCACTTAAGGCTCTTCATATCTTTTCTCCTTTACACCTTTTCCCTTTTCCAGCCTCATAAGGAGTATTTGTGTTTTTGTCATCAAAATATCACCCCTATGGGCATCTTCCCATTAGAGGGCATCTCCCCTTGCGACCAACTTCCTCTTTGGAATTTTTGGCCATTGTTAGGAGGGTACCCATCAACTGGATAATGGTTGAACAAACTATGGTAGATGAATATAATAAAACAGTATTGTTATAAGAAACTAGGTAGGGATAGTTTCAAAGAAACCTGGGAGAACTTGTATGAAACAATGTAGAGTAATGTGAACAGAACCAGGGGAACAATTAATACAATACAGCTCTGTAAAAATAAACAACTTTGAAGTAACATTGAATAATGCAAATGTGATCACAATGGATGAAGCATGTTACACACTTCCTGACTGAGAGGAATGGTCTATGGGTATAAAATAAGACATACATTATGGGACATAGCCAATGCTGCAATTTGTTTTGCGTATGTTACAAGAGTTTGGGGTTTGGAATGGGGAGGTGGGAAGAAGTAAAAATAGATTTGGGCTAATTTTTTAAAGTTAAATTAAATTTTAAAAAAATAATTTTAGGTCATGGAATCCTACCTATTATTTCTCTGAGCATCTGGAAATTCCCTATCTCAAATTCTAGGATAAGATTCAGATGATTCTAAAATTTCCCTTCAGGAATTTGAAGTAAGACAAAACTTTCATGTAAAGAGGGGCTAAGTTTCCAAACCAACTTTCAAAGACAAATTCAGGTAGAGGGATTGGAAACTTTGAAGACGGACCTTAGACACATAGCTCCATGGGGAGACAAAGACCTCAGGAGACTAACTTCCAAAGACAGAAGCACTTCCACCATATTAAGGAGGCCACGACAGCAGGTAGGGGGACCAGAGAGGAACTAATCTCTTCCATACTCACTAAAGGGAAGACACCATTCTGAATTTCCCTAGGGACAATTAAGTGGCTCTATTGTCTTCATATCTAGCCTCAGATGCTGTGTGATCCCTGGGAATCCACTTAACTTCTGTCTGCCTCAGTTTACTCAACTGTAAAATGAGGATAACAGCACCTACATAGGATTGTTGTGAGGATTAAATGACATTTGTGAAGCACTTAGCACAGTCCTTAGCACATCAGATGCTTAATAAATGCTTATTCCTTGGCCTTATAGCTAGTCATTAAGGTACGTCTTTTTCTACATGGGAGAGAATTTTAAATGCTATCGGGACCCTTTAAATTTTTCAACCTTGAGACAAAGCCTAGGTTTCCTTGCCCAAATTACAGCTTTGACTCTGATACAAGGGCCACTGCCTCCCAGGATTCCCATAATTTAACAAATGATAGACCTCTTTATTGATCAGAATGAGAACTAGAATACAAATTTCTCTAATAATTTTCTCCCTATATTGAAGAAAGAAGTGTAATTTCCAGATTTCACATATATATATATGTAATATATACACATATACATACACACATAAACACACACGTTGGGTGTGTTTAAGAGTGTGTATAAAATGACCTCACATGTCTAATCAAAATCAAATTGCTTGCCTTCTCAATGGGGCAGGGGGCAGGAGGTAAGGAGGGAATTTGGAAATGAAATTTAAAAAAAATAATTGTTTAAAAAATTATGTAATTAGGAAATATTTAATGAAATAAATAAAAGTTATATATACATATAATATTTATTTTATATATACATACACACAGAGATATACACACACTCACATAGAGTAATGAAGGAAGCTCAACACCCTAACTTCCATCCACTTCAGAGTGGGCACCACAACCACTATTTCAGACTTTAACCAATAAAGCTGTTCCAGCCTCCTCACCTCTGTTATCCCCAACACTACTAAGATAAGTGGACAATTGAGCCCGGGTAAGGATTAGAAAGGTCATGGTGTTTCCCCAAGAGACCTTCTCTTCTCTCTGCATCTGGCTTTGGGTCCACCTGGTGACCAAGTGTGACCCTATACTTAGGGCAGAGGGAAGATTTCCCACTTAATATTTGTGATAGAAACAGAGAAAGAGAGAGAGAGGGATAGCTTCATCACTCAAACTGACTGATTACTATCAAACAAAATTAGTGCCCCCCCAAAAATATACGCACATATATTTATACATATGTACATGCATGTATATGTCCACATATAGACACATGTATACGTGCATGCATGCATATGTGTGTGCACATATACATATATATACAAAACTAAGGACAAAAAACAGCAGTTCTGCCCCATTTCCCATATCCACAGTGCTAGAGCTATCAGCAGTTCTCCCCTATAGAATTCACTCCAGAAAATAAAGAGCAAATGCCTTGGAAAATAGGCATTATTTCCCTTGATAATCCTCCTGTAACAGTAGAATTTTAGATCTGTGTTGGATCCAGCATAGCTGACCTCCCCAATCCCTAAGCACATTGAAAGGGAAAATAAGACTCCTTTAGTGACAGAAGATTTCTTTAAACTAAATTATTTTCTTCAGGAAGCAACTCTGGCTCTTTTTTTTTTTGGTAGCTGGAAATACCCTTAGCAAATTGTTGCCTCAGTCCTCTACAGTTACCCTTGTAGCCGGGAAGCATCCAACCAAGACATCCAACCAGGCAGATCTCAGCTCAAGGCATCTATTGTACATCCAGAATGCAATGGAGCAGGCAGTCCCCATCTTAGAGATTTTTAGAAGATTCTGCTGTGCTGTCCGAGTTCTTCACACCCAGTTCCTTCCAAACCACTAGATAAAAACTTTGGCCTAAGGCTTAGTGAGGCCTATCACTGTTCAAATACTACCAAGGAAGGATGCTACATTAAGGTTGAGCAGTCATTTACATCTGAGTATAGGTAAATTTGTTTGCCTCAGTTTCTCTGTAAAATTAGCTGGAGAAGTAAATGTCAAACTACTCCAATATCCCTGCCACCAAAACCACCAAAAGGATTCCCAAAGGGTCAGACATGACAGAAATGATTTAACAACAATAATAGGTAAATTTATCAGGTCCCTTCCTAGAAAAGTTTTTTGTTCTTATTTTTAATTGAAGGAGAAAGGAGGTAAAAACATAATATGGAGACAGAGGAGTGTAAAGTCAAGGAAAGCATAAAACTACAGATGCCCTACAGATACCACTGGTACCACAGAGGAGTGAAAAAAAGAAATAGAAAGAGGTAGATTGGATGCTTCTAAGGTAAACTTCACTTATTTCTAATTTTTGCCTAAGGTTGGCCCTTTATATATTCAATATCAGATAATAATAGACCCACTTAACCAGTCTTCTTCCCTTCTGAGGAACTGAATTCATATCTTTTCTCAGTGGTCAGACCAGAATGGTATTTGAGGGCAATGATATTCCATATACATTATGCCCTTGATGTCCCCTGGCACATCTTCCTTGAGGGCTGTAATTCTTTAGCCTGATTCCATAGTCTTCTTCTAGCTCTCACGCCAATGACTTACACCCAAGAGTGTATATCTATTATAATTGCTACCTAAAGAGAATAAGAATTACAGATAAGTAATTTTCTTTTTCTAATCTAACCCCCTGGAGGCATTTTAGCAGCTAATATGGGTGATGACAGGCATTCCTGCTATAATTTATACAATTTCATTTTTCTTAATCATGAGTTACATTTCTCTTACGTCACCTGTCTGAAATGGAAGCTAAAATTTCTGCCTCTGCTCCCACATCTGTAGCCCTGCTCCAGCCACTTTTACAAAGTGATGAGGGGGAGGGAATAACCCAATAATACATACTCAGATTAGTTTCTTCTCTGAAATTGCTTTTTCCTATAATATTCTCTCAGAGTATCCTTTCTGAGAGAAAGGGGGGTGCACAGGGGTGAAGAAGGAGAAGAAGAGGAAGAGGGAGACAGGGGAAAAGGGAGACAGGAAGGGAGACAGAGGCAGAGAGAGACAGAGAGAGACGAATTTAGGAACCTCAATGGGATCTCACATTCTAGGTATTTAACAAAATATGTAAAGATTCCATGAGCATTATAATACAGGAACTACATAACTGTTTGACTCTGTGTGTTCCATAAATTTTCAGTAATTAAGGATAAAGCTAATTTCTACTTAGGATAATTGTATAACATAGAAGAAAATTTAGGGAGATCACTAGTTGTCAGATAGTTTGATACCATGTCCTCTCATCTTCAGAAACTAGGTCAGTTCTGGGTCAGTCCTGAGATTTTAGATTATGAACAAACACGTTAGGATTCTCCTCTTTTGACAGGCCAAGAAGATCCAACCCCAAAGTTCATTCAGCTATATGATTCTATTCAGTCTTTGCAAATTTACTTCTTCTTAAAACAATCTCAAATCCCTAGCAAAACTATGAATTGCCTAGTACCATGGCCACAACTCTCAAGCCAACCAAAAATTAACTTAGGCAGGGTGACAATGCTTGTTTAAAAGCCAACTGAATTCTCATTGAATTCTTTTCCACAGTGGCCAATGAAATAATTTTCCCCCAAGAACTTCCATGGACCAGCTCCAATAAGTCACATATCTTATTGCTAGCTTCACCCTGTGGACCTCCAGTGACTGTAAAAGATTCAAGTTGCGCAATCCATTCTTTAATTGGATTATGATAACAAACTAGAATTATGGGTGCTAATATTAGAATACATGGTAACTAATCTGCTGTACTCTTGTTATTAACAGTAATTAGTGCTAGGGATTGCCAAGTATCTAGCATAGCTTTAAGCCACTAGACTCCTTTGGGTCTTCTCCAGCTCTACTATTTAACATGGAACATGTAAATGAGAAATTTTATGCCTTTTATGCCTATTTTTTGACATGTAGAAATGAACATGTGAAAAACATAGCAAGCAAGATATTCCAAACATAATTGCCTTTTGTTCTTCATATTTTCATTCACATGAACATAAATAGCTTACAGTTATAGGTCTTTATCTCCCTTATATATTTTTAGAGGACAAGGAAAAAACTAGAGAAAGTTATTATTAGGGATCATCTATCAAATGAAATAAAAGATAACAGCAAGTGATTGAAAAGGATAGAAAATTAATTGCTGAAAACCCATACACTGGTTCATTGCATTCTTCACTGATGTGTCCTTTTCCTCCTTCAGCAACAAAAGAAAAATTGAGATAAACAAGGTTTTCAAATTGTATCCTCTTCCTGTAATAATAAGTTGGTGGATACGTTAAGCCTCTCACCAACCATAATCTTCCAAATCCCCTCTATGCCATAGGAAATTGAAATTCAGTGGAGGCTATCAGGCCTTTTAAAGACAAACTATCTTTCATCAAAGAAGTGTCCACATTGATAAATTACTCTCTTCATACTCATGACACTGTCTCTAAAAGTGATTTGTGTACATTAGGATGGTTGAAAAAGATGAAATAAGAAACCCTTAGGAGTAAACTAAGGCAAAGAATGAAAAAGATTACTAGTAGCAGTCAAGTTATTATAGACTCAGCCAGACTTAGGAAAGAAGCATTCATTATGCAACCTATTGCCCAGACACAATACACAGAGCCCAGGAAATCATAGGATCATAGATTTAGAGCTAAAATGAACCTTCAAGATCACTAAATCCAACTCCTACATTTTATAGGAGGTCCAGAGAGGTTGTAACCCGCCCAAAGTAACACAGGTAATAAGTAATAGAGGCAGAATTTGAATCCAGGACCTCATTTTAAAAATTCAACATTCTGTCCTCTGCACCAAAATCAATGCTAAGTCTTCTATGGTGGAAACCTCCTGGAAAGTATCCCAAGCTGTTCTAGGTTTGGTTAGTGAGAAATAAAAAAGAGAAATGAATGAATTTTGTTTTCTTCTAAATAACTTTCATGATTGCCACAAATGGACTTAATAGGAACACCAACAATGAAAATTGTTTAGTGCTGCTCTGCAGAGCAAGGATGAGGGTTGGAATGGTACAGTGAAGGCTCTAGTCATTTAGTCCTCTAGAGTTTGGTCAATTTCACACAGTCCCCTTACTGCCACTATCAACTGCAAGGCACTTACCTGCATCACCTGCCCAGTCTCACATTTTCACTGCCACCACAGTCACAGCTGATCCACATTTAGAGATAGAGCTCTGGTCAGCAGTAGAGAAGGTGGTTAAGAGGGCAGAAAGAGCTTGGGAAAGCATTAACAGGTCACAAATACCAGGAATCGGTATGCCATGTTCTAAAGTTGTTTATGGCTTTCCCAAACACTTTCCCATTTTGATATTAGATTAACAAGAGTCATATGGAGATTGACTACTTCCAGGCACTATGATAACAATGAAAAGAGCACTAGTTCTGAAATCAGAGGACCTAGGTTTAATTTATGCTTCTGTCACTCCTCATGTGGCTTTGGGTAAGTCACTAGACCTGTTTCCTCATCTGTACAGAGATGGTTTGGCTTCTTCGGTCCCTTCCTACCAAGAGTATGTTGAAGTCAATGCTTACAGGCTCTGGACAATAAACAGTTAAATTTTCAGCATAGCATTTACACCTTAGATATCAACAAGCACTACAAATCAGGCTTCATTTATTGATCCTCTAGACTTTAAAATGTGATGGATGAAATGCTAATAATTTAGATTAAATGCAATTTAATTTAATTTAATTGAGATTAAAAGTATGCCATACATTTTTTGAGGAAATCAGTTGTTAAACATTTACCTGCTTCCAGTTTTAAATTTATTTTCCAAAAATGTCTTTCAACTTTCTTTGCTTCCTATTGTATTGATATTCCTTGATGATGATTGGGTTCAAGTTTCCACCTAGCAGAGTTTATAAGGCAGTGACTAATTATTGCCCTCTTGTTTCTGCTTTGTGTTTAAAAAATTGAGAATCCTGAAGATAATAAAAGAGTAAGGCTGTTGACCATTGGGTCTCCAACAAAAGAACACCAGTGTTGTTCATTGATGATGCATACATTTTCATGCCCATTTGATAAAGGGACTGAATAGATGCTGTGTATGTGCCAAACTGCAATATTAGGTATAACAAGTGATTTTCCAAAAATCTTTAGACTCTGTTAAGGTCATATTTCATAACAAATCATTTCTTTTAATTGAACAAATATTCAATTGTATCTGCAATCTTATCAATGGTACAATTCACAACTCGTTCATCACTTCCCACCCTGTGTGATTCTTGCCTATGTCATTTTACAAATGAAGAAATGGAGTACCAGAGAAGGTAAATGACTTATCGAAGGTTACACAGGTAAAAATAACAGAGCCTGGATCTGAATACAGGTCTTCTGATTCCAAAGTCAGTTTTTTCTCTGTACCACAGTTTGCCACATAGGCTCCCAACATGCCAGAGGGATTTTTCCCACTTTCTCACGACATAAAAATATACCAGAAGGGCACATAGGCTATCCAATGGTTATCTTCACTCTTACTACATGATTATTGCATCTTCTTTCTCCATTACATGTCTCTTTGATGCTACACTTTACTCTTGTTCTTTTTTTTAGTTCCTTAATTGTTATATATTTCAAACTCCTTACAATCCTCATATGTCCCTTCATTACCTTTTGAGTGATAATGAATTTTAATTTTTCATAGACTGTTGCATTCAATGAGTAGGAAAGCTTTTTTAAAAAAAAATAGCTATATTCATATGAAAGGACAAATAAACCTAGCTTTGCTATGTTTCCCATTTTATTAAATAATTTCTCACCTCTCTATTTTTTTTAATTGCTACATAACACAAATATGATGGGCTTTCCTCAATTCAACCTCCGGATTGACACATTCACCCCAACCTGCCCTTATACTGCAAATCCGAGTTGCTAGAAAGGGAACATCACCACACAATTACATTCAAAATCTCTCAAAATTCTAGGGATAATCCTATGGTGGGAAAAAAACCCTCTCCCTACTTACTTCAATAGCTCCTGGGCCCCCTAGATGTGAATTCTCATTTATACTAAACCAGCCACTCACAATGATGATGATTTTATACTTTAAACATAACCACTTAACAATAAGACTTTCTGTAACAATCAGTATGTAATAATCAATAAAGCAGTTATAATCAATATGTCCCTCAAGAAAAATACATTCTATGCCTGAACAAGTTCTGGTATATGAATGTAATGGTATACTATTGTGTTATTAAGAAATGATGAGCACACAGACTTTAAAAAACCCTAGAAAGACACATATGAACTGATGCTGAGTGAAATGAGCAGAACCAGAGCATTGTACACAGTAACAGTCCCATTGTGCTATGACTGACCTTGATAGACTTAGTTCTTGTCAGCAATGCAAGGAACTAAGACAACTCCAAAAGACGCATGATGAAAAATGCTATTCACATCCAGAGAAAGAACTTGGGAGTCTGAATGCAGATGTAACCATACTATTTGTTCTCCTTTTCTTTTGTTATTTTGTTTTGTTTCTTCTTCCTCAAAGTTCCTCCCATTAGTTCTAACTCTTCTTTACATCATGGCTAATAAGAAAATATGTTTAATATGAATGTATAAGTAAAGCCTATATCAGTTTGCATACCATCTTGGGGAGGGGGAGGAGAATGTAGGGGAGAAAATTCAAAACTCAAAATCTTATGGAAGTAAATGTTTAAAACTAACAATAAATTAATTAATTATTAAAAAGGAAAAATATATTTTAATTAGGGAGACAGTGCATAAATAGAAATATATAAATGCATGTGTGTAAACATACACACACATATATACATATTATATATATATGCACGCATATATTGAGAGAGAATAAATGAAGTTAATCTAAAGGGGTATTAGCAGCTAGGGGACTGAAAAAGACCTCCTGCAGAAGGTGAATCTTTGAGAAATCCAGGAAAGCTAAGAGGTAGCAATAAAGGGATAATGTATTCCATGCATGGCAGATGACCAGTGTAAAGGCACAAAGATGAGAGATGGTTTGGTATATTCAAGGAACTTCAATTAGACTAATGTAACTGAATCACAGAGTGTACAGAAGGGAGTAAGGTGTAAAGACCCTGAAATACTAGGAAGAGGACAGATGATGTCAAAAGCTTTACATGTCAAATGGAAGACTTTATATTTGATCCTAGAGTTAATCAGAAGCCACTGAACCTCACTAAACAGAGGAAGTGACATGGTCCAACATATATTTCAGAAAAATCATCTTTGTAACTATATGGAGGTGGAGTGGTATAGAGAGCAGGGAGACTAGTTAAAAAGCTATGGCAGAAATCCAGGTGAGAAGTGATGAGAGACTGAACTAGAATTGTGGCTGCATGAGTGGAGATAGGGAGATGTATATGAGAAATATTGTGAAAGTAGAAACAAGTTCTGATAGTGGATTAGATGTATGAGGTGAGTAAAAGTGAGGAGTCAGAGATGGTACCAAGGTGCTGGCCTGAGTGACTGAGAGGATTATGATGTCCTCTATAATAACAGCAAAGCTTGGATTTGGGAGGGAAGATAATGAGTTCTGTTTTGAACATGTTGAGTTTGAGATGTGTACAGGACATCTGGTTCTGAATGTCCAAGGAGCAGTTGGAGATATGTGACTATAACTCAAGAGACTAGGTCTATATATAACAAGTTAAATAGTATAAAGCAAAAAAAGATAAAGGGGCCCAGGACAGAGTCTGGGAGACATCCACAGTTAGAGGGCATGACATGGGTGGAGGGATACCAAAGGAAACTGAGAAGTCTTTAGTCTGACCACAAAGTGTCCAGATAGCAAGGAGAACCAGGAGAGAACAATATCACAAAAAACTAGAGAGGATAGAGTATCCAAAAGGTAAAGGGTTGACAGTCTAATGCTTCACTGAGGTCAAGAAGAATCGGGATTGAGAAAAAAAAGACACTAACTTTTAAAACTGAGAGAATACCTTCAAATTTGGAGGAAGCAATTCAATGATGAAGGTGGAAGCCACACTTCAGAGGCTTTTAGAAGGAAGAAAGAGGAGAAGAAGTGGAATCTTTGGAAGTAGATTTTTTTAGTAAGTTTGTACATGGAGGGGAACAGATATAGAATAATATGTAGTGAGGATGGTTGAATCAATTAAGGGAATTTTAAGGATGGGGGAGATATAAGTATAGTTCTGGCCTATCAATGCTAAAGTAAAAACAAGTTATAAATTCAATCAACGGCAAGATTCAAATCCTGTCTAATCTTCATGCCATGCTTTTCTGGGTCAAGTCTGGTTTAAGCAATTCCAGTTATTTAGGCTCAAAACTAGAACCAAATATGATACTTTTGGATAATGTGACATTTAACATGAGAGTTTATTTAACAAGAGCATAGCAAGAACATGCAGCAATACAGCATTAACTCAGTTGGGTAGAGCTCCCCTCACCTCTGCAGAAGGACGTATTAGTGTGACTTACACAACACTGGGACATCTGGCAAGTCAAGGAAACACCAACCATTTGGGTGATGGGCCTTTATACCTTATGAAACTGGAAAATTATATCCACAATTTTAGCCTTGGCTCCCTGGACCAATTAAGTCTCAAGAATCATTTCATTGCTTTATTTAGGGAAAACATAATCTATGTGGTAGAGACTTTCCATTTCAGTAGATGTTACTCTTACTGTTCCTTCCTTAATTTGTTTTAAAATCTTTTAGCCTTCTGAAGGTCTTAGAAGCTGAGATGAGGTCTAATGTTTTAGTTTTGAAGCTACCATTTCCTTCATTCCTACATGATTTATTGACAGTCAATCATAAACCCCTGACACAGATAGCTTGATTCAAGTGGCCTCAGCATGATGTGTTCTATGAACTCCGGCAAGTCATTGTACCCTTTGATGACTTCTTCTTCTTCTTTTCTCCTTCTTCTCTCCTCCTCCTCCTTCCTCTTATTCAAAATAGGAAGTTGTTTTTTTTTCTCTACTTCATGAATCTGTTGAAATAGTCACTCTAAAAAGCATTTACAGTCCCCTAGATCTAGGGTTGTACAGGACTACAGGGGCCATTTTACAGATGAGGAAAATGAGGTCCTAGGACGTGGACCAAGTAACTTGCCCAAGGTCGCATAGGTAGAAAGCATCAGAGAAGGATTTGAACCCATGCCTTCTGATGCTAGAATCAGTGTTCTTTCCACTATAACTTAAGCACGAAAATGTTAATGAATAAACTCTTGAAAGATTTCAAGGGTAGTGCCATTTCAGGAGCACCACTCTCTTTGGGTTGTTAGGATATACCCTAATTTCTCATTCAGAAAATCCTGATCCTTCTCTCCATCACCAGTGTTCTGTTTCCTCCATTTTCTGACAAAAAGGGCAGCACATCTCCTAAAATATGGCAAATCAAAGAAAGAGACCCCAGATTGCCAGACTACGAGATTGACCTTGTCAAACTGTCTTTTCTCTTAGCATTATTTGCTTTATCATAAAAGTGAAGATGAGTAAATATATCTGAAACCTCTCATCTTTAGAGACTGAAACTGAATATGAAACCCTACAGATTCCCTGTAGGGCACATGCTTTTTAAAAGCATTATATATATACACAAATGACTTATGATTTTCTTTGGCAACAATCTGATCAAATATTTCCTCTCATCAAAACACAAAGGTAATAAATCTCGACATAAACCTTCACATATGTGTTGGTGTATATTTTTTCCAACCCTTTGCAATTGTACTGAGCTCAGGGATATTGAGGGCTGATGATCTGACAGCTCCATATTGATATAAAATAGGGAGGTGATTTGTAGCATTTTTAGGAGAAAGAAGCAATGTCTAGAAACCCAAGAACTAAGGAAACTCTTCCCTGGAGGACTCCCCACTGAGAGAATGGCCCACAAAGGAAAGAACAGTCAGGTGGAAAAATTCTCAATGAGAACTGTTTTTTTTTTAATTCCATTGTTCCTGCATTTGTTCATTTTATTTCTTTTTAAATAGAATTCCACACCATACGCCTTCTCCTCTGCCTTCTTCTCTGGAGCACCACTTACTCTTTTTGATGCAGAGAAGCTTGTGAGAAGAAATCAAAAAAGAAACTTTTCTTTTATTCTACCCCCTCCAAATCTTCTTTACCTTAGATTTTGGGTGCTGATAAAGGCTTCACTGATTCATTTAGTGATTAAAAGCTAGCCAATCTGAATTAAGAATGTGACTAGGACATGGCATTAGTGGTCTCTCTAGTATGCCTAAGCTTTGTAGTAACTGCAGGTACTCAATGAATATTAACCACCAACAAAGAACAATGGCTCCTGTCCCCTGGTCTCTTGTCAGTTCTCCCTGGGAAATAATCAGACCTGCATTTATTATACTTTGTTACAGCAAAGAACTTTCAGGATGTGATTTGAAAAGTATAAATCATTTTTGCTATATTAGTTATGTAGTCATTTACTGTCATGTGATGAAGACCAGTAGACAGGATTCCCCCATCCACCAGTAGGTATTATGGAAGGTTTTCTTTCCTTTATACAATTTACACATCTGAAAGATGCTTAACAGAGCTTTCTTTTTAAGATGATGCATTTTATCTCGTTTACCTTGATCACATTTTCTCTGAACAATACTTACACAGTCAGTCTTTAAAAACGTATCTTACCTTAACTATAAATTAATTGAAACTGTTACTGTTTTCCTGAAACGAGAATTTATCAGTGATGGGAATCCATGTAGAAGAATACATGCACACATGAGTGTGCAGTAGGTGCACACACACACACACACATACACACAATTTCTGAACCAAAAATAGTTTATCAAGGTCAGCAAGTTCCCTTACCTCTGAAAAAGTTTGACAAGGAAGAGATCACATTTGTCTGGGGAGACATCCATGGAAAAGGTGGCACCTGGGTAGAAGAAAGGGAGGAGTTCCAACAGGCACAGGGTAAAGAAGGAACACCCAGGATGCTGTGAGAAGAGGCTCTAATGGAGTGTAATTAGACCGGACTTCTTTTGCCAAGAGAAAGGGAAACATGCAGGAAGAAAAGACAATGCTCCCAAGGTTGTTGTGAGGATCAGCAGAGATATCTGTAAAGACAAGGAAGTGGTCAGGCTGAGGATGTACATTTGTGAATCATCTAACTAGAAGTGATCATTGAACCCATGAGACGTAGCATGGACATGTCTCAGGTGGAAAGAAGCTGACCTTAGAGCCAAAAAAAAACCTGGGTTCAAGTTCTGTTACTGGTACGTACTAGATGAGTGATCCTGGAAAGTCAATGAACCTCTTAGTGCCCTCAATAACATTCTAAGACTGTCAGTCACAGAGAAAGTGCCAGCTGGTAGACAAATTTCCTCACCAGAAGCTCCCTACACTAATAGTGTTTCAAAGATAAAACAATGCAGTAGCAAATAAGGAGGTCATGGTGACTTTTGAAAGAGCAGCATCAGACTTGCATGAAATAATGAAAAGTGAACTGAGCAGAACCAAGAGAACGTTGTAGGCAGTAACAGCAGTAGGGGTCAAAGAGCAACTATGAATGGCTAAGTTATTCCAAGTATTATAAATACTCAAATCAACTATAAAGAAGCTATGAAGCAAGATGCTTCCACCTCCAGAGAAAGAACTGATAAATAGAAAAATGTATAGTATGGTTTTACACACACACACACACACACACACACACACATACACACACAAACACTTCCATATGCATACATGGGTATGTGCACACATATATACATGCATATACATGCACATACCTTTACACACATGTATGTGTATTTGTGTGTGAAATTGTGGCCTTCTCTAGTGAGGGATAGAGAGGGAGGAAGAATTTACAATTTAGAAATTAAAATGTAACAAAATTAATTAAATTAAATTTGTATAAAAAGAGCAGCATCAGTAGTGAATTGTGACAGAAGTTAGGATATGGTGGGATAAGAAGTCAGTTGGGTAGTGAGGATGTGGAAGCAATCAGTGTAGTCTACTCTTTCTAGAAATCTGGCAGTTCAGAAAGAGATGGAATGAAAGCTTGATCAGGTAAGGGAGCTCAAAGACAGGGTTCTGGAGAGTTTTTGAAGCTCCTGGAGATTTGAGCATATTTCTTGGCTGAAAACAAGAGGGAGATAATGAGATAGATGAGAGAAGAAGAATGAGTAATGGAGCAAAAGTCATGCAGAGAGAAGAGGACAGACTCAAAGACACAGCTGAAGAGGGTGTGATGAAAAGGTTCAGCAGTTAGGCAGTGCAGTGTATAGAGTACTGGGCCTAAGGTCAGGAAGATCTGAGTACAATCCACTCTCAGACATTAACTGGCTGGGTAACCCTAAGCAAGACACATAATCCTGTTTGCCTCAGTTTCCTCATCTGTAAAATGAACTGGAGAAGGAAATGGCCAACCAACTCCAACATCTTTGCCAAGAAAACCCCAAACGAGGTCATGAAGTCAGACAACTGAAATGACTGAACAACAAAGATAAAAGGGTTGGCCTTGGACACCTCATCTTCTATAATGTAAAGGAAATACAAAAGAATACATGATAACATAGGTTTAAAGACAAGTAAGGGAGTTAAGGGAGCTTAATTCAAAAACTTTAATCTCAGCAAATTAAGTAGCAGATTAATCAAATGAAAGTAATGAGAAGACGTTGAGATAATGGCTCAAGAAGAGAGGCTAGGAAAAATAATGGGGAATCACAATGTGAAATATGATAGAGAATCAGTAAGAGATAAATTAAAGAATTATCATATAACAGTGAGAAGGCCCAGTTGAAGTTAAATACCATAAACTGATAATAGATTCAAGGACCCTAATCAGTACTGCTTTGCAGTGCCTTTTTTGCGATATTCTGGTGTTCAGGATTGAGAATGGAGAAGATGGATGGTGGAAATTACTCAGGGTAAGAACTGTGAAAGAGCAAGCAGCTAAGGAACTCAAGGTCTCAGTACTCATGCATCACAGAAATGAGTCTAGAGGAATTATGATAAACTGAGATATTAAAAACAGGTCAAGAGACTGAAGGTCACAGTGAAGATGTAGAATAGATTTGGGAGCAGTAAGAAAGTGGTGGCAGTAGGAAACAGCATAGTATAGTAAACAGAGTCCTGGACCTTGAGCCAGGAAAACTCAGGTTCAAATCCTACCTTGGAGAGTTCTACAAGTTATAAGTGCATTCCCCCCCCCCCATTGTTTATATGTGTCTCTATTTTCTTATCTGTAAAATGGGGGTTGGGAAGAGGAGTTAAGCTCAATGGCCTCTAAGGTCATTTTCTACCTCTAAATCTATGATCCTTAAGTTACAGGATAGTATGTTCTGAGAGGGGAATTTTATCTTAGATGCAATCTTTGTCTTTGAGTGATGGGCAAGGGAATAGCCATTCGCATTTATACTGTGCTTTAATATAAGGCTTTCAAAGTGCAACAGCTGTATGAGGTAGGTAATATAAGAATTATTATCCCCATTTTAGAGAGAAAGAAATTGAGGCTCAGAAAGTTTAGATGACTTGCCCATCGTAACACAGGTAGTAAATTTCAGAGATGGGATATGAATCCAGGCCTCTCCTAACTCCAAATCTAGAGGTCTCTCCACTACACAATGCTATCAGGGGACCACCCTCTGGATTAGCCTTTAAAAGTGACTGGAGATAGAGGACGAAGAATTCAAGGGGATCAAGGTATGGTGAGGACAGATTGAAAGGTAGTCAATATAGGGGGTGATGAGGAAAAGGGAGAGAGGGATACTGAAAGCCAAGTGCCAGAAGGAGGGATAACTGGATGACATGAACTTCCCAGAAGAGATTGTTGAATTTTGGCAGCAGGACAAAATTCTGGAAGTGTTAATGGGGGGGAGTGGGCAGAGGGGAGCCAAGAAGTATGCTCGTTCTACCTCAAATTCTTGTGGGCAAAAAGGAGTGAGAGAAATGGTCAGAAATTCAGAGAATAGCCAGTGAAAGATCCTTAGTAGAGAAGTAGTTTTCAGTTCATTTGAGAGGATAGGAAATGTATTTTTGTAGTTGTTCAGTCGTTTTCGGCCACGTCCAACTTTTCATGACCCCATTTGGGTTTTTCTTGGCAAAGACAGAGGAGTGGTTTGCCATGTCCTTCTCCAGCTCATTTTATAGATGAGGAAACTGAGGCAAACCAAGTTAAGCGACTTGACCAAGGTCACACAACTAGTAAGTGTCTGAGACCATATTTGAATTTGGGAAGATGAGTCTTCCTGACTCCAGGCCCTGTGTCCTATCCACTGTATTGCCTAACTGCCCAGGATAAATACATAGTAGGAGAACGATATCAAAGATGATAAAGAGCATAGTGGAAAGGCCAAGCTGATGGATAATAGGCACTAAGTAGGGCTGAGGTGAAAATGGGGGAAGTAGCAAGAGGAAGGTATCTGTATCTAGGGCAAGCAGCTTGTACAACAAGGATTTGTAACAGCAATTGAAGGTGTGTAAAGTGCTCAACATAGGTTATCACATACAATCCTCACAACAATCCTGTATGGCAGATATTATTATCATAACCATTTTACAAACTGAGGCTGAGAGAAGTCACAGGACTTGCCCAGAGTCATCTAGGTAATAAGTATCTGACACAGGTTTTACACTCATGTTCTTGACTCCAAGTCCAAGACTCACTGTGCCTCCAGTATCCTCATTGTTCCACTCTGGCTTTCACTTTACTCTACTGCAAGGAGCTGGGGAGAATACTTGGTGTCAGCCTCCATCACCTCTTGACATCTCACTGACTCCTCCCACCAAGTGACCTAACACTTTACTTACCTGATACAGGTCTAGATTTAGCTGCCTTCAGCAACTGGGATTTTTCATGAAAACAAACCTCATTGTCAGCTACCTA
The DNA here is from genome assembly GCF_028583685.1 of Petaurus breviceps papuanus. Taxonomy (NCBI): domain Eukaryota; kingdom Metazoa; phylum Chordata; class Mammalia; order Diprotodontia; family Petauridae; genus Petaurus; species Petaurus breviceps. The sequence continues at coordinate 4,277,774 of NW_027186390.1, forward strand.
ACAGTTTCTCTCTCAGTCTTGTGAGATAGACTTCCACGCCCCTGTTTTAAGTTACCACTGGACCCAAGATAGCAGATGGGGAAAAGCAAGGTCTAAACAATGCAGTGGATTTAGAGATAAAAGACCTCATGTTCAAGTACTCCTAGTCTGCTCCATTACCCATGAGTAAATGGCTTCACTTCACTAGGCCTTAGTTTCCTCATCTATAAAATGGGAGCATTGGACTAGATGGCTCCTAATGGCCCTTCCAGCCCTAGATCTATCATTCTCAGACACAGGTATTGCTCTCTTCTTGCATAGCCACTCCTGTGGAGTAGTAAACCATTTGTTTAATCACTTTGCTTTTCCCCGACTTCAAGTAATGAAATGCTGCACTTTCTGAAATAATTTCCTGACTATTTGCTAAGATTCATCTCTGACATTTCATTAAATATGATCATTTAACTGTACAAGTACAAATGCATTTTTAATTTAGCTTACTGCAGATATTACAGATGTGGGAAAATGAATTGTATTGCTCTAGGACAAATATATCATTCACATATGCATGCCACAAAAGAACAAATTATTAAAAATTACTGAAACTTCCATGAAGATTTATATTTAACTTTTCCATTTTCAATCTCCAGGCCACTGTGAAAACATAGAGCATGTCATTTTATCAGCTGTGATACTTTGAAGAATATTGGGGTAATTTCATTAATAGATCTTGATCAGTATTCCCAGCCTCCTTCACCTTTGGCATGCTACACAAAGTGGCCACAGGAAGAGGAGATGATGGAGTTTGAAGCGGGAAGTTTTGATGTTAGTGATCCTTTAACCAAACTTGCCTTCCTAAAAAGAGAGAATTACTTGTTTAGCCTTCAAAGCTCTGGAGTCATTTATAAGTCATACTAATGTCTTCCTTGCTTAATAAGAAATCAGTAGTCAGCATAAATGAAAAATTATTAAATTTCCCTGCAATCTGTGTTATCGCTGAAGTAAGGAAACTGGCTGATCAAAGGATAATGTCTTATTTCTTGGCCCTGAGCCATCAACTTTAGAACTTATCAGTCAAGAGTTACTGACCATTATCAACCATTATTGCATAGGATAATGATTTTTTACAGACATAGTGACTTTTATTCTTCAAGAAAGAAGTCAAATTCAACTCCAAAAGACTCATGATGGAGAGAGATGTCTACATTCAGAGAAAAAACTACAGAATTTGAATTCAGATTGAAGCAAACTACCTGCTCTCTTTCTTTTTCGGTTTTGTTTCCTCTTTCCCATTGTTCATTCCATCATTTATAATCATTCTTTACAATCTTACTAATGTCTAATGTGAAAGTATTTACAGATCCTATACTTGATTGCATGCCGCCATGGGTGGGTGGGGAGAAGAGGAAGGGGAAGAAAATTTGAAACTCAAGGGATTGTGGAACTGAATCTTGCAACTAAAAGTAAACAAACAAATTAATAAAGACAAAAAAAATTTAAAAGAAAGAAGTCAAATTCTTTTCAAAAGTCCTCACAGTAAATTTTCAAATAAAGGCCTACACAGGGAGCCTCAATAGCCAAAGATCAGAGAAGTATTACAGCAATTAATTACTTGCAGAAATCAATCAAAAATGTAGGTCAAAAGTCAATTTTCTTAATAATGCATCAATAAAACATTTTTAAATACATGGATGAAAACGAGAAAAACTCAGAAAGTTCACAAAGTGATCTTGTCACTATCTTGTTAAATTTAATCAATTTATCATTCAATCAAAGAACATTTATTAAGCTCTTGTTATATGCCAGGCACTTTGCTGAGTTTTGAGAATACAATGACAGGACTGAAACACAAAGGATTCCAAGAGACAGAGGTGAAGATGGAGTCCATTCAAGGCAAGAGGTAGAAAGTGGCCTGGTGGCAAACACGGAAAAATCAAGAAGAAATGAAGCATTCTGTTTCCCAGACAAATGTCCAGTATAGAATGTATGGAAGAAAGCAATATATTGTATAAGAAGGTTAGAAAGATAGGATAGGGTCAGGTTATGAAGAGACCTAAATGCTAAATAGAGGCATTTACATTTGGTCTTCGAGGTAATAAGGAGCCTCTGTAGTTTATTAAATAAGGAGAAAGGGTAACATGATCAGCCTAGCACTTCAAGAAGATGATTTTGGAAACACTGTGAATTAGAGGGCTGAAAGATTTGAAAGAACAAGATGAGTTAGGAGGCTGTTGTAATAGCTAAACAGAGGTGATAAGAGCCTGAATTATGGTGATAGATATGTAATGGAAAGGAAGATATGTAGATAAGAGGTGTGGCGAAAGCAGAAATGACAAGATGTTGTAACTGATTAGCTACATGGGGCAAATGAGAGGGAGGAGTTGAGAATGACAGGTTTCAAATCTATATAACTGCAAATAAGAGGGTGCTCTTATTAGGAATAGAGAAGTTCGGAATGGTCAAAGTGAGGGACTTGGGGGAAATAATGAATTCTCTTTGGGTTATATTGAGTTTGAGATGCCTGTAGAATATCTGTTTCAAAATGTCCAATCAGCAGTTGGTGATGCAGGACTGGAGCTGGGGGAGAGAGGGAGAGATTAGGGCCAGTTATAGAGATCTGGGAGTCATCTTCAGAGAGATGTTAATTAAATCCATGAGAGCTGATGAGGTTATTAAGTGATAAGTATAAATACAAAAGAGAAGAGGACTGAAGGCAGTCTTAGGATAGCTCACAGTCAGTGAGCACGACCATAGGTGAAGAATCAACAAAGGATGCTGAAAAATAGTTAATCAGGTAAGAGAAGACCCAGGAAAGAATAGAGCCATGAACAGAGAGGAAAGAATGCTCATCAGTGACAAAGACTGTAGAGAAGGCAGAAAGATAAGAATTGAGAAGAGGTGATATTTAGTGATTAAGATATTATTGGCAATTTTGGAAAAAGAAGTTTCAGTTGAATGATGAAACCAGATAATGGTAAGCTAAAAAGGAAATGCAGAGAAAAAGAGAGAGGGAGGGAAGAAGAGAGACAGAGGAGGAAGAAGGAGAGGGAGAAGGAGAAGGAGGAGGGAAACCACATATTAGAACTGTTCTAGAAATGACACCAATGTACACATATATCAGTTTATTGCTTATAAAATGAACTGGCTATGATTCTAAAGGCTTTGGTTAATTATGGTTGCAACCAGCTGGTTAACTCAATATTCATTCTTTTACTTATCCAGGATATTTGAAATGTCATACAGAGTAATCATACTGCTTGCTAAATGACTGCCATGGCTTCAGTCACTCAAATTTGATTTTGTTTCCTCTCTTCTAATAACCACAGTTATCTCTTTTCCCCTACCAAGCTGTGAAAAGAATGTTTCTAGGCACAGCACAGAAAAATGCAATAGTAGCTATTTTCCCAAAGTTATTTTATTTTGTAGTTGTACCAGAAGGATTGTCTTGCTACTTGACCAAGCAAATTATGCCAACTAGTAGGGACTTTAATTCATGTGCCCCAGGCTTATACAAAACCACTTCCACTTAAAAGTGTTATTGTTCTTATGCTGTAACTGATGGTACTGAGTGAGAATGAGTGCCTAGGAGGACACTTGACTGTCAGAGGATGTGGGAACAAGTACCGGGGGGAGGGAGGAGAGAAGAACAGAAAGAAGCAAAGGTGCTATCTCAAAAGTGAGATTTTGATTATTAAAGATGATGTATGTGTGGACCGCAGGAATAGCAGTGTCATTTATCAAAAATTTGGGACCATAATCATTGCTAATTCAAAGAGATTTTGAATTCACTGTGTCAAAACATTTAGAATAGAAGGGAGAACAATGTTAGATCTTTATGGCATTGCACACAGCTGAATGAAGAAAAAGATCAAGGGAACAACTCAACTATCCAAAAGCATTTATTTTCAGACATTTATTAGGATGCAAGTTTGCTTTTGAGTACAACATGGTACTACTTTGCAGAGTATCTTTAATATGGAAAATAATCCAGCCAAACTGTATTATGTGCCATCTCCTGAGCACGGCCCACTCTTTCCCATCTCTCTTGCTCTTGCCCAGCAAGCACTTGATCCTTGGAATACCCCTCCCCCAACATTTCCACTTGTAGAAATCCTACCCATTCTTCAAGAGTCAGTTCAACTCTCCCTCCTCCACAAAGTCTTCTCTGATGCCACAGCTGTTATTATTCATTTTGGGACCTGGGGCAGGCAAAATGAGCCTTCAGTAAACCCTTTAAAAATGAGTGAAAAGTATTTATTAAGCAGGGTTTAGTAGCACACACCTATAATAATCCCTGTTGCCAGGGAGAGACTGGGGATGGAGGACCACTTGAGCTTAGGAATTCTGTGCTTCAGCTGAACTAAAGTTGATTTGGCATCTTCACCAAGCCCAACACCAATATGGTGAGCTCTTGGGTGCATAGTGGCCATGATACTGCCTAAGAAGGAGCAAACCCGACCAGGTCTGAAAGCAAGCAGGTCAAAGGTTCTGTGCTAATCAGTATTAGAATTGGGCCTGTGAAAAGTCACTGAACTTCCATGCTGGAAAAGATAAGGAGACCCAGGGAAAGAGAGACAGAGACAGAGAGAGAGAGAGAGAGAGAGAGAGAGAGAAGAAGGGAAGAAGGCAGGAAGAAGAGGAAAAAGGAAAGGGGGAAAGAAAAAGAGAAAGGAAGCATTTATTAAGTTCTTTAAGTATGTACTAAAATGGCTGATTGTATTATACTATATTAAATTGCATTATATTATACTGTATTATATTATAATTTTCCTATTTTTTTTCTTGAGAATTTCTGTATGCTTTGGGTACTGTCTTCTTGAATTATATCTAATTTTTTCTATAGTAACTAATTTTATAGTTTTCATTTTTTCTTGTTCCCTTTTAAAGTCCTTTTGATCAGGAGAGTGTATCTCCTTCCCAAATATGCTTTCTTTTTTTTTTGGAGGGCAATTGGGGTTAAGTGGCCCAAGGTCACATGGCTAGTGTGTCAAGTGTCTGAGGTCGGATTTGAACTCAGGTCCTCCTGATTCTAGGGCTGGTGCTCTATTCACTGTGCCACCTAGCCACCCCCCAAAATATGTTTTCAATTATCATGTGAGATATTCCCTATCATACCAGCAGCCCAAAATTTCAGAGTCATAAGCTATGGTTCTGAAAAGCAATTCCTATTCTTTAATAACACTTATTGAACTGGCTGTTCATTTTTAATATTCTTCTTTTTCTTCTTTTTAATTTTTTTTCAATTAGGAAGAATGTCTTTTTTTTACCCCTCTCTCTCCTACCCACCTCCCACTGTGGGTAGAGGTGGGGATGGGGAGAGAAATGAAAAGTAAACCGTTATAAAAATATGCATGATCAAGCAAAATAAATTCTCATATTGGTCATATCCAAAAAAAATCTCATTTTGCATATTAGTCTATCATCTCTCTGTTAGAAGTATGCAGTATTCTTCATCATTAGTTTTGATGATCAAGATCGATCATCTTAAGTCTTTCAAAATTATTTGTTTTTATGATGTTGGTGTTACAGCTAGGGATACTTTTCCTTTTAGACATAATTAGGACTATCTAAGGAGATGTGACTATCTACCCTGTGTGCAAGTAAATAAATTATTTTCAAAATCCCACTTAAAAGAACATTTGATTTCCAAAGATTAGATAGAT
>NW_027186390.1:4283425-4390823 GCF_028583685.1 Petaurus breviceps papuanus
AGATAGATAGATAGATAGATAGATAGATAGATAGATAGATAGATAGACTTATGTTAGCCTAAGAAATTCCTTCACAAAACTGTGAGGAGGCTGTTTGTCTTCCTATTATCAGTCTTTCCTTTCTTTGCTCTTTTTTAATCCCATGAGCCTGTTCTTCCTGGACTCTTTGTTAAATGTGAGAAAGAAATTAAGGCAAAAGATAAAGAGAGAAAGGAAGAGAGACAGAGACAGAAAGACAGAATGGGATACACACAGAAATACTAAAGTAATAATTCAGTGAGGCTGACAGGTGAAAAAACTGAGATTTAGAAAAAGAAAACTGAGTCCCTTTTCTTCTTTCTTAAATATTCTGAAACTACTTCCAAATCACCCTGAATTGTGACCTCAGATCCAGAAGATAACCTCAGGAGATGTAAAGAGGCAGGGGATGGAGAAATATTTAGTATTTTTAAGACTAAATGGACATCACTCTGGCTGGAGTTGGGTTGGGGTGGGAGAGAAGGAAGAGAAAACCTACCGTTTACCAAAATCAAGTCAAGTATGATCCCTTTCATCAAATCCAAGAAGATAATACTACCACTAAGTGAACTTAGAGAAAATTAATAAATACTTTGTGCTCAGGCACAAGGGAGAAAAACCTTGTTTGTGCAGATATTACCTAAATACATTTAGATAATGTGGCTAAAGGATGGAGGATGGCACCTTCTCCCTTTGAGGAATATCCTGTTTCAATGGGAGTCAGCATTTTCTCTGCAGACTTAGTTGCTTATTTTTATTTAAATTTTATTTTTTTCCCCAATTACATGTAAAAACAACTTTAGAGAATCACCTTTTTTTAAAGCACTGAGAGGTTAAGTGAATTTCCCAAAGTCACAATGTGTCAGAGTGGGACTTGAATCTAGGTCTTCCACCATCTCTAATGCATGCTGTCCCTCATACATGTATATAATGTGGATCTATGAAACAATGTAGCTGCTCTTCTTAGAAAACCCTTTAAGCAGTGGCTTACTACACATGATCTGCTCTCTTTCATTTAAATAGCTACTGAAATCCAAACCCTTCTTTAAGTCTCTTTCTGGCTGATTGAGGGAAAGATAGAAATTTCCTCCAAGTCAACTTTGTTTAAAATTGTAGCCCCCATGAGTTTCCTTCACTTGCCATCCTACAAAATGCACTGTACATAAAATGCCAGCTAATGATCTAATTCAGGGTTCTGATGAATGCTTATTTAAAATCCATATCTCATTTTATATTGCTATTTCGTATAGCTGGCTTCAGTTGTTGGTTTCCAGGGAGAAGGGACTGTGCCTGGCATCATTTATGTGACAGATAACACTTCAAATGCAGATGGGGTTTCCAAAGTTGTTGTGTTTGTCTTTTTGTTTTTGAAGAGGAACACAATCAGGGAAATGATGACATGACTTGAAATTGACTTTGATTTGAGTGAGGGAGGGCTGTCACCAGCCTCACTTTCTCCTTCAGAGTCATCTGCATCCAGTGACCTGATATTCACCAGGATGATTGGAGATGGCTCAGGATGCAATGGGAGACCCTGGCCCTTTTAGGCTAAGGATTTTTCAGGTTCTCACTTAGAGTGAGGTAACACCCATTCAGCTAATAGGCCTCTTTAAGAAGTGAGTGAAGGCATGATCCTTTTAATTAGAAAAAAAAAGGGGAAAAAAAATCAATCTGGGAGGGGAAAACCCTCAGGGTTGCTGTTCCAAAGAGAAACAGTAACCATTGACATTTACTATAAGCCCTCCAAAATACAGTCAATTAAGTGGAGCTTGGGCAGGGACCAGTAGAGTCCGATCTATGAGCTTCAGAGATAGAGAGAAGGATCTTCTGTTCCCTCCCTAAGGTTCACTAAAACTTCCTGATCTTTTTCACAGATCTTACCACTGGTCTGTCAGTCAGTTAATGAGAACTTAGGCCTGATCTCAGATGGCAAGAGATTGTTGTTGTTTAAAGAGAGGTTTTCACCCCCCCATTAATTTTTTCCTGTCTAGGTCCACCCTGGGGTCTAGAGAACACTACTGTGTCCATTTGCTCCCCACTGGTATTCTCTAGAGAAAAAGATATGAAAAAAACTGACAAATCAGTATTCTTTGTTACCCCAGTAACAGCAAGAACCAATGCTTTTCTAGAGAGAGAAGGTCCATTTTTGATAATTCAGAGAAAAACAAACACTTCCTCTGATACAAGGGAACAAAGTCAGAAGATATTTCTGGAAGAACAGCAGAAGGAAGACCTTGAGGAAAAAAGGAAGAAGAAAGTATGCTTCTGAGTTGGGTGCCTAATAAAATGGAAAAGAAAAATAATTGCTAGCAAGTTAAGTTTATCCAATAAATGTTTCAAACTTCAGCTTATATGAAAAGATGCTGAAGGCAGAAATACCATCCAATAATAATGCTTTGCCTGGGAAGGCAAGTCTAGGTCATTTTTCCACCGTCAGATGGGCCACATCTGATTTCCTGTGACAGTCAGTGCTGAGGAATTGCTCTAATCAGTTTGCAAAGCCCTGTACCTTGTGCCAGCAAAGGAATGATGCAGTAACTGGCTTCAGAGGCTGGCCACCCCTCAACCTGACATCTCTGACAGTGATGCATTCCATTTAATAGGAGGGTTATTTAGAATGGTTGAGGTTCAACAGGGGAGACATGACAAAGAACCCAACAGGGGCCTCAAAGTTGGCTACAGAACACGGCCTCCTCATTAAAGTGCTCAGGAGTTTCTATTTGCAGATTGAGTTGCTATGATGATCAGTTAGTGGAAAATGATAACAGCAAGAAGGACAAAAACATGTCATCTAGTATTGTAGCTGCAGATTTTGTGCTTCCCAAGAGAACTAAGCAATTATAATGGTATGTCATCAAAACTCTCCATATCAACAGAATAACACCTTCACTCTAAATGAGACACGGTCAAATCTGCTTAAATCTAAGAGAGGAGGGAACTTTTCTTCCCACTGCAAACTCAAGATGCCAACTTGTTTTAGAGGGATAGGCATCAGTGAGGTGATTCATTCCAGTCTGCTTCTTCCTTTTCTTTTCCTTTGCTGTTCAAGAAAACTAGAATTATCACTGCTTGCATAACCCTCAACAAAATTAACAGTAGCACACACATACACACACACACACATATACACGCAAAAAGCTTCCCCTAATGTTAGGCAAGTCTTTCATAGTAGCCAAAGTGATAAGTTGTATCTTTCAATAACTCATACTTAATATTAGCCCCCCCAAAAAAGAGGTAGAGAGGGAAATCAGGGGAAGGAAAAAACTACAACAGACCCCATGCATTGTGCTGAAAATTCTTATGTAGTTCATTGGCCTGAATCTGGTTTATGAGATAGATGCGACTTTGTACTGTGTGGGATTTAGCTACCCATGTCATTGACCTCAAAATCATTTTATTAGTATGCATCCAGGAGAATTTTCATTGCAATTACACAACTTCTCTTGATACAGTAAGCATAAAAATACTCAACAAATTTCCCTCTGGGAAAGAACCAAAATAACTGACATTCTGTCTACCCTATGGATTACTTCAACATAAGATAAAGGTTCATTCGTTTATATGCCACTAATATAGAATTTATGAATGTTTGGAAAATGATTGCTATACAAGGTTTCCTTAGAAAATTAAGAGATAGAACAAATTATAGGCAGAATACTTAACATGAAGCACCTTTAAATATTTGGGAAATATTCACATATATGTATATATAATTGATATGCTAATTATAAATTAACCTTATCTATTCATTAAAGTAACTCCACTAAAGATCTCTACTAGGTGATACTTCATTAGCCTATTTTAAGTTACTATATATGTCACTGAAAGTAATGAAACTACATTTCTTTTCAAGTATTCCATAATTTAGATTTTTTTTCCAGCAATATAAGACCATCATGCCAGTTAGTCCAAATTGTAATAAGGAATACAAATGTAAGGACAACCTGGTATAATGAGTGATTAGGGAGCCAGCAAGAGTTGATTCATGATGACTTGGGTTCAAGTCCCTCCCATGGCACAGGGGAGTGTGACCTCGGAAAATTCACCTAAGTTGTCAGTACCCTCAGGCAGCAGTTACCAAACTGAATTCATAAAGAAAGTCTTCTCAGTCAGCATTCTCTACAGCAATGAAGTTACAGATCCAAAACAAAATATAAACATAGAAACTTAAAGGTGGAAATGCCTAGAAGTCATCTAATCCAACACCTACATTTTACACATGAGAGCCCTGATAAAAACCCAGGTCTCCTGATCACCAAATACTTGAAAATTTTTCCTTCTTTCCTCTTCTAACTTGGCGTTTTCCAGTTTCCATTTCAGATATTACACAGCTATCCTTTCCTTTGTTTTAAGTGAATCATATTTTATTGCCTTTACTGCAGGCAAAACATATTAGATTATTAACATGGAACTACTGCTTTCCCAGTTTCCTCTTCTTGCTGAATAAAAACTGCAAATAGCTTTGGCAAAATCTATACATCACCACTAGTTATTGCACTCCAGAGCTCACCTGGAATTTGGGGCCTCATTAACAATCAGTGTATGTTAAGAATCGGATCAAAAGTATGACAATTAAAATCAGCTATTCAGGTGGTTAAGAATATAAGGTCAACCATGACATGAACTTAAGGAGGATAAGGAAATGTTATGGCATAATCTGAATGGAAATAACACTTAGGCAGTTAAAAGAGAACTAGGTTCAAAATCTGGATTCAGCACATGCAAGCTAGCTGTATAACCCGGAGTACCTCCCTATGCCTCCCTGAAATACCATTTCCTCAGTTGAAGGATCGAAATGGAGCTCATAATCTTTAAACTACCTACTTCACCAATGTTGTAAGGAGAGTATTTTGTAAACCCTCAAACACAATAAAAATGAATGATCAGTATTATTTTTGAGATTAGGTTTGGGTGTCAATTCACATTATGCTTCTGCTCTGGGGTGAACCAGACTCAGATCAGTAGTTTTGGGTTGATACTGGAACAAAATGAAAGATTCACAGGTCATTCAACAGTTGACAAAAGGAGATGTGCTTGGTTACAGCCAGAGAAAGCTATTCAACAAGGACAGGTATTGAGAACCCCATGAGTTTACCTAATTCTTGAGTTCCCATCACTGTCTTCTGGTGATATTATTATGGCGCTCTCATTGTGCCTGTTAGGGATGGCTTCTCTGCTGGGAAAATTGCTCTGCCAATCTCCTGGTAGTTGGCTTTTCACTATGACTGGGCACTTGTCTCAACTGGGTTTTGATCCCTGCTGCTGCCCTCTATGTTCTCTTAAATGCCACCCACCATTCAACTCAGGTCCGCTTTACTAGAGTATAATGGCTAGACCCTTTTTCTGAACTGATAGCTCTTTAGTCTTAGCCACCATACACAGATAGTGAAAGTCAGGCCCAGGGACCCCCAGTGGAGATTACATCTTCTCTTCTCAAGAGACAACATGGGAAGAGCCAAGATAGAGATGTAAAAGCAGGAACTTGCTTAAGCTCCCACAGAAACCACCTCCAATACCTATAAAATATGACTAAAATTTTAGAGCCCCAGAACCTGATGGGGTACCTGGGGTCTAGATCAATTTGTGAAACCAACTTGTAAAACCAGTCTGTTCAGTTGTAACTGTAATTTTTCCTTTCCCACCCTTGAGCTCTGCCCCTTCTCCCTATCCTACACTCCACCTAGGCAACACCCTGTGACCCCTTTGTTCTTAGTTAATCTCTTCATTTCTTCTGGGCCTGGCCCACACGCTCCTTTATCCTTGCCTTTTGTCTCCTTCAACCTGGCCAAATATTATCTAAACTATCTATTCACATGCTCCTCTTGGTCAGCTCTGATCTTTGTCTATGCATTGAGGTTCCTCCTTGACAATGGCAGCCCTACCCTTTAAAGGTAAAAGCATGTACCCCTCTCACTTGCAGGTCCCCTAAAGGACTCTTGCCCGCTTCTCATAGAAGCGTAACAATAAACTTCTACAACTCTCACTCTAATTAAGCCTGAGACCTTGAATTCTTTCCAGACAATATTGCAGGTTTTCTGGTCTTAGATAAGATCATAATTCCTGCTGAACCTATTGGGATCCCATCCCCCACCAAAACCACAAAGTGACAGAGAGAAACAAATCTCCTGCTGAAGGCAGCCTGGCAGGCTGACAGAAAGGGCCTCTCACACCAGGCTGGGAGCTGAGCAGTCCTGTGGGAGCTGTGCCAACCCATATGCAGGGCAGCCCCAACCAGTGGCACAGACTGGCCAGAGCAGATTGCAGGAGGGTGAATCACTGGCAGCTGTGGTGATTTCCATAAACACCAAAGAGAAAGTAAAATGTCAGTAGGGAACTCTGTTGGAACTAGGTGACAGAAGAGTGCAGTCTGGCCCCTGGCTCCAGGGTGACAGGTGGCAGAGGCACAGTGGCTGCAGCTGCTGCCATGTGGCTGCCTCCTGAGCTCCTGGCCTGCAGATCACAGGGGAACCAAGTGACCATTCAGAGGGTAATTACTCTTGCTTTGACCTGCTTGGATCTGGGTCGCTGTCTTGGGTGGTTATGAGGAATATTAGTGTGCCAGAGCTTGTGGTGGCTGTAGAGAGGGTGCCCTCCTCATAGCTCTGACAACATTTGTGAAAACCTCAGCACTCTGAGACACAGCTCTCTCCATTCTGGAAGCAGAGTTCTACCATGGCAAAGAGCTTGAAAGTCAAGTCACTGGCTGGCAAGATGAGCAAGCAGAGGAAATGTAATCAGACCATAGAATCCTTTTTTGGGAACAAAAAGGATCAAAACATGGAACCAGAAGAAGACAACAAAGTCAGAACTCCTGCATCAAAAGCCTCCAAGAAAAATATGAACTAGTTACAGGCCATGGATGAGCTCAAGAAGGATTTTGAAAATCAAGAGAAGTGGAGGAAAAATTGGGAAGAGAAATGAGAATGATGCAAGAAAATAATGAAAAGCAAGTCAACAGCCTGCTAAAGGAGACCCAAAAAAATACTGATGAAAATAATACCTTAAAAAATAGACTAACTCAAATGGCAAATGAGGCCCAAAAACCTAATGAGGAGAAGAATTCCTTAAAAAGTCAAATTGCCCAGATGGAAAAGGAATTTCAAAAATTCACTGAAGACAATAATTCCTTCAAAATTAGATTGGAGCAAATGAAAGCTAATAACTTTATGAGAAATCAAGATACTATGAAAAAATAGAAGGCAATGTGAAATATTTCATTGGAAAAACCACTGACCTGGAAAATAGATCCAGGAGAGAAAATTTTAAAATTATTGGACTAACTGAAAGCCATGATCAAAAAAAGAGCCTAGAAATCATCCTTCAAGAAATTCTCAAGGAAAATTGCCCTGATATTCTAGAATCAGAGGGCAAAATAGAAATTGAAAGAATTCACCGATCACCTCTTGTAAAAGATCCCAAAAAGAAAACTCCTAGAAATATCATAGCCAAATTCCAGAGTCCCCAGGTCAAGGAGAAAATATTACAAGCTGTCAGGAAAAAACAATTTGAGTACTGTGTAAACACAATCAGGATAACACAAGATCTAGCAGCTTCTACATTAAGGGCTCAAAGGGCTTGGAATATGAAATTCCAAAGGTCAAAGGAGCTAGCATTAAAACCAAGAATCACCTACCCAGCAAACCTGAGTATAATGCTTCAGGGGAAGATATGGTCACTCAAGGAAATAGAGGACTTTCAAGTATTCTTGATGAAAAAACTAGAGTTGAACAGAAAATTTGACTTTCAAATACAAGAAGCAAGAGAAGTGTGAGAAGGTAAACAGGAAAAAGAAATCATAAGGAACTTAGTAAAGTTGAACTATTTACATTCCTACATGGAAAAACAATAATTGTAACTCATGAGTCTTTTCTCAGTATGAGGATAGTTTAAGGGAATATATATGTATACATACATATATATGTATGTATAGGAGTGTGTATGTGTGTATAAATACATATGTGAGTATGTGTATATGTGTGTACATGTATACATAGAGGGCACAGAATCAGTTGAATAGCAAAGGATGATATCTAAAAATTAAAATTAAGAGGTGAGAGAGGAATATAATAAAGGAGAAAGGGAGAGATAGAATAGGGTAAATTAAGGGGCAGCTAGGTGGTGCAATGAGAAAGAGCGCCACCCCTGTAGTCACAAGGACGGGGATAGGTTCCGGCCTCTGATACTTAACACCCACACACACACACACAAAAAAAAACTGGCTGTGTAACTGTAGCAGCAAGCACCCCAAGCGTCCTCAGGGTTTGCTGCCCATACAGGTTCTGGGATCTGCTTTGTTAAAGGAAAGCAACTCAAAATGGGTTAACAAGCTTACTTTAATCAGTCAGACATATATCGTTTACCTTGTTCAGGAGAAAAGGTCAGCACCCTGAACCTCAAAGTATACAGGCATAATTATCAAGACAGAAACATCAAGTAGACAGATTTCCAAACTGTCCAACCATTACATCCATACCCAGTCAACATCTGGGTTTCCACATTCTGGGTTTTTCAAAGCCGGGGGACTCTCAACAACGGCTTCCCAGAATTCAGATCAAATCACAGAATACTTCTCAAAGTGAGTCCCAAAACAAAGCTACACATCAGTGCTTATATAGCCTTCTCCTGACTCAGAGAATGTAACAACCTTTTTGACCCACTGGCCAATCAAAAAGTATCTACTGAAAAACAAGCCTCCCTCCCCAGGCTTCTGGTGCACTTTAGCCTAGGGGCAGGGAAGATCTTTAAAATTTACATTTGCATTACAGTAACCTTGGGCAAGTTACTTAACCCCAATTGCTTTAAAAAAAAAAAGAATAGGGTAAATTATCTCATATAAAAGAGGCAAGAAAAAACTGTTACAAAGGAGGGGAAGAGCAGGAAGGTGAAAGGGAATGGGTCAACCTTACTCTCATTGAATTTGGCTTAAAGAGGTAATAACATACACTCTCAGTTGTTTCCATAGTAGTTATATTGTGAAAGATGTCTTTAACGTTTTGTGTAACTACACATGTACAACCTATTTTGAATGGCTTTGTCTTTCCAGTGAGGGTGGGTGAGGAGGGAAGAAGGGAAAGAATCTGGAAATCAAAGTTTTAAAAACAAATGTTAAAAATATTGTTTTTTACATGCAACTGGGAAATAAGATATACAGTCACTGGGGTATAGAAATCCATCTTGTCCCACTAGAAAGTTAGGGGGAATGTGGGAGGATGTAAGAGAGAGCAGATTGGGGGAAGGGGTATTCAGTAGGCTCACTATCTTGGGGTGGGGTAGGGGAAAGACGGGGAGAAAATTTGTAGCTCAAAATATTGTGGAAGTAAATGTTAAAAACTAAAAATAAATAAATAAAAGATTAAAAATTTTTTTTTAAAAAGAGATAACATGGTGTAGTGTATTTAGCAATAGAGGACTTGGAATGAGGAAGACCTGGGTTCCAATCCTGCTTCTCGCACTTATTGGCTATGTGACTATGGGTAAGTTACTTAATTTCTATTAGCCTCAGTTTTCTCATCTCTAAAATGAGGATGATGAACTTGATGACCTCTAAACTCCCTTTAAACTCTAAATTGACAATCCCTGTATGTGAGGAGAGATCAGTTATCTATTCCAGGTAACTACATAATTTTGACATTCCCCAGATCCCAGGGAATAGAAATGAACTTGAGCCAAAAGAAAAAATAAACAACTAAGGAGGCCAACATCATTTTCTCCACCCAGTCCATCTCCACTTTAACCCCTATGTATATCTATTAACCCAAAACCAATACCTTCAATGTTATACTTTGGTCATTAAAAAAAACTTTCCTGTCTCCCTATAGGAATATGAATTTATTATCTGAACAATAACATTTATTAAGAAATGACTTTTTTGCCACAATGTTAAAGGACTTCAATCACACTGAGGTACTTTGGGACTCTGATTTGTTTAGAGACACTCCTACCCTGGCTACCTGAATGTTCTAAGTTCAATCTCATCCCCTAATCTTTACAAGATGGTAAAAGAGACATTGGGTAACAGTCTGAGGATTCAGGAGTTTCTAGTGTTGCTATGTTATTTCCAAAGCAGCATCGTACAGTTTGTATCCTCAGACCTTCAGAGCGGACCTTCTTACGTGATTCAACAAAGAACAGGGAAATATAAACCCAACACTGGTTGACTGAGCTGTCAGTCAGTATCAGACCAGACACTTTTGGTTCGACAAACAATGAAAACTATCACTGTATGGCTTGCTGTTTGACAGCTATGTCACACTGGTGTGCCATGTAACTGTTTCTGGGGTCCCAGTATTACAAACCTTGTCTTCAACTCTTCCATGCTATAAGGATCTCTGTCCCACAGAAACATGTGTTTCTAGCATATAACTATGTATAAACATATATGTAATTATCAGATATAAATTTCTGTCCATCTCATACAACCAGTTTAACTGATTCAAGTTTTTAAAAACTGTATATAGTAAAATTAAACATTTTTAGTCAACTCACTATCAAATAATATGATTAAATTTTTTCACTTTTCAAACAAGTTTTTAATGTCTTGCAAAGCCTATTCCTCTGTGTGATCTTTTCTCTCTTTGTCCCTTTCATCTTTTTCCACTTACTATTTATATAATATCACATAGGTTTTTGGAAATCTGTATTGGTCCACCACCTCAAAATCATACCGACAATTTATACTGAATCTCGCTGGAACAAGGTTAAAATGAAACATATAAATAACATCAATGTCAAGGACATTTACTGAAGACAAAGGTAAGGTAAATAACATAAGGGCTAAAACTACCCAAATCCCTAAACTACCATTTCTCAGGCCTCCAGAAACTAGAGACTAAGGTTCACTTTTGCTCCTCAATATTCAACAGAGTAGAAGTGCATATCAGGTCATTTGTGGAGAAATGCTAGGAACTTTGTGTAGCAGATCATACTTTCTTTTAGCTGTGTAGGCTTCATAGGATCATGAATTTAGATCTGAGAAAGATATGATAGGTCCTCTAGTCCAACCAATGGGAAAACTGAGGGTTGAGGGTCACACAGATAATAAGTAGCCAGGATTCAAAACCAGATCCCTTGTCTCCAAATTTAGCATTCATTTCCACTCCACCATAATGACTTTAGCAATTATTATTCCCACTGTGAAGGTAACAATTCTTAACAATTTAACAACATGGAGTTTTTCCATTGATTCTACTTGTCTTACACACTTTGAAGAGAATGTAAGAACCCTGAAGGCAGAAACTACTTCATTGTCATTGAAACCCCAGTGCCTAGAATAGTGCCTGACATATAGGAAGTACTTAATAAATGCTTACTTAATGATATACAAAGTATATAATACCTTTCTCTTCACTTTTCTGTGTTTTTTTCATTCATCAGTTGAACTTAATTGCATTTTCCTTCAGGTATTTCTGAAGAAAACATACCATTTTTATAAAGGTAAAGGGAAACTACTCTAAAGGTCATTTTATGACTTAGTTCATGAGCTCAGTTCAGAATTCAGGCAATCAATTATTGGGTTAATTCTTTACTCTCAGCTCCATTCTGAGGTGTGACATCAGCACATGAAGATTAAAGGAATGATTATAAACAATTCCATAGAAGTGGACCATTTCTCATATATTAACCTATTCTCCTCAACTAGAGAAACACTTACCCTTCAGTAGAATTTTAGACAAATTAAGACAGTATCAGGCTTCCCAGCCTGATATTTTTTGAATCACACATATTTCCCTCCAGATATATTTTCATCACAAAGATATTCCCCTCTTAATATGACTATAGTTATCAAACTCAAATAGAAACAGATTCCCTGAAGGTCATTTATTTATTTAGAAGACCACAGATTACATATTTATTAGAAGACCACAGATTATATATTTATTTAGAAGACCACAGATTCACATTATCTATGTTGTATTATATTTTTAACTGTTTTGTTAAATATTTCCCAATTACATTTTAACCTAGTTCAGGCTGCACTTGGTGGTTTTGCTGGTTGCTGCTGTGAATTTGATGCTTCTGATATAGGGTTTCTCAGCATGGCAACCAGGGAGCACTGTGCAGATAAGTATTGACCTCTATGGTCCCAGCAGCAAGTTTTGGGTGAGTGGGCTTTCCACTGCCATTTTCATCACACTAGGAGGAATAAGATATAGCTAATGGCAAGTATGCTAGCCCCATGTCCACTTCCTTTTATTCCTTCCCTGGCTCTAGCTCTCCTGCCTTACACCTGCCCACATCTCCTCTCCATTACTACACCTCCATCTAACCCCTACTGGGCATACTACAGATGGTCCGATCCCAAGTCTACATAGCCTGACTAACACAATCCCCACAACCAGTCAACAAGCATTCAGGGACTTAAGGGCAAATGAATCAGCACAGGAATCATCTACTAATATCAATCTCAACAGTGTCCCCTGACCCATCCAATTCCAACTACTTGAAATTAAAATAAGTTTTTCTTAGAGAAAAGAGAGTGGATGGTCCTGGGGGGCAGAGTCAAGATGGCAGAGTAGAAACAGGATGTCGTTGTGGCTCCAGCTCTTCCCTCCTCCAATTCACATAAAAAATGACTAAAAAACTTTGGAGCTACAGAAACCACAAAATGACAAAGAGAAGCTAACTTCCCACTGAAGACAGTCCAGCAGGTCCCACAATGAAGTCAGAACTACTGCACCAAAAGCTTCCAAGAAAGATATGAACTGGTTACAGGCCATAGAGAAGTTTAAGAAGGATTTTGAAAACCAAATAAGAGAAGTAGAGGAAAAATTGGGAAGAGAAATGAGAACGATGCAATAAAATTGTGAAATGAGAGTCAACAACCTGACTGAAGAAAATAACACCTTAAAAAATAGACTAAGTCAAATGGCAAAAGAGGATCAAAAAGTCAATGAGGAGAAGAATGCCTTAAAAAGCCGAATTTGCCAGATGGAGAAAGAATCTCAAAAGCTCACTGAAGAGAATCATTCCTCCAGAATTAGATTAGAGCAAATAGAAGCTAGTGACTTTGTGAGAAATCAAGATACTATTAAACAAATCCAAACAAATAAAAAAATACAAGGCAATGTGAAATATCTCATTGGAAAAACCACTGACCTGGAAAATAGATCCAGGAGAGAAAATTTTAAAATTATTAGACTACCTGAAAGCCATGATCAAAAAAAGAACCTAGAAATCATCCTTCAAAAAATTCTCAAGGAAAATTGCCCTGATGTTTTAGAACCAGAAGGCAAAATAGAGGTTGAAAGAACCCACCGATGACCTCCTGAAAAAGATCCCAAAAAGAAAACTCCTAGGAATATTATAGCCAGGTTCCAGAATTCCCAGATCAAGGAGAAAATATTACAAGCAGCCAGGAAGAAACAATTTGAATATTGTGGAAACACAATCAGGATAACACGGGATCTGGCAGCTTCTACACTGAGGGGTCAAAGGTCTTGGAATATGATATTCCAGATGCCAAAGGTGCTGGGATTAAAACCAAGAGTCACTTACCCAGCAAAACTGAGTATCATGTTTCAGGAGAAAATATGGTCATTCAAGGAAATAGAGGACTTTCAAGCATTCTTGATGAAAAAACCAGAGTTGAATAGAAAATTTGCCATTCAGATACAAGAAGCAAGAGAAGCATGAGAAGGTAAACAAGGAAAAGAAATCATAAGAACTTATCAAGGTTGAACTATTTATATTCCTACATGGAAAAATGATAATTGTAACTTATGAAACTTTTCTCAGTATGAGAATAGTTGAAGGGATATGTGTGTATATATGTGTGTGTGTGAGTATATATACATATATATGTGTATACATAAATGTATATATACATATATGTCTATATAGAAGTACATATGGGCATATGAATACATATGTGAGTATGTGTATATATGTGTACAGGTATTCATAGGCAGAGGGCACAGGACCAGTTGAATAGGAAGGGATGATATTTTAAAAGTGAAATTAAGAGGTGAGAGAGGAATATAATGAGAGGAGATGGGGAGAGACAAAATGAGGTAAATTATCTCATATAGAAGAGGCAAGGGAAAACTGTTACAATGGAGTGGAAGAACAGGAAGGCAAAAGGGAATGAGTCAACCTTATTCTCAATGAATTTGGCTTAGGGAGGAAATGATATACACACTAAATAGGGTATCTCACCCTGCAGGAGAGTAGGGGTGAAGGGGATGAAAGGGGGGATGATGGAAGAGAGGGCAGGTTGGGGGGGGGAAGCTGGAAGCACCCACTTTTGAAAAGGGACAGGATCAAAGTAGAGAATAGAACGAGGTGGGGTGGGATGTGATGGAGGCAAATATAGTCAGCCTTTCACAATATATCCACTATGGAAATGTTTTGCATAGCTACACATGTACAACCTATATTGAATTGCTTATCTTCCCAGGAAGGGTAGGTGATGAGGGAGGAAGGGAAAGCATCTAGAATTCAAAGTTTTAAAATCAAATGTTTAAATATATATTACTATTATTATTTTACATGTAACTGGAAAATAAGATATACAAGCACTGGGGCATAGAGATCCACCATGCCTGACTGGAAAGTCAGAGGGGGAATGAGGGAAGATATGGGAGAGAGCAGATTGAAGGAGTGGATATTCAGTGGGATCAATGTTTTGGGGTGATGGGTAGGGGAAAAATGGGGAGAAAATTTGTAACTCTAAATCTTGCAGAAATGAATGATGTAAACTAAAAAAAAAAGAGAGAAAAAAAGTGTCAAAAAAGAAAAGGAAGCCTTGTGAAGTGAAAGGGCTACAGAGAAGCTGCTCAAGGGAGTGAGCATGTTTTTTACAAAGGCACACAGATAAATCAATTTTCTTTCTTATCCAAACAATAACACGAACCCAAAATACTGTTTGATTTAGGAAATGGAATTTTATTTGGCTTGTGACTTATCATGGTATTTTACATCTGTCTTAAGCCCAGTTGACTATATAACTATGAAAGTTCACAGAGACAAAATAATAGTATACTCTAGAAATATACACATACATTCACAGGAAAAAAAAATATGCCATCACAAGCCCTTGAGCTTAGGAATCATTGTGGGAAGTTTATTTTTATGGGATGGATTGGATAGGGGAGGGGAGGTGAAGAGCGGCAGTTGGGCTGCAAAATAGTTAACATTTTTAATTGCAGGAATGATTTATGAAAGAACATAACCCTAAAATTTTATTAAAGTTGCTTTTACAACTGTAACACACAGTAGGAAAATCAATCCTGTTCCTGTAATGAAGAAAAACAAGTCATTTTCCAAAGGAAATATGATTTTACATTCAGAGCTTAAGCTAGAGAAACAGAAGGCAGCCCAGCACAACATGGGCTACCACAGAGGGACTATCCGCTAGCTGAGGCCAGCATAACAAGATTGGATTCCGGTTTAATGTGGCTGGGGCTCAAATCCCATCAGAGAGTTTGTTTGACAGTCTGACAGTTATCTCAAGGAAAACAGTTTAGGAAACATAAACGACTCACATTGCTACACTTTCTTTTCAGCACAGAAAGACTTGCCTAGAGGCACCCTAAAGCCGAAAGCCCCACAGGTATTGCCACTTTGTGCCTCTATATAAACTAAAGCATTTTAGAGGGCATTTCATTCTAAGTAAAGCCCAATTCTATGGCCCAAGTCTGAGGTAGAAGAGAAAGATAACATTTTCTTGTTATTTCTCTTATATGAAAAGAATAAAGGAAAAACACAAAGTTTTTATAATGTTGATACTGATGAATATTTCACCAAGTATTTCAGCTAAGTGAACACATAAGGGGATTTAGACACACTTCTTCCTCATCTCTGCCTATGAGAATCCCTCAGTTTTCTTCATGGTTCAGTTCATGTAGTATTTCCTCCTGGACGCCCTCCCTCTCTTCTCTAATTGCTAGGGCTTTCTTCATCTTCTTCAAATTATCATGCATAGGACCCACAAACTTGACCCCCAGACAAAGTTATCCCAGGTTCAAGCCATATTATGGGTCCACATCTCTTAATAATCATGGTTTATGAGCCCCCATAAATATGTTTATTTCTATGAATCAACCAAAGGTCTTACAACTAGAAAGTGTTTGAGGCTAGATTTAAACTCAGAAAGATGGGAGCGGCCAGGTAGCACAGTGAGTAAGAGCACTGGCTCCAGTGACAGGATGACCTGGATCAAATCCGGGCTCAGATACTCAGCACCACACCCAGAAATAACTGGCCATGTAACCTTGAGCAAGTTACTTAACCCTGATTGCTTTAAAAAAAATAAAATAAAATAAACTCAGAAAGATGAGTCTTCCTGACTCCAGGCCTGGCACTATGTCCATTGGGCCACCAGTTGTTCTTGTTTAGTCATTTTTCAGTCATGTCCAACTCTTCATGACCCCTTTTAAGGTTTTCTTGGCAAAGATATTGAAATACTTTGTCATTTCCTTCTCCAGCTCATTTTACAGATGAGGAAACTAAGGTAAACAGGGTTAAATGAATTGCCCAGGGTCACACAGCTAGTAAATGTCTGACTGTGCCACCTAGCTACCCATTAATTATCATCTTTATGCAGATGACTCACAGATCTAAATATCCAAACGTAACAGTTTGTCTTCTGAGCTTCAGTCATCAATCCCCAGCTGTCTATTGGACATTTTAAACTGGTACCTCAAACTCAATATATTCAAAACTAAACTCATTAACTTTCCCTCAAACACCACCCCTTTTCTGAATTTTCCTATTTTTTGTTGAGAGCACTACCTTGATTTCTCATACTTCCTCGCTAGGAATATCTAAAGTTGGCTCATTACCTCTTATCTCTCATAGTGGATAAATGAGATATTTGTAAGGTACTCAGCACATTGCTGTTGTTCAGTCATGTCTGACTCTTCGTGACCCCATTTGGGGTTTTCCTGGCAGAAATACTGAAATGGTTTTCCAGTTCCTTCTCCAGCTAATTTCACAGATAAGAAAAGTGAGGCAAATAAAGTTAAGTGACTGGCACACAGCTAGTGTCTGAGGCCAAATTTGAACTCAGTTCTTCCTGACTCCAAGCCCACCTAGCTGCTCCATCTGGCATGTAGTGGCCACTTAATACTTATCCCTTCCCTCCCTCCTTCTCATCTAAATTCATGCAATAACTTCTTGCTTGGGCTCCCTGTCTCCAGTCTCTTCCCTCCCCATCCTCCACATAGCTACCAAAGTGATTTTCCTAAAAGTGAAAGTCTCACTATGTCATTCCCTTACTCAATAAATTGCATTGAGAACTTTCATTTTGCCTCTATGATCAAATCTGACTTTTAAAGGCCCTTTATAACCTGGCCCCCAAGCACCTTTTCAATCTTATTACGTGTTACTCTCTCACATTCTTTGGTCAGCTCCCTTTGTGGCATCTCCCCTCTGATTGGAGGGTAGAGTCATAAACTTCTCTGGAAGCCCTCCTTTATAGAGGGATCTGAACTTTCAGAATTTTCCAGGTAACTCAACATTCTCCAACAGCAGCTCATCAGCTTGGTTTTAACTCTATAGAATATCATGCCACTATGCCGGGTTCCCTCTGGTGGCCTCCTTCCTTTTTTAAGCTTCATTTTCTGTGTTGTCTTCCCCTATTAGATCGTATGACAACTACATGGCACAGCAGGAGTGCCTGACCTGGAGTCAGGAAGATTTATATTCCTGAGTTCAGATCTGGTCTCAGACACTTACTAGCTGTGTGACCCAGGGCAAGTTATTTAACCCTCTTTGCCTCAATTTCCTCATCTGTAAAATGAGCTAGAAAAAGACATGGCAAACTACTCCAGCATCTTTGCCAAAAAAAACCCAAATGGGGTCATTGAAGAGTTGGACATGACTGAAAATGGCTGAGCAACATTAAGGGCAGAGATTGTCTTTATTTGTATTATTTCTGTACCCAGTGCTTTGCACAGTAGCTGGTACATAGTAGGTGCTTAATAAATTTTTACTCAATTTAGTTTATTGAATTATATGTTATGCTCTTTCTCAAATTTTCTGGTCGAAATCGGGCTTCTTTGTCCATCCCTTCTCTCTGTGCCTTTTTGTACTAACTGTCCCACATGTCTAGAATATCTTCCTTAATGTCTACCTATTTAAAAAAGTTTCCTTTAAAATTCTGCTCAAACATCTTCCTCATGAAGTATTTCCTGAACTCCCCAGCTGCTGGTGCCCTTCACCCTCTGCCAAGTACTTTTTATTTATTTTGTATATACTTATTTATGTATGTAAGCTTTGTGTTACCCATGTAAGATGTCTATATCAATATGGAATGTCTAAAGTTTTAGACAAGTGGCTTGAGGGGAGGCATTAATAGATATCTCTGGAACCTTTCTCTTCTCCGAGGGAGACTGTGATATTTGACTTGAAGGGAGGAGAAGGGGAAAAGGCAGGCCAGTGTGTGTGTGTGTGTGTGTGTGTGTGTGTGTGTGGCTGGTCTAGAGGCATGATTTTTAGGTTCGAAAAGCTACTTTCCTGAACACTATTTCTTAGAGGGGGTAGGGCACCCTAAGCTTATATCTTCTAATTTGACCCCTTACCACTAAATGCTAGTTACACAAAAGACCATTACAAATAGTGAAAAGCAAAAAAAGAAAATGATCCAAGAAGATAGTAGTTCTATAGATCAGAATACACACACACACACATACACACATACACAAAATATATAAGGTTATTAGATGAGACCAAGCTGAGATCGCTCTCAACCAAGTGAGGGGAAGGCTCCAGTTTCATTCAAGGGGACAGTTCTCAGTTTTTAAGTAGGCAGCAACTTCCCCTACATGATTTCTACTTCCAGTAGAATGTTTTTTTTAACCTCTCCTCCCTTCAATTTGTCCCGGAAAGAGTCTGGAACTATACCTGTTCTCTCTGCAAGAAGGAATGGTACATCTTTCCTCTTCAAAGCTCTCACAGCAACTGAGTCTTTCACAGACTCTATGTCAAGTCATCATTCTCTTTACCAATTAAGAGTCTTATACAAAATTCTCCAAGCTTACCTGGAAACCTAGTGTACACGTACATGTTCTCTTCCCCAAAAGAATTTAAATACCTCAAGAACAAGCATTGTTTTGTTTTTGGCTTTGTAAGTCCACCACCTAACACTACCTGGCCCTTATTAAATGCCTAATAAATTCTTATTGATTAATTGATTCCAGCTTATGACTTCAATTAGAATCTTTAACTAGAATATTATCTCTTTCTCACGATAAGAGTGAGCTCCATCATATTCTCCCTACAGATCTTTAAAAAAAGAAGCAGCCCTTAACACACTCAGACATTAGACTAGCAAAAATCCTTCTTGGAAAACAAAACAAATAAAAAAAAAAACCTTGGTTTTTTTTCCCTTTGAGAATGGTCTTTCAGAGTTTCTGCAAAAACAGGCTTTTCATCAGCAGAAGAAGATTCTTTGCCCCAGAAGCCAAACTCTCTAGAGATATTCTCAGCTAGGTAGTGCTTCAGGCTTAATCTATTTTTTTTTAACCATATTTCCTGATCACAGGGGCTTGCCTCTACATTAGAGACCCCACTCTAGCTTAAAGTGCAAATTCCTTTGCCTCTCTATAAATCTCCAATTGCTAGACTATATTTAATCAAGATCCAATCTAGAGGTTGCCCTCCTGGGTTCACATAGCTTCTCAAATCCAAACCCCCTTCTGTTCTCCCATACGGATGACTTGTGGTAAAGGGGTGAGACGTAGAAACACAAAACTAAGCCTAGGGGGCAAGGTCATAATCTTTCTATGTAGCTGTATTCCTACTTTTATTGTGTGTGTGTGTGTGTGTATGTATACAGCAAAGCTTTCTTCATTCTTTGATACTCTTACACATCAGAATATCTTTCTCTGCTTAAATGTTATATCTCCCTGTTTTTCATTTTATCTTTGCAAACCCCTCTCCCCTCCTGCCAGGGCTAGAACAATGCTGTGCACATGAATGTTGGATTAAACTGGACTCCAGATGACTTCTATTATCAACCACAGTTTACACATACATAGTATCAGATTTATTAATCAAGAAAAGACCTCCCATGCATTTTGGAGCTATATAGCACAGTAGATGAAGCAACTGTGATCTTGTCTAGTTCAGTTAAGTGATATGGTATTTGGTTTTCCATCCATAAAGGGAATGGTCATATGACTTTGGAGAGGACACATATTTCTAAAATTTACACAAATGCTGAGTAAATGCTAAGTGATAATAAATGGGAAACTACATACCTACCCCTGCCCCACCCTCAAGAACAATGGAGAATGCCAGTGTCATCTTTATTTCTTTTCCTTCTACTTACCCAACACGAAGGATACCTTAGTAATATTTCCCTACAAATCAATGCTGTTTGCAAGTAACCCATTAGTCAGTCACCAGCATCCATTAACTACCTGCTATGTGCCAGGGATTGTGCTAGGCATCAGAGATAACAAATATGAATAATGAAGGAATCCCCATCCTTAAGAAGCTTACTTTCTACTAGCCACAGTGTTTCTTAACCTGGGATCCATGAACTTTTGATAACTATTTAAATGCAATTGGTTTCTTTGTAATCCTATGAATTTTATTTCATTGATTTAAGAACATTGAGAAGTCCATAGATTTCATCAGACTGCCAAAAGGGTTTATAACACAACAAAGGTTAATAACCTCTCTATACTAGGGTGATATGATATGTTCACTGATTTGTAAATAGAGGCATAATGGGGCAGAGGAAGGGGGGAAAGGTAGTAGTGATGTAATAATTGGAAGAACAAGGGAAGGTTTCTTGAAGAAGGTGGAGATCCAAGGGGCAAAGATGGCAAGGAAGAGGATTCCAGGCATGGAATGCAGCCTATGCAAAGCCTGGAGATGGACTCTCCAGGTGCTGCTGAATTTTCCTTTTATAGCTTTATTATATTATTTATTTCTTCAAATCAAAGACTATAATGGGAGAGTTAGTCTCTGAACTTCATCCCTATACTTTCCCTGGTCCCCTCATCATTTCCATTTCTGAGTACTTCACACAAAGGGACAAGTGCTTTGAGATTCCTATTTCAGAAGCCCCCAAAAGTGCAGGCTTTGCTTTGTGAGTTCAAGATTCCTGAAGCCTGCAGTTGGAATTCTGTTCACAACAAAAAACAGGACTCTGTTCCTTAGCCACACTTTACAATAACTATGCCATTAGCCTTTCTAGAGATAAAATTCCAGGACAAGGAAATATAATAATGGACAGAAAGGGCACAAAATGGGGATAAAACCTTTCTAAAGCACCACTATGAACAGCTCACCTGTTAAAGGTTAATGGAAAGCATAATGAAAATTTTAATAACATGCAACTGAAATACACCGTTACAATGCCAGGTCTGGCTATGGGCATGCTATTTTATAAACATGAATGTAACACCTATAGTGACTACAAAAAAAAAAGGCATGTTTGTGGATTGAGCTGATCTGATGATTAAGTTGAAATAGCTGATGACCTGATGCCACAGTCCTTTACCAAAGAAGTCTCCAGGTCAAATTTGTGAAGTGTAAGCATCTATAGACCCTAGTCAGGTTCCTCCCTTGCACTACATCAGTGCTTATGGCAGGAGCATGACCAGCAAATAATCAACATCTTATGGCAAACTATTCAGCTGCTAAATTTCACAGACAAACTAATTATTCATTTACTGGAATGTAACAAGTTAATTCTTCTGCAAGGGGGAATCAGTTAGCTCATCTCCTGCTGTGCTTAATGAGGACTGAGATAGGAAGCTGAAGAGGGGGAGGGAGGGCCAGTTGGTAGACAAGGTGGACAGGTGCAGGATCCTGAAGAAGTCCAAGGGCCTTGACCTCCTGAGTCATTGGTTGACCTTTCTTTACCTCTGGATCCCCGGCATGTAGCCCAATACCTTGCACATAGTAGGCATTTAATAAATAAATGTGTAGCATTAACTTGCCTGCACTCTCATTCTACTTTGATTTCCTCATCTTCCTCATATTTTTTCATTGTGATCACTGTCAGAAGATCTGCTTCTAAATAGAACTTGACTAGGCACAAGCCTCTCAGATCCTGTGTCCCCCATCCCTACTCCCATCTGAAAAATTGAGGTAGAGTAAAATCCCATTTGGACACAGCATCATGTTATTGGAAATGGTTTGTTTTACAGAATAAAGATGACTGCTTAGTAAAAAAAAGATACATGAATGCTGTTTATGAGCCTTTTATTTCATTGCTTAGAGGTTTTGAATGTCCTAATTCATTTAAAAGGAGGGACAATGACATTATCTCCCATTATTTGTCAAACTGAAGAGTATTTTTTCAATAAAAATTTAAGTGTAAATTGCCAACTTCTGACTTTTTTTACAGAAAATCTAATTTGGCAGAATGACTTTGGATTCCAATCCATTCCATGGAAATGAGATTTACTGAAGCAATGATATGTTTCATACTTACAGAATTAGACTTGAGAGAAAATTTTCCTTGTGGAGACCAGAGGAGCACCCTCCCTTATAGAGAAGAACCCAAACTCCTCAAAAAGCACACTCAAACTAGAAAATGACATATAGATCATCTACAGTGCTTTATGGTTAGCAAAGTACATTATATACATTATCTCATTTGATACTTATAAAAGAAATCTATCAATTGATAAACATTTATTAAGACCCTACTGTGTTCTAGGCACTGTCCTAATCACAGGAGATACAAAAAGATGCAAAAGCCAGACCCTGTCCTCAAGGATGTTACAGTCTAATGGTACCTACAGAACTATTATCATTCCCATTTTACAGATGAGGAAGCTGATGCTCAGAAAAGTAAAGTAACTTTCTCTGGTCACAGAGCTGGTAAGTGTTGAAAACAGGATTTGAATTCAGGTCTTACAAATTCCAAGTCCAATGATCTTTCCAATATCATAGTGGTGGAAATAATAAATATCTTCTGGCAGAGGATTACAGCATTTACTTAAGAGGTTTGTGGTGAGCATCAGATGAGATAATATTTATTAAACACTTTGTAAATCTTAAAGCATCATATACATGTGAACTATTACTAGAGCATCCCCTTATATCACCACAAATGGCTCTAATTCTCATTGAACAATTCTAACAAGTCTATTCAAATACCACATGGCTATCCAAAGGATGAGTTTAATAATACAGGAAATTACATATGCGAGGAGTATAATACACAATGAAATAGATGCATGGAAACTTTGAAATGTGATCAGTATGAGAGGATATCTGAATTCTATATTAACGATACTCCCAATTCAAAGTTCAGGCTGTTCAAATTAGTCCAAAGAAGCCACCCTTGGGTTTCAGAGGAATGGAAAAATGTGGAACTTTTCCCCCAGGAATGGTAAAGCCAGATCAAACAGGCTCTGGAAGTCTATTGTTAAACTTTCAGTGCAACCACTTATACCTCAGAAATCAGCAAAAACTACAGATCAAGGCTTGATTTGTTGTTTTGTTGATTGTCCACACAAGAAAATGAAGGAGAAAATGTTAGTAGTGTAGATGAAACTTAAAAATGTGTCTTGAAAAATATCTTTTTCAGAAAACTGGTTGTTAAACATTTACCAGCATACCAGCACTCCAGCACATTCTCTTGGCCTTTTCACTTACAATTTAAGGCCATAAATATTTATTAAAGCACCTACTGGTGCTGGAGAAGGGGGGTATTTCTTCCCCATACCCATCTTCTTTTAATAGTAGATTTAGAGCTGGCAGGAACTGTCTAGACCAACCCCCTCATTTCAAAAGATAAAGAAATTGAGGCACAGAAAGAAGGCCCATGTGGCCTACCCAAGGTTACAGAACTTGGCAGGGATGAGATTTCAAATCCAAATCTCTGACCTCAAATTCAACCCTCTTTCCAATGCACTAGGCTGTGAGTGAAAGACAGGGCCACACATGTATATAACTCACTTATAATTCTAAGTTATCCAAAAGCAAGAGCTATAAGCCTGGAGTCATAAACAGCACTACAGGAGCCTGCCTAACACTCTGTGGATGATGGGAGACATCTGAAAAGCAGAACCAGAGAAAGGAGGCAAGGCACCTTACAAGACAAGAGAGCACAGAAAATTTAATGCTGATATTTTTATTGATTAAACTTCTGGTTAAATTTAAAGTAATTGTATTTGGTGGTAGTTCACTGTGCAGTACATTCTCTCTCCAAACCTCACATCACATTTGGCTCACCTCGTGACAAACACAGAGTTGTGCAGACAATATTAACCAAGTCTGTGCTATAACATAAATATAAGTCACTGTTCTTCTCTCTGTGTGGCAGACATTGCCTGGTGGCTAGAATCATGCAGACTGGTGTTAACATCCAATAAAAAAAATGAAAAAGAGATAGGGAAAATTCTTTTAAATTAGAAAAATCTCTTTTATGTTTGCATCTATGAAATAGCAATATTTTTCACTTAAATAAAATGAATTACAGTACATGATAATAGGAATAAGACTAGGCATAAATGAAATATGAGAAAATGTGTTATAAATCTCTCTTTATTGTTAGCAGGGTGAGGCTTTAAAAATGCAGCTTCGTATCCTAACACACAGAGATCATCTTATCATCTATTACATGTTTAAAAATGGGAAATGAGGGAGAGAGGGTAGTATTGCAAGTCGTAATGCATAATATATCATTCCCTGGAACTCAACAGATAGCAGGGCCTCCACTGTGCCCAACTATGGAAGAAAAGGGTGTGACTTTTCCCTAAAAAATGTGCTGGAGTTGGAGAGGGATTAACTATTGTACAATCATTTGCAGAAGTTAAATGAAATTAAATATGCTTCCTCCTGAGCAGGGTAAAGCTTGCTGTAATAATGGTAATTACATTTATATACCAAAACAAAAGCAACCATCTAAGTAGTTTGATTTCTGGGGCTCAAAAGACACACACACACACACACACACACACACACACACACCCTTCCTTACCCCATGGCTAATGACCAAAATTCTACTGTTCACAGGTTTATACTGGCATTCAATCAACTGATCAATCCAAAAGGATTTATAAACACATATCATGGGCCAATCATTGGAGATACAAAGACAATAATGAAACTGTCCATATCCCCAAAAAACTTATATTCTAGAGAGGGAGATACCATGGTCCTGTAAAGGTAGACAGGCCAATGAAGGCCTCACACATGGATATTTGGTGAGCCTCTTTCTGGAAGTATTCAATGATTTGGAGTGAAGGAGCTACTTCCAGCTCTCCAATTAAGGGTACACACAGACATTCTCTAAATGTTTGCTGTTTACTGTGACATAAAGAAAGATCTTTTGGTTAGCTTGCTGTACCCAAACTAAGAGAGGAAACAAAAGGTCCAGAATAAGAAACTTTATCACTTTCCTTCCTGAACCAAGGAAAGAAGACCCAAATAAGAGGCAAATCTATCCCAGACAAAAGGCTTGTCTAGTTCTTTCCCCTATCAAACCCCCTGGCACTTGGAGAGTCATCCTTACACCTTATAGGGAAAGAGCAATTTATTTCTATTGGAGTTTGAATAGGCACTCTCAGTTTCAGCTCAGCTGCCAATCAAAAAACCTGTTCTTCATTTTCACAGTAAGTGAGAAGGAAAAAGTCATGGAATACCTACTTTCTGAAGAAGACGGCCAGGTCTCTCCATTCCTTACCATTAGGAACATGCACAAGTAGGATCATTAACCATCCACATTGGATCCCCCGTGCGTTCCCCCAAGACTGGGCCAGTCCCCGTTACATACAAATACGATAAACAAATAAAATGTATACAAAAATAAAGACAAGGGAATTTGGGCAGCTGAAGAAACTAGTAGTAACTAGGAAATGAGCATTTGAGCTGAGCTCTGATGGAAACTAGGAATTTTAAGAGGTAGAAGTGAGAAGGAAATCTAAGGAGAACAAGAATGTCAATATGGCTGGACCATATAGATAGTGTGAAGGGGAGTAATATATAAGAAGCTTAGAAAAGTAGGTTGTGAAGGGCTTTAAATACAAAAATGAGGAGTGTATTACTTTATCCCAGTGAAAATTAAAAAGCAAACAAACAAAACAACAACAAAACTCCACAACTCTGAGGAAGTCATTCATTTAGGAATAGAAGAAGTGTTTGATCCCTTCCTAAAGGCAGGTTTTAATAGGGGAAAGATGTGAAGTCACTGAGTGCCTGTTTTATGTAGAGGGGGCAGTTGTAAGAGAAGAAAAGTCCAAGAGGAAGTCTGAGAGGCAGAAAACAAACTAACTCCTTCATAATTTTGCCTAGAGCAAGGTCTGCTCATGAAAGAACTACTGATTCCTAAATAATTTTCTAAAGTATTCAGAGACATGTAATCCAGGTCACTAAGCACCAAACATTTCCTTCAGTGGGATTTAAAATTATGGATAAAGAGCTTTTTCAAGATCTCCAATCCAGTACCTTTTATTGATGGTTACAGAGTAAAGGGACAGAAACCAGTGGGGAAAACAGGATCCAGGGGGCTGCTTCTTGTGATATTAAATTTCACACTACCCATTTTACTTCCTCTGCATTCTTTTTTCCCCCTTCTGGAATTCCCAATGATACTCCTTTTAACTTTTGTGGGCCACAGGATTTAAAGCTAAAAGGAGCTTTAATGATCATCTGGTTCAACCTCCTAATTGACAGAGGAGAAAATGGTTAAGTAATGACCAAAGTCTCACAGATAGTCAGCAGCATCATGGCTAGGCCTTGAAGCCTGATGATGCTCTAATTTGACATCTAGTTCTCACTTCTATACAATATGACCTGTCCCTGTTCACAGAGTTTTCCCTAGCTGCTCTTTCGTTTCTTCTTCATCAGAGATCAGAGTAGGGGGAAGGACGGTATCTGTCCCATTCCAGATGAGTCTCTAAAACTATAAGTTACAGAAAAGGAGCCATCCTGCATTGGCAGACAGAGTTCCCTCTACCTGTGAAATAATGGGTTTAGTACCTCACTGGACATAGCCAGCTCTGGATTTTTTGTGGCAAAGGTGTACAGTTAGGTAATAGATAGCTGTAATGCATGTGAAGAGGTCTTCTGGCTCAACATCTTTCATTTGTAACTTGTGCTGCTCATTACCATCCTGGGTTTTCTGCCTTTCCCCCATGTGTCCTGGACCTGTGGGAAGATAAATGAGTCCTCTAAGATCCAAACATATCCTCCCTTCAGACAGAGATGAGTCTTTAGGCACTTGCTCTCACATTTTTATGTTATGGCCTCATTGCCCAGTCCTAGGCTGTGTGTCAGTCAAACCCTAACAGAATGGCACGCATGCTGTGTACTTCATTAAGATAGAACCAAACCCTGAGGGACCTATTCACAGGATAAGGTAAGCTTCCCTGTCTTGCTATTTCCTTAACAAGCTGAGGCTAGAGGACAAGAACCCAGGGGAAAGAGGATTTGTTTATTGGAAAAGGAACTGTGACTTGAATGACATGATGTGAATGCACTTACCGTTAGAAACATTGGACACTAGGGCAGTCACCCTGCAATTATGGACCAGGACTGTACAATACAGTAAATCATGAACTACCTTGAGCATCCCAGACTGAAGCTGTTGCTATTTGCACTAAATGTACTACCTCTGCCCCTCATGCTGTCACTGAACATTTCCTTTCTGACCCATAAGACTTGCTCAGTGCTGTGAGGGCTTGAAACCTAACTGTGACTTATTAAACCTATAGATAATTCCCAAATCCCAGCTTTGGTATTAACTTCAACCATCTCCCCTATCAAATTGTTTTTTGGTTTTTAAAACTGGATAATAGATTTAGAATAGGTTGGGATCATTTGATCCAAATCTATCATTTTTAAGTTGCAGACCTTTAGACCTGAGAAGTTAGTTATCCTGCCCAAGGTCACACAGAAAGTAAATAAGAGAGGCAGGATTCAAACCCAGGCCCTGTTATTCCAGAGCAACGGCCTTTTCCACTGTGCTATCCTATCTCCACTTACACAGGGCCTCTACTAAAGTCCTATTCCAAAGCTTCATTCAAGACATAGAGGTGATTCTGGCATCTTGGTGACTATTCCAACAAAGAAAAAGCTCTGGAAGGTCATAGTGATTGGAAAAACTTCGGGGTAAAAGTCCAGAAATGAAATATCTTCAATGGGGTATCCTAGCTCAGTTTGGAAAAGGCTGTCACCAGAGAGATGGCTACTAGGTCATGATTTTCTTTAAAATTCTTTTCATCAATTCATTCAATCATTAAATCCTTTATTCATTCATTTATTCATTTGTTTGTTGCCATGGCAGCTCAGGAAATAGACTGCTAAAGTACTGAGGACTTAGTAGATGTATTAGTGGATGAAACCACCCATCTTTTGAAGTTAAAGAAACTAAAAAGGGCGTCACCTGACAGATTTGAGTCCTACTTTTCCTTTGGTAGAAGCTGTAACAAATAGTTAAAAAAAAAAAAAAAAAAAAAAAGAAGGAAAAGAAAAGGAAAGGAAAAATCAGAGATCTGGATAATCCACTAACAGATTAATCAGTCCTTTATCATCTGGAATTAGCATGTACATAACAAGACAGAAATGAGGGCACATCAGAGCAAAAAAAAAAAAAGGAAATTGATGTATTATTAGCTTGACTCTATCCTTTTGCTAAGCTCAGACAATCATATTCATTATCTCACTCACCCTCTCCTTAACAGTATGGGTTTGATTGCAGTCTTGCCTACAGGTAAATCTCCATCAAAATTATATCCGTCAGTTAGTTCTCAATTTTATAAACTATACAAGACCGGGAGCTGGAAGGGAGAGGATCATTTCCTCTTCTCTAACAACAACGTTCTGGTTTTCTGAATTCTGGGAGATGAGAAAGTCCTCTATTCACAGTCCCATAGTGACCTCAGCTGGTCAGTTGGCAGAAAACAGCCTGGGCAAATAGCTATCAAAATGTGTTATTTTCTAACTGCTCACTCAACGATTTGAATCACAGAGTGTATGCTTTTACAATTTACAATTCACTTTCCTCACAACACTTCTGGGAGGCAGGCGGCAAGAGTATTATTAGCCCCATTTTAAAGATGATGAAACTGAAGCCCATAGAGGTTATACATGCATTTTCATTCATTCATTGCACCGTCCTGGGCATCAGTGGATACAGAGATGGAAAAACAACCCAATCTTTATGGAATTTTGACTGTGAATGGTATAAAGAAATACAGCAAGATTTACATGAATTGACACTGTAAAATCAGCAGAACCAGAAAGTCTAAAATATGACTATATGCATATAAGGGAAGACTTGAGGGTTCTGTCTCCAACCCCACTCCAGATCAGATGATAGACCCAGGATATGATCAGAATATAGCGAGTTTGCACTGCCAGTTGACTAGAAGAAAGAATGTGTGAAGTAGATCAGAGTGTAACAAGTCTAGAAGGGAAGTTGGATTCAGACTGTGGAAAGTCTTAAATCAATCATGCTACCTACCACCCAACAAAGAGGCAATGGACTTATACACAGAATATGACATACTTTTCAGACATGACTAATGTGGGAATTTTTTGTGTTTGTGACTATGTGCATTTGTTACAAGGATTGTGGTGGGTTTCTCCTACCCCCACATCGTTTTGGGACCTAGTAGAATTTATGTACACAAGTTTCTAGGAGATAAATGACACCGGTGTGTCAGAAAGGTAATGTGGTATGTCAGAAAAAAAAATATTGGGCTTTCTGATACACAAATGTCATTTATTTCCTAGAAACTTGTGTATATAAATTCTACCAGCTGCTGTGTAAATAGAGAAAGTATCTGGAAGAAGGAAACTGCAGCCCTTTATGAGAGCTGAAATAGACTCAGGCCTCTTAACCAAAAGAGGCTGGCAGTTTTTTTATTTCTCAGTCCTTTTTTTGTTTGTTTGTTTGTTTATCATTCCATTGATAAACACTGATTGGATGCCTAATATGCACTCTGTACTCTGTGGAACACTGTGCTGGGGATACAGCACAAGTATAAAAAACATATGCTCCTCCAGAATTTTTAAAACCAGTTGGGGAACTGAGATTAGCACACGAAAATCAATTGGAAAACAATTTGAGAGTGTATATAGTTAAATGCTGAACTATGGTCATTCCAAATATAAATGCTAGCCAAGTTCAGATGGAATGTGGGCTGAAATCATCAAAGAAGGCTTTATGGAAAAGGTGGAACTTGAGTTAAGCTTCAAAGGAAGGGCAGAATTTGTGGGCTGAAATGTGATTGGACCAGTGTTCTTTATTCTAGGGTCCTTTATTTCCCCACAAACAGATTTCAAAATGGAAGAAAATTCAGTGGTCATCTAATGCAAGCTCCTCATTTTATAGATAAGGAACCTAAGGCCCAGAAAGGCTGACTTGCTCAAGTTCACACAGTAAGCAACAAAGGGAAAATCTGAACCATGTTCTCTCATTTCAAATCCACTGCCCTTTCCATTATCCCATGTTAGGTTAAAACCAACGCTATCCATTGTCACCAAGAAGGAGAGTAAAGCTGCCAAGGAATTAGCTGAGAAAGTCTTGCTGGGGAATTGGAGATCTAGAGCAGAAGTGTGTAACGAAGAGAGTTGTGTGGCTCAAGGGGAAGCAGAACAGATTTCTCCTCTTCTCCTCCCACCCTCCTCCAAGGGAGATTTTCAATCCCAGGAATAGAGAAAACAGGAAATTGGGGACAGAGGCCACCACTTTTCTGAGAGGGGGGATACTGGGCTAGAAATAAATCTATCTGTCCCCTAAAAGACTGTGAGTCTAGGAGATATGGTCAGTTATCATCTAGCTTCTGATGTCTTTTTCATTTGGGGGGAAGGAAGACTCTAAGCTCTACATACTAGGCTTGACCCTTTTTCTCTCAAATACCAGTTTGATAATTAACACACAGAGAATAGCAAAGAAATCCACTTATCTACACTAGTAACAAAACAGAAATCAGAGAAGGTATACATAAGAGAATATATACCAGACAAAATAGAGTCAAGGAACTCTCCATTGGAAGTGAGACAACACAACTCAAGTGAGTGTCTTAGATTTCACCTAAGACAAAAACCCCTGAAGTCTCTAGGGATGTTATGGAGACTTCTAGATCATCACATGTCTTCCCAGAGTCTTTTCTTTCAGCAATCTGAAGTGGGGTTGGCCTCTTCTATCATCCTTCTGGAAACTGGAAGTCAGAAGCCACTGGAAGAGTCCTGAAGAAGACGCATTGACACAATCCCAAAGAGGACTGACCTTCAAGAGTCTCAAAAGGTGAAAACTGGAGGTTCCTGGCCTCTCACCAAGTCCACCCAACCCTTCACATACCCAACCCCTCACAAACATTTCCCTCCACCCATAAAGAAAGAGTCCCACATTGGGAAAGGGAAAAGAGGAGGGGACTGGTTGTCCCCATGAAGGGGAGAAGAAGGACATTGAAAAATGGAGAGGCAATATCAAAAGGCAGAGTGGAAGGATCTCAAAATTAAACTTCTAGAATCAGCCACAGCCCTACCCTTAGTAAGAAGAATGCTGAACATAACTAGGAGCTCTCATGTGTACCTGATTACAATCAGTGTCTCTTGATAGTGTGAGAAATGATTATTAATAACCAATAATTTGGGGGGAGATTTGAAGGCCTTCCCTTCTTCTAAAGTCCCTTAAAAGTTCAATCTCTTGGGGGAGGAGCCAAGATAGCAGCATAGAAGCAGGAAAACTCCCTGAGCTCCCCCCATAACTACCTCAAATTCTTATAAAATATGACTCTAAACAACCTTTAGAGCTCCAGAATCCACAAAGTGACAGAGAGAAACAAATCTCCCACTGAAGGCAGCCCAGAAGGTTGGCAGGAAGGGTCCATTGTAGCACACTGGAAACAGAGCCCAGCCCTACATGAGCCCCAGATTTTAGCCTCAGGGCAGTCACGACCAGCCATAGCTGGAGGAACTTTGGGAGAGTGGATCACCAGCAGCTGTGGCAGATTCCAGAATTATCAATCCATAAATGCCAAAGGCAAAGTAAAAGGTCAGTGTGGACTTTGGGAACAAGGGGACCAAGAGTATGGTCAAGCCTCTGCCCTTGGAGGGAGAAACGGCTGAGGTGAGGCTACCGCCACATGGCTGCTTCAGAGATCCTGGCCTACAGATTGTAGGAGGATCAAGCAACCAGTCTAAGGGGTAACCACTCTTGCTTTAACCTGCTTGGATCTCTATTTCGGTCTAGGGTAGAGGTCCTGGAGTGTGTGATCAGGTGCCAGAGCCTGTGGAGGTTTCAGAGAGGGCACCCAACTAATAGCTCCTGCAGCTGCAAAAATCCCAGTGATTTGGGACAAAGCTCTCCTCTTTGGAAGCAGAGTTCTACTGTGGCAAAAAGCTCAAAATTCAAATAATTGAGTGGCAACATGAGCAAGCAAAGGAAGCAAAGCAAGCACAGCAATCCGATTTTGGATTCCCTTTTTGGGGACAAAAAGAATCGAAGCATGGAAAAGAAGGAAGACAATGAAGTCAGAACTCCTGCACCAAAAGCTTCCAAGAAAAATATGAACTGATTATAGGCCATAGAGGAGCTTAAGAAGGATTTTGAAAACCAAATAAGAAAAGTGAAGGAAAAATTGGGAAGAAAAATGAGAATGATGCAAGAAAATCATGAAAAGAGAGTCAACAACATGAATGAAGAAAATAACACCTTAAAAAATAGACTAACTCAAATGGCAAAAGAGGCCCAAAAAGGCAATGAGGAGAATAATGCCTTAAAAAGCCAAATTTGCCAGATGGAAAAAGAATCTCAAAAGCTCACTGAAGAGAATCATTCCTTCAGAATTATATTGGAGCAAATGGAAGCTAATGACTTTATGAGAAATCAAGATGCTATTAAACAGATCCAAACAAATGAAAAAATAGAAGGCAATGTCAAATATCTCATTGGAAAAACCACTGACCTGGAAAATAGATTCAGGAGAGATCATTTAAAAATTATTGGACTACCTGAAATGATGATCAAAAAAAAAAAAGAACCTAGAAATCATCCTTCAAGAAATTATCAAGGATAGGGGTGGCCAGGTGGCTCAGCAAGTAAGAGCTGTGGCCCCAGT
Organism: Petaurus breviceps papuanus; assembly: GCF_028583685.1. Lineage (NCBI taxonomy): Eukaryota > Metazoa > Chordata > Mammalia > Diprotodontia > Petauridae > Petaurus > Petaurus breviceps. Next base: position 4,316,425 of record NW_027186390.1, read on the forward strand.
GTTGGGATGACCTGAGGATCGAATCCGGGCTCAGATACCTAGCACCACAGCCAGAAATAACTGGCCGTGTAACCTTGAGCAAGTTACTTAACCCCAATTGCTTAAAAAAAATTAATTATCAAGGAAAATTGCCCTGATGTTTTAGGACCAGAGGGCAAAACAGAGATTGAATGAATCCACTGATCACCTCTTGAAAAAGATCCCAAGAACAGAACAAGTGGGAGGTGGGATAGGAGGGAGGGCAATATAGTCAGTCTTTTACAATATATCTACTATGTTATTGTTTTGCATTAGCCACACATGTACAGTCTATACTGAACTGCTTATCTTCCCAGTAAGGATGAGTGGTGACAAGGGAGGAAGGGAATGAATCTGGAATTCAAAGTTTTAAAATCAAATATTCAAATATATATATATATATATATATATATATATATATATATACTATTAATAATACTATTTCACATGTAATTAGGAAATAATACAGGCACTGGGGCATAGATTTCCACTGGAAAAGTGGAAAGGGGTATGGAAGAAAATATGGGAGAGAGCAGACTGGAGGAGGGGATATCCCGTGGGACTGCTATTTTGGGATGGTGGGTAGGGGAAAAACAGGGAGAAAATTTGTAACTCAAAATCTGGCAGAAATGAATGATGTAAATCAGAAGTTAATAAAGCATTTGAAAAAAAAAAGATCCCAAAAAGAAAACTCCTAGGAATATTATAGCCAGGTTCCAGAGTTCCCAGATCAAGGAGAAAATATCACAAGCAGCCAAGAAGAAACAATTTTAATACTGTGGAAACACAATCAGGATAACACAGGATCTGGCAACTTCTCATTGAGGGATAGAAGGGCTTGGAATATGAGATTCCAGAGGTCAAAGGACCTGGGATTAAAACCAAGAATCACCTAACCAGCAAAACTGAGTTTCAGGGGGAAATATGGTAATTCAATGAAAGAGAGGACTTTCAAGCTTTCTTGATGAAAAAACCAGAGTTGAATAGAAAATATGATATTCAGATACAAGAAACAAGAGAAGCATGAGAAGGTAAACAGGGAAAAGAAATCATAGGGAACTTATCAAAGTTGAACTATTTACATTCCTACACGGAAAAACAATAATTGTAACTTATGAAACTTTTCTCAGTAGAAGGATAGGTGAAGGGAATATAAATGTATAAATATAATATATATGTATATACATATATAGGAAGGTATGTTCGTGTATGAATACATATGTGAGGGTATGTATATATGTATACAGGTATACATAGACAGAGGGCACAGGATCAATTGAATAGGAAGGGATGATACTTAAAAGATGAAATTGAGAGGTGAGAGAGGAATATAATAAGAGGAGATGGGAAGAGACAGAATGGGGTAAATTATCTCATATAGAAGAGGCAAGGGAAAACTGTTACAATGGAGGGAAAGAACAAGAAGGAAAAAGGGAATGGGTCAACCTTACTCTCATTGAATTTGGCTTACAGAGGGAATGACATACACACTAAATAGGATATCTCACCCTACAGGAAAGTAGGGGGGAAAGGGATGAGACAGGAGATGATGAAGGGGAAGGCAGATTGGCGGGGGGGGGTAAATAGAAGCACACACTTTTGGAAAGGGACATGGTCAAAGTAGAAAACAGAACAAGTGGGTGGTGGAATAGGATGGAGGGAAATATAGTCAGTCTTTCACAATATATCCACTATGGAAATGTTGTGTATAACTGCATAAATGTTGTGTAATATATTATAATATATATTGAATTCCTTATCTTCCCAGTAAGGGTGGGTGATGAGGGAAGAAGGGAAAGAATCTGGAATTCAAAGTTTTATAATCAAAATTTTTTTTAAATTATATATATATATATATTGCACTGGGAAATAAGATATACAGGCACTAGAGTATGGAGATCCATCTTGCCCTACTGGAAAGTCAGAGGGGGAATGGGGGAGGATATGGGAGAGAGCAGATTGGGGGAAGGGGTATTCAGTGGGATAGCTGTTCTGGTGTGGTGGGTTGGGGAAAGACAGGAAGAAAATTTGTAACTCAAAATCTTGTGGAAATGAATGTTGTAAGCTAAAAATAAACATAAAATTTTAAACCAAAAAAACCCACAAAGATTGTATAAGAAAAAATAAAGTTCAGTGTCTTGAAAACATTACTGATAATGAGACTGAATTAACTCTCCTCATCTTGGTCAGACCCCACACAACCTAATAAGGAATTTAAAGTAGGGAAGCTCACTGTGTTCTACCCCAGCTTGGGTGGAGACAGATCCTTTTGTCTAGATAGCCAAGGCAGGAAGGTGGTGGGGAAGCTTGTCTGAGATAGTTTCTCTGTCCAAAGATGACAAGAAGTCACTTGCAGCCCCTCATTGAAAACCTACTCTTTGAAGGGTATATAAACTATGGACCCACTGCCATGATTGTCTCTGATCTAAGAGAGACAGCCAAATGACCATCCTTTTATTAAAAACTTGCTGGCCTTATTAATAAAATTATTAAATTACCCAGAAACTATGCATCTCTAACCTTTTTAATCACCACAACAGAGAAAGTATGCAAACACTTACTAGCTGTATAACCCTTAGGACTTCACTTAATCCTGACTGCCTCTCAAAAAAACAAACAAAAAATAGAGAATGTATGGAACTGTACAGTCAAGATAAGCAATGTGATGTTAAGAATTAATAGATTTAGAATCTAGAGACATTGGTTGGGCTCCAAACCTGGCTCTGATGCTTAACGTATGACCCTGGCCAACAAATTAATCAACTAATATTTATCAAGTACTTACTATGTCCCAGGCACTATACTAAGTCACTTAACCTCTCTGTTTCTCAGTTTCCCATTCTGTAAAATTTTCCAATCTGTAAAAATTCTATAAAAAACAGTAATTGCCAGCAATACAGTGATATGAATCAATCCCAAAAGCCTTGTGATGGAGAGAGATGTCTACATCCAGAAGAAGAACTAGAAAGAACTGAGTTTGTATCTAGATTGAAGCAAACTACCTGATCTTTTTCCTTTTCTTGTTTGGTTTTACTTCCTCTTTACCATTTTTCATTCCATCTGATACAATCCACCTTTATAACCTGACTAATGTCTAATGTGAAAGTATTTATAGATCCTATACTTGACTGTATGCTGCCATGGGGGGGGGGGGGGGGGGGGGGGGGGGGGAGGAGAGGGAGAGGGACAGAATGTGAAACTCAAGGAATTGTGGAATTGAATCTTGTAAACTAAAAGTAAACAACAAACAAATTTTAAAAAAAAAGAATTCAGGGGGGAAAAAAAACAACAGTAATTGCACTATCTGCTTGCCAGGCTTTTGTGAAGAAAACTATTGTAAACTCCAACGTGCTACATAAATATGATTTATTATTAAGGTGATCAGGTCGATGTTCTCTTTTCCCACACTATGCTCTACTCTAATAAGATGCCCCTGAGGTAGCCATGGAAGAAACCATATTCCACGGTTAAAATTTAAAACCACACCACTTAATGGTGAACTAGAAAAAAGGTTGTTGTTATTGGTTGGGTGTGTTTTTTTTTTTCAAACCCTGTAATGGAAATGCAAATTTAAAGATCTTCCCTGCCCCTAGGCTAAAGTACACCTGGAGCCTGGGGTGGGAGGCTTGTTTTTCAGTAGAGACTTTTTGATTGGCCAGTGGGTCCAGAAGGTGGTTACATTCTCTGACCCAGGAGAAGGCTATATAAGCCCTGATGTGTAGCTTTGTTTTGGGGGCTCACTTTGAGAAGTGTTCTGTGATTTGATCTAGATTCTGGGAAGCTGTTGTTGAGAGCCCCCCTTCGGCTTTGAAAAACCCCAGATGTTGAAACCCAGATGTTGTTTTGGTATGGATGTAATGGTTGGACAGTTTGGAAATCTGTCTACTTGATCTGTTTCTGTCTTGATAATTCTCTCTGTATATTCTGAAGTTCAGGGTGCTGACCTTTTTCCCCTGAACTAGGTAAACAATACATATCTGACTGATTAAAGTAAGCTTGTTAACCCATTTTTGAGTTGCTTTCCTCTATCAAAGCATATCCAAGAACCTGTGTTAGCAGGCACCCTGGGGACACTGGGGTGCTTGCTGCTACAAACCCTGCCCCTGGGTCAAATTTCCAAAATGGCTTCAATGTTTTCTTTAGATTTACACATATGAGAATAGAATGCTTACAGTTGTGTGGGGTGAAAAAATCCCATTCAAAATTTAATCAAAAACACAGAAGTTTCTCAGGATATAAACAGGACATTTTAATTCTCTTCCTCCCAAGGGAAGAGGGTGGTCCTCTCCATGACAGATCAGGGAGAGGAGGCATGTTACAGAAGATGGAACAAGAATTTATACCCTAATGCAGTCAAGCCCCCTCCCACCATTGTCTCTTCTCCCCTTGGCTGGGAGTTGGGCTCAAGTCTTGGTGAGAAAATCTTCCCCAGTGTCAAATAACAAAAAAGGCTGCCACTATGCCCTATTGGCTGGGAGGTGGGCAGGGAACCAGAATATTGTTCATGTCCTTATTTGGCAAACACCAGCAAGGGTGGAGGTCAAAAGACTCCTGAAGAGGCCTAATGCTGATGTGGCAGTAGTAAAGAAGAGGGAAAGAAGGGAGAAGGGGGAAGCTAAAACTCAGGCTTACTCCCACAAGAAAATTTATAGGCTGAGAAGTTTTAACCTTTCCCATTCACAGTTACATATGCAAACTTAGAAGCAGTTCTGGGAAATGAAGTCCCTAATGTTTTATTGAAATATAAACTTTCAAAAGGCATTAGATAGAGTAAGACTAAATGGAATTCATGGGTTCCATGTCTCATGAATGAATTTCAAATCACTGAATAGATTTGATACCATATTAAAAGAGCATTTTGTAGATTCACAGGTTATAGCTAGAACATGAGTTGGTATGCCTTAATTACAAGTAAAGCAGTTTACAAAGTCTTTCATGATGCTGTTGTAGACAATATGGAAAGATGTGAACTTCATGAGCAGAACCAGGAGAACCTCATACACAGTAATAGCAACATTGTTCAATGACTAACATTGATGGACTTAGTTTTTTTTTTTTTCCAGCAATGCAAGGATCTAAGACAACTACAAAAGACTCATGATGGAGAATGCTATACACATCCAGAAAAAGAACTATGGAGTCTGAATACAGATTGAAGTATACTATTTGCTTTCCTTTTTTTGTTTGTTTCTTTTTTCTAGTGGTTCCTCCCATTGGTTTTAATTCTTCTTTACAACATGACCAATGTGAAAATACGTTTAATATGAATACATATGTAGAGTCCATATCAGATTGTACAAGGTCTTGGAAAAGTGGGAGGTGATGGAGGGGGAGAAAATTTAGAAATAAAAATCTTATGGAAATGAATGTTGGAAACTAAAAATAAATTAATTTTTTTCAAAAAGATGTGAACTTCAGTGCTTCTTAAACCATATGGGGTCACGACCCATAGTTTAAGAAGTGCCAAAGGGGCCAGGAGAGAAAAAATTTAAAAAGCCCTGAACTACATGACTGTCTCAGAAGTTGGATTCAGCACTGGTTTGAATGATCCAGGGACCCAAAGGGTGATGAATAATGAAGCAAATCAACTTGCAACATCTCTAAATGTAATGTCCTCTGCCCTGACCTGCTAAATATTTTGTCAATTAAAAACTACATGGCATTCTTATCAAAGTGATTGATATTCAGAGATGACATGAAGTTGGAAATAGTCAACAAGCTGACCAATAAGACCAGGATTCAAAGAGATCTTAAGGCTAGAACAATGGGCTAAATCTAATGAGATGAAATGGAAAAGCTATAAATGGAAAGTTCTACATTTGTGTTCAAAAAATTAGCTCCACAAGTTTAGGATGTGAGGAGATATGACTTAGCAGAAGTTCATGTGAAAAGTCCTTAGAGGTTTTAATACATCATAAAACTAGGTATGAGTGAGCAGAGTGATATGACAGTCAAAAATGCTAAGAATATTTTATACTGCATTAACAGAAACAACGGGCTAAGAATGGGAGAGATAATAGTTCTACCATGTTCAGCCCTAGTTAGACTACATCTAAAATTTTGTGTTTGGACCACAATGAAATAGCATTCAGTAGAAACTGAAGAGAGGTAGATTTAAGATAGCTGCAAGAGAAAACGTCCTAAGAATTAGAGTGGTCTAAAAGTAGAATGGGTGCCTCTGTGGAGGTCTCCAAATCAAAATTACATTGCTGCTTCTCAGAGACATTTCAGAGGCTATTCCTGCTCAAGCGTCCGATGTACTAGGCAACCCATGAAATCCCTTATTAGCCTGAAAGTCTATAGGTCTTCAATGACTGAATGGTTCCAAGTGGATATTAATACAACCATACAAATTATCAGAGCTTAAGAGTTTAAGAAACTGGACCACAGCAAAAATAAAAGCAGCAGTGATCATAAAGAAATCAAATCAATGTCTTCTTCACATGCTTCTTTAGAGTGATTCCCATTTTTGAATATAACTTTGGCATATGGTAACATTATTATATGTATAGAGGAAAGGAGAATATTTAACTAGTAAATATAAAGGGTAGGCTGTGATGCTACTTCAATAACAAAAAGTATATTTTATTTATAACTTAATGTAATATTATGTTAAATATATAATAAAAATTTAATAATAAAAGGATTTGTTCTATGAAGTTTGGATTCAATCATAGAGTCATACTTGAAGATCTAGAGGAACATAAGTGGCCTTGCAGCCTCAGGTTCCACACCCCTGCTTCAAGGCTTAAAAGTGCTGTACATGTTATCTCATTTGATCCTGAGATGGGGTAAGTGCTATTATGTCCCCATTTAACAGATGAGGAAACTGAGCCATGGTCACATAGCTAGATAGTATCTGAGACCAAATTTAAACTCAACTAGAATTCATATTATCCACTATACCACCTAGCTGACTCTTGGTCCTAACTCGAAAAGAGTGCAACAAATTCCAAGAAGGCCCTTACTAGTCGAGAGTTTATCATACTGGCTGACTGTGCTTTAAAAAAAAAATCTTACCCAGTTGTGATTTACTTCACTTATGGAAGAAAGTGATTTTCATTTTCACAACTCAAAATTTATAACAAAAATTAAAGTTACTTATTCCATCTATGGAATTTCTACCTTTCACCTGAAAATTGATTTCTTTCATCTTCTTTTGCTTCCTCTGCCCATCTCTCTGGTGTTAGGGTTAATACATAGTGAGATATTAAAAGTATCAGTAGTCATAAAGCAATGTAAGAGAAATAAATTATGGTCAGTTTAGATTCTAGTCCCTAAGATCAGCCTAAGTCTTCATATGAATATCAAAAAATAATCAGAGGCTATTTTCTCAGGTTTAATAGCCTCATTTTTTATCATCTAGGAGTTAGCCTAAGGATAAGGAGACTCAGGTGGGAAATGACAGGTGTCTTTCAAGAATATGAATGACTGTCATGGGGAGAAGGGATTATACTTGTTCTGCTTGACCACAGAGGGCTAAACTAGGAGCAATGAGTAGAACCTACAAACAGGCAGATTTAGACTTGATGTCAGAGAAAACTGCCTGACAATTGAACCTGTTCTGAAGTGGAATGGGCTGCCTTGAGAGCTAATGGGCTCCCCCTCCTTAAAGGTCTTCAAGCAGAGGTTGGATGACTACTTGCTTGCAAGGTATGTCATATAATGTGTAAGCATTGGACTAGATGCTAGATGGCCCCTAAGGTTGTTTTGACACTCAAGTTCTAGGATTCTGGAAAGATGGGATTCAGAGAGACTGAAAGGCTAGCATTTTAAGACTGACAAACCACTTTCCCTACAACAAAGCCAGGGAGGAAGAAAAAGAGAAGGATGTAAATATTATCTCTATTTTAGAGCTGAGGAAACTAATGCTCAGCGAAGCAATTTTCTCAAACTCAGGCCACTTATTAAGAGTTAGAAGTGAGTACAAACATAGATCTTCTTAACCCCAAATCCAGTCCTCTTTCCCCAACACTGTACTGGTTTTAAGTATACCATAATGTTACAAATATAGTAATTTATATTTTAAAGTGGAAGATCAGAGTGATTTTTAGCTTGAAACAGAGGAAACAAAACATTTTAGATTATCTCATTTTCGTAGGGTTTAATTGTTTAGTGTGAGGTTATTTTTTTAAGAACAAAGTTTTATTGACCTTTTGTTTTTATAAAACCTAAACCTCCCCCTATATGCCTCCCCTTCCCAAAAAGTCATCCCATATGACAATATTTTTAAAGGAATAAAAGGAAAGAAACCAACAAAACTGATCAATACATTAGATAAATATAAAAATATATGTAATGTTCCAACCAAAATTTTTGTAGTAGCGTGTTTTATGTTATGAAATGGAAACAAAATAGGAGCCCATCAATTGGGGAATGGCTAAACAAATTGTGCTACATGAATATAACAGAATATCACTGTGCTATAAGAAATTATGAATATGATGAATATAGAAAATCATGGGAAGATTTACTTGAACTGATACAGAATGAAGCAAACAGAGCCAAGAAAACAATATGCACACTGATTACAACATTATAAATGGAAAGAACAGCAACCACAAAACAGTAGAAATTGAATGTTTCAAAATGGCCCTAAAGAAGAGATATAAGACCTCCTCGTCCCCCACTCTTGTCCAGAGGTAAAAGGCCAATAAGTGGTACATTACATACCCTTTCTTATTTATTTGATGCATTGATCAGTTGTGCTGGTTTCTTTAAGTGTAGGCCTGACCATGTTATTCCCCTTATTCAATAAATCCAATAGCTACCTATCACCTCCAAAATCAAACATAAAATCCTCTGTTTGAGTTTAAATCCCTTCACAACTGGCCCCTTCCTACCTTTCCAGTCTTCTTACAATTTACTCAACCCTGTAGTCCAGTGACACAGGCCTCCTTAATCATGTCTCGTATAAGATACTCCATTGCCTAACTTGGTGCTTTTTCATCAGCTGTCCCCCCCATACCTAGAATTTTCTCTGTACTCATTTCTGCAACCTAGATTCCCTGGCTTCCTTCAAATATCAGATCTTAAAGTCCCCATGCCACAACCATCCTACCCCCAACCTTCTGAAGCATGAAGTCTTCCCTAGTTCTCCTTAATCCATCTTATCAAATAAATAGGTAGACAGAGAAATATAAGTAAGTTCTGTGTATATGTGGATGGGTGAATTACATATACATATATGTATATATGTATATGATATAGATATTGATAATAATGATGATATATGGATATAGATATACCTTGTTTGTACATATCATGTTTGCATGTTTCCCCATTAGACTATGAACTCGTTGAAAGTAGGGGCTCTCTTTTGCCTTTCTCAGTATCACCTGCTTAGCAGAGTGCCCAACACATAATAGGTGTTTAATAAATGCTTTTTTGATAGTTGATTGACAGCAATGAGTACATGTGCTTTATGGATCTCTCCCTGAGTATCTAGGTGACCAAACACTAATCCTGAGATGAATATTTCTAGCCATGGTGACTGCCTTGTGAGCTCAGAACTTCTGAGTGCTGACAGGCAACAGGAAGAGCTTTTTGACTGCACCCTTCTTGGAGAAGATTCTCAGGTCACCACCAGTCACATGAATGCATAACCCTACTTGGTCTGAAATTCTGGACCTTAAGATCTTCTGCTCAGGCAGTGAAGACTGAAAGAAAAGTAGAATCTCATCAGCAGTTCAAGTTTACCTCCTAGGAAAATAAATATAACTAACCAACAAGTCTTTGATTTGGGGTTTGTTTGTTTTTGTCTAATCTGTTTATGAGCTCCTCTGAGTCATTAAGTCTCCCAGAAAAGCATGCTAGGAGTGACAGGTTGCTTCATGTTTTAGGTATTTGTCAATGGGAGCTTATGATATTTTTGTGTTTTAAACGTTTCTTTTGTAGTAGAAGAAATAACAAACTGTCTCATACTACTTTGTACAAGAAGTAATTTGTCTAGATATGAATCAAAGCTAAACAATGTTTAAGAAAGTTTTCCTGGAATAATTCTAGGTGGGACCATGATGAGTCAGAGAGAGTGAAAAAAGCCTGATCCCTTCTCTTTAAGCTCCCCAGGACAGAACTCAGTCCTCTTAAGACCGGAGGGTCCTTTGGTTGAGAACAATGCCTTCTGGGATGCAGGTAATAGATTCTGAACTTGAGGTCTAAAATTCTCAAACCATTTCTAAATGAGGAAATCTTGCTGTTCACTTCTTTTCTTATTCAGGGGAAATGAAGGGAAGAGGAAAAGCATTTATATTGTCCAAATATATGCTGAGTACCGTGCTAAGCCCTTTATTTTTTAAATAATATCTCATTTGATCCTCACAACAACTCTGTGAAATAGGTGCAATGTAGTATATTAGCTATGGTTCATAAAACTGAGGCAAACAGAGGTTAAATGACTTACTCAGGAACACATAGCTAGCAAAATCTGAGGCTGAATCTGAGCTTGGGCTTTCCTGACTCCAGGCCTGGCACTCTATCACTCTGCCACCAACTGCCTCTGTACAGGGAATAGGGAAATGCTACACATAATAATGATGATGACATAGCTGGTGTTCACTGCATTTATGTTACATTCCAGCCCCAAACTTACTGTGTGACAATGGGTATTTCAGTTAACCTTATTTAGCCTCGCCTATAAGATGGGAATATTATAACCAGCGGTATTTACCCTCAAAGTGTTATTATGAGATATTGTACTGTATGCTTTTCAAGCTTTCCACTACTATGTAAATGCCAGTTATTATCCTTATTATCACTACTATTACTAAGGGGCACATGGACAACCTATACTAACAACATAGACTACATTTTCACCACTTTCAGTCACAGCCTTTTGCATAATATTGGAGATTATGGGTATGCTAATGATAACAACAATAATAGACATCTATATCATACTTTAAAGTCTGGACATCCGATTCATGGATTATCTCATTTGAGCCTTAGAACAACCCAATGAGGAAAAAAAAAACAATAATTATCCCATTATACAGATGAGAAAAGTGAAGCCGAGTGTTAAGTGATCTGCCCAGGGTCCCTCCGAGTCTAGTACTTTATTCATTTCACCACACTGCTCCTCCTAGCAATGGTCCAGTGTATTTGTATAAAGGATCAAAGAATGAGTCTCTCTTGATGAGAGCAGTACATACAGAATAGTTGGTCCTAGAGACAGGAAGATTTAGGTTCTGATCCTTACTCTAGTACTCATAACTATGTGACCCCGGGCAAGTAATTAAACCTTTTTGACTTTCAATTTCCTCACTTATAAAATGAGAATAGCACACATTTCACAAAGTTTTGAGGATTACATGTATTTTACAAACCTTAAAGCCATAGAAATAAATGTGAACCTCATTTTATAGATTAGGAAACCAAGACTCAGAAAAATCAAGTGATTTCTCAGTACTCACAAAGCTAGTATGCATCAAAGGCAGATTTTGTATAATAACAATATAAATAATTACTACTATTTATATAGCCATTTTAGTTCTGCAACAGGACTGATAGGTGGCACAGTGTAAAAAGTGACACTTTTCCAGGCCTAAAGTCAGGAAGACCCGAGTTCAGCTCTGGCTCAGACACTTATTAACTGTGAGACACTGGTTGAGTCACTTAAGCCGATTTGCCTCACTTCCCTTATCTAGAAAATGAGCTAGAGAAACAAATGGCACACCACTCCAGTATCTTTGCCAAGAAAACCCCAAATGGGGTCACCAAGAGTCAGACACTACTGAAAAATGACTAAACAATAAACAACCAAGTTTTGCAAAGTGCTTTACATCATCACAATAACCCTGTGAAAGAAGCACAATTATTAACTCCATTGGACAGAGGAGCAAACTGAGGCTGAAAGGAGTTAAGTGAATCGCCAGTCATTCTAACATTCTATCCATCTTGCAGCACTGCTCCTCCTAGCAGAAGTCCAATATACATTAGTACAAAAGAGGAACCAAAAGAGTGAGCCAATGAGTGTGGTCACACATTGAAATAGATTATGGGATTGTTCCTTGGATATGTAAAAGAATTAAATTGACTCCCATCAATCTAAAATGGTTTATGCATGGCCCTGCCTGAAGGTGGGGAATAGATTAAATGAGTTCTCATGGTCCCATCTAGCCCAGTGACTCCAGAATCCTAAAGAAGCATTTTCAATTACCAAAGAGAAGAGTATGAGCATTTCTGAGAGAGAATTTCCAGTTTAAGTATTAACATGAGAAATAACTTGACCTCTGAGAGACCAAATAAATATCAGTTCAATTCTTTCAAATACATCCAAATTCTTACAGTGTTCTGCATTAACATTTCCTTTCTACTTGAAATGTAGAACTGGTATTTTTCCATGTCAACCATCTATTAAAAAAAATCTAAGCAAACCATCTACATTATTTATAGGACAGAAAAAATGATAGCAGCCTGGTTGATTTTTCTTATCATCCACTTATGATAGGCAAAGGCCATGAGTGACTTTCTTTTCTTGCAAGAGTTCTTCATGATATAGGAAAGCTGGCTGCATTAGGGATAATAAGCATAGATCATGACACACTTGTAGGCAGGAGCTCTAGCAGTTGCCAGAACTGATCTATGAATGCATTAACCTACAAGCTACAGCCCAGCATACTAGCACCCCAAGTACAGATGTTGATGTTTTTGTGCTTGATCCTAAAGATCAGGCAGGATGATTCCTCTAGTATTTGATGTTTCCTCTGGCTTCTTCTCTTAATTCCATTTCCTAAGACTTCTGTATATGTGGGGTAGCCTACCCCACCTCCCCACCAGACTGAAGAGGGGAGGAGGACAGGACAAATAAAAGGAGGGGAAGGAACTCCAGGAAGGTAGGGATAGTGGGGAGCTACATTCACACACATATAAAATGGAGAAAGTCAGTCTGGGAATCCCATACAGAATAATACAATTTCAGAGAGCTGACCTAAGAAAAGAGACAGTAGGGGTGAAAATTCCTAGACATTTTTATGAACTCATCATTTTTGTCATTATATATATATAAAAGAAAGTCCTATTTCTGTTGATTGATTACTTTAATGAATAAATGTACTGTACAGTCAATGGTTTGGTGGTTTGAGTAGATTAAATTTCCCTTGCTGGCAGGAACTGGTCTTAAATGAAAGTGTTTTCAAAGGTTCCTTCATTCTCCCCCTATCCTTTGCTCCTCACCCCCCTTCCAAAAAAAAAAAAAAGATAGACAATCAGTCTGAATTTCAAACGACTTTGATCTTTGTGTTTATTTTATAAACTATTACCTGGACCCCATGTAGGCCCCTGTGGAGTAAAAACCAATTACAGTGCCTCAAATTGTGTGCTCAAGTAATTTTAGAAGCAAATTTTTCAAAATGTCATTGATCTGTTGTAAGAGCTACAACCTCCTTCTCATGCATAAAGCTTTTACACCCCTACTAACCCCAACTCAGAAGAGAAACAGCAAAACAACTAAATCTGCTATCATGTGGAATACAAAGGAGACAAACAGGGAAGGAGAATAGCATCTGTACAAGACTACCTTCTTTTAAAGAAGGCTTAAGGAAAGCAACAAAGCATTCTAAACTATTCAATGTCAAAAAATAACAGAGGAAAAAAGAGCAAGGGCTGGATAGTGCTTGTCTGAGATAAATCGCTAGCCCTGCTTCTCCTACTTTCACTGATTATAACACAGAAGTCTTTTCACCTTCTATGCCTTATTTTGCTTCCTAAATCCAGAAGATGGATCAGAATACAGCAACTAAAGGTATATAGTAGAGAACAATAGGATTACAAATTTAGGGGTGGAAGGGATGTTTAAAGGCCATGTAGTCCAAACACCTTATTTTACAAATGAAGAAACAGGTAGAGAGAAATTAAGTGACTTGCAGAAGATAGCAAGCAGCTCCACGAATTAGAACCCAGGTCCTCTAATTCCAAATCCAATGCCTTTTCCATTGCTCCATGTGGCACATATATACACACATATTTCTCTATATATGTATAGGAACCACAGCCTTGTTGGATAGGGAGCCAACCTTAGCATCAGGAAAACCTAGGTTCAAGTGCCTCCTCTAAAATATATAAGCTGGGGGACCCTAGCAAGTCACTTAACCTCTCAATGCCCCAGGCAACTGTCTAAGGACTCTAAGATCCTAGAATTATTGTCAATTAATAGAGAAAATTTCCCCAACAATATCTTCCCACAGCTCCAGAGGGAGAAATACAGACATGCATGTATACAGACATAAACATATATATGTACATACAGACATATATATGTATATATACATATATAGATATTTCTCATAGATCAATGTCAAGGGCTAGTCTCTGACCTGATCCATACATGGGAAGCCTCTGGTCCAGGATTTCTCCCAAGCCAGTTCCCTGTGAAGGCTATATTATGTCTTAAGATTGACTCACCATCTCTTCCTGACTTGCAGGAGTTTAGGACATGATAACTGAGCAGTGACCCAGACATAGATGCATGCAAGGGAACAAGGACATTAAAACACATGGATTTACATAAGTGAACAATGACATTAAAACATACAGATGTGCGTAATTGATCAAGGACATTAAACATTTTCTGATGGGAACATAATTGCTTTACATTCATTATATAAACCCTGCCCTATGATCAATAAATTGGAACTGCTATGACAGATCCTGCCTGGCTCATGTCCATCATTCTACACTTCTCGGTTCGGCCTGTGCCCATTTTGATGCAGGCATAAGATCTGTGTAGCCATTTTAGTGTCTCCCCTAAGCTTCAGTTCCATATCACCAACTGCCTATTAGACATTTCAAATTAGATGCCCCAGACATCTCAAATTTAACCTGCCCAAAAATGAACCCCTTTATTCCCCCCATCCCTCACCTCTACTAATGTCTGTATTTCTATCAATGACATTACCAAATTCTTGGTTAGAATGAGTGATTCTACAGCAGACTCTATTCCTATAATATACAATTAACTGAGAAGTATAGAGAATTTGAGTTTACTGTGTTTATTGATTTTCAAAATGTAGCCCTCAACCACAGTGCCTCCATGTATAAGTTAAAATTATGTAAGAGTTTATTAAAGATAAGTAACCAGGCTTTCACCCAAATCTGAGGTATTTTATGTGTGTTGCTTTGTGTAATGAAGAAAATAACTCCAGATTGGTGGAAAGAAGTATAACACTACATATCTGCTTAAGAGACTAAGTTGGTTCCAGACGCTTTGATAAGAGACAGTTAGATAGAGAATACTCGGCAAATAGAGAAAGACTTTGTAATGGCAGACACACAGAGGAAGCTGGCACTATCAAGCATCTGCATTTGTTAGAAATTCTAGCAGAAAAAAACCTAAAAATTCTAGAAGCTTAGAATTTACCTTCTCTGAGTAAATATTCTTTCTCCCTTGCTTTGAGCTAAGACCTCATCTTGCTTCCAACTAAAGAATCATTCCCTCTTGTATATTCTTTGGTATGTTGTTATCTGCATAATTTTTCCAATTTCTTCTTACTACTGGCATGGATAAATGGGCTTACAGATATTCACTATTTGTGATGGTCTTTAGTGCAAACAATTTGATTTCCAATTTGATGGGAAGAAGCTGAACTACTGAGTGTAAATTTATGACTACCTTCACCCTTCAGAATGACAAGGGAAACAGCTTTCCTTTTGAACCCAGACTTATATCCTCAGATCAGAGATATCTGAAGGGGGGCAGATATATATATATATTTATATCCCAATACTTCTCTTGGTAACTGGAGAAAAGAATGTTCAGCCTTGGCAGCACTCCTAGGGCCTATGTGTACCTCCCCTCCAGGTAGCATAGCTATTCATTCTTCTTTTCTCCACAAAGCAAGGCCAGGTTTCAGATTCTATCTATCCATGCTACCCACAATCCATGTCTACACATTTTGACAACTCATGTGGGCATACCTTCTTACAAATATGAATACAGGGATGATTTTGTTCAGTAATCAAGTTAAGTATAAAGCAAGCAAACATGTTCAGTCAAGATGTTTGCCAGTGGCATTCCTGTGAAGAATCCAAACAAACAAATAAAAAGATCCAATATAGTAAAATGGAATCAGGAGACTAAGTTTCAAATCCCACCTCTGACATTTACTAGTTTTGTGGCTGTGGGCAAATCACTTACCCCTGAGCCTCCATTCCCCCCATCTTCAAAATAAGAAAATCAAACTCAATGATCTCTAAGGTACCTTCCTGACTTAAATCTATGATCTGCATTGATGGCAAGGTTCTTTAAATATTCCTATTTGTAAATAACATATTAATTGTATCACATCCCAAAATATTACAAAGCAAATCTCAATAAAATCTACAAAAATTCAAAAGTCATTGGTCGAACTATCCTGACTACAAAAACTAAGTAGGTAAGGGGTGGCTAGGTGGCACAGTGAGTAAAGCGCTGGCCCTGGAGTCAGGAGGTCCTGAGTTCGGTTCTGGCCTCAGACACTTAACACCCACACACACACAAAAAACTAGCCGTGCAACCTTGGGCATGTTACTTAACCCCAATTGCCCTCCAAAAAGGAAAAAAAAAAACTAAGTAGGTGAAAATTTATTTCTCAGACTTTACCGCAGGGTCAGATGAGCCAGTCCATCATTACTGATACCATAAACAAGAACTAGATGTACAATGAGCTGACAGAAAGAGATCAAACTGGGAAATTATACAATACTTTCACAGAATTACAGAATCTGAGAGACAGAAGAGATGACCTCAGAAGTTTTCTACCTAGTCCAACCAACATATGAAAGGAATCCCCACTCTAATATACTTGATAAGTGCTTGACCAGCCTCTTTTTTAAGACTTCCAAGGAGGTGGAACCCAACACTTCTCAAGGCAGCCCATTTCACTTTTATACAGCTCAAATTGTTGGAAAATTTCTCCTGGCATCAAACCTAAATTTGCCTTTTTGCAGATTCTCCCTCTCCCCCCCCCTCCCCCCCCCCCTCCCCCCCCCCCTTCCTGATTCTGTC
Source organism: Petaurus breviceps papuanus (assembly GCF_028583685.1). NCBI lineage: Eukaryota > Metazoa > Chordata > Mammalia > Diprotodontia > Petauridae > Petaurus > Petaurus breviceps. Next base: position 4,333,424 of record NW_027186390.1, read on the forward strand.
CTTTGGGATCAAACAGCACAAATTTAATCCCTTCATGACAACCCTGCAAATACATTAAAACAATTAGCAATTCTGTTCCTGAGGCTTCTCTTCTCCAGGCCAAACATGCCCAATTTCTTCAACCAATACCATTATGATATGAACACACAGCTCTTCACCATTCTTCTTGCCCTTGATAGGCTCCAGATTATTAATGTCCTTCTTAAACTGTGGCATCCAGAAATGAATACATTATTCTGGATGAGGTCTGAGGAGCACAGAATAGAGTGAGACTATAACATTCCTATTCCTAGAAGCAATTTATCTCAAGGTAGCCCAATGTTGCATTAGCTTTTTTTGACTGACATCACACTGCTGACTCATTGATCTTTCAATCCACTAAACCCCCAGATCTTTTTCAATGATCCTAATCTTCTCACTACCAGAAAGTCTATTTCTTTCATATAAATATTATCCTGGTGATGTTCTATAATTGAAAATGATGGAAGACCACCATCTCAGAAGAATCAAAATTATAAGTAAAAAAGTATAAGACATACCATTTCATCACAGGCCTAACAACACCCTGCCAAATTTTGTAGTTGAGTGATCTCATGCTATCTCACAATTGCCCTCAACATTCCCACTGTACCACCATATCTGGGCCTTCCCTTGCCAGGTAGTCATCCATTCTTTCCTTACCTCTCATATCCTGCCCTTTTACTGCACAAACATTTATATGCTTTCCCAACACATCATGGTCACACTTTCCTAATTGATAACTGGCTGATCTGATAATTAATCTTTACTTGCAACTAATAGGCAATTAATGTTTATTAGCAGCTAATGTTATGCCCAAGGCAGCTGTTGCAGTGGATAAAGTGGTAGGCCTGAAAACAGGAAGAAACATCTTCCTGAGTTCAAATCTGGCCTCAGACACTTATTGGTTGTGTGACCCTGGGCAAGTCATTTAACTTTGCCTCAGTTTTTCATCTATAAAATGAGCTAGAGAAGGAAATGGCAAGCTATACCAGTATCTTTGCAAAGAAAATTCCAAAATGAGGTCACAAAGAGGCAGACACGGCTGAAACAACTGCACATCTCCCATATTCCCTTGTCCCTCCTAGATAACACAAATACATGTGAACAGCAACCTTTTGAAGATATCTTTTCTTTTGTTATTTAAACTCAAGAAGTGACTTGGGTGTTTATAATTTCAGGTCTATTAGTAGCAGATGAGATAAATACAGAGAGTGAGAGTTGAAAGAGATACTTGGGGGAAGGCAGGGACATCATGGTAGCACTAAAGTCACACCATGGGAGAGGCTGCATACTCAACTTACTTTGCATATTTGTAGAGAAGGTTCTAATTATATCTGAGAAGCTGTGCTCCCACATACAATGGCAACGGCTGAACTGCCGCTGAAAGAGCACCTTACACTTTGTCACTAATGTCTGTGACTAACTGCTATCATGCCCCACAGGGCCAATCCAGGAGTATTCTGTTGAGGATGAGCCACCAGAGTCAGCTGGTGCTGACAGCACTTCTTTAACATTCTTTTCTCTGAGCAAGCTTCTTGCCAAACAGCAGCTGCTGAAAATCGAGCAGCCACTGATGGGCAGTGACTCTTGGTGAGCTAAAAGGCAAAGCACTCTCAACTCCACTGAAATAATGCATATGTCCCAGGAGATCTTGGAGTTTTCTACTAATAAACCAACCATTAATCTAATTGATTTTTATGTTACTACTACATAACTTTAAGGCTTTAAAAGGTGAATTATTTGAGAGCCCTAGGGAAGATCAAGTTATTTTACTTATTTGAGGTGGTTTCTTCACAGGGGTGCTCTAATAATATATCTTCTCTATAGCAAAGGTTGGTTGGCTGGTTGTTGTCTTTCATTCTTGAAGAGGACCAAAATGACATCACTTGGCTGGGGTCAAGGTACAGTGTGTCCAACAGTGGCTGATCAGACAAATATGAGATTGGAAGCCTCTACCTCAGGTCAGGTACGTTCCATATGAACATTTTGTAGTGGAGATGTCTCTAAATTTATGCATCTCACATTTCTTTTGACCTACTGCAATTCTGCTTCACTCACAAAGCAGAGCACCTTCTTTGATGTGGGTATGCCATGCTGGGTGGTCCTTTGCCAGTGTCTCCTGTTTCACATTCGATTCCAAAGTTCTTCAGAGTGACCTTGAAAGTATCCTTGTATCGTTTCTTCTGACTACCATGTGAGTGCCTGCCTTGCATGAGTTCTCTGTAAAATAGTCTTTTAGGCAAATGTACATTTGGCATTCAAACAAAGTAACCAGCTCATCAGAGTTGTGCTTTCTGTAGTAGAGTATGAATGCTTGGCAGTTCAGCTTGAGAGAGGACCTCAGTGTCCAGTACCTTATCTTGCCAGGTGATCTTCAGAATCTACCTGAGACAATTAAAATTAGCCTGCCTACAAAGCTGAAGGTCTAACAGAGCCATTGTGCTGATCTCGTTGTATGCCTCTGAAACCTAGACAGTCTACCATCACCATGCCAGGAAGCAGAACTGCTTCCATTTGAATAGCAAGGGTAGTGCTTAGAAAGTTACTATTAAGGTTGAGTACAGGTTTTTTGTAAGAAAAGAACTAACTTGCATTTCCCTGAAGCCTGGAGGGGCTATACTTCTTGTACTATAGCTCTTGAGCTCCCACTGGTGTGTTCTCCATTAACACTCACCAGGTTAGCTTCATTAGCTTTTAGAAAAGGGATAGATTGAAAAAACATAGCAACAAGTGGCACAAACATTCCCCTCAAACATGGGGCATACTCTCCCCACATACATGAGCACCCAGGAGAGAATTGGCTCAAACTTAAAGTACAAAGGTAGTGAGGTACTTGTGGGTCAAAGGGATACCTTGCAACTCCTGGCATTGAGAATCCCTTTCTTCCTTTGTAGAGTAATCACCAAATTCCTCTTATATGTAGTTCCCTGCTAGATGAGCAGGGAATTACAAGGAAGGAAAGGGCAGCTGAGATCGAAGAGTATATCTTTCTGTTAAGTCCATAGCCAGCACTTTACAAATGATTGTGAGAGTTCCTGCTCCCTAAAGCAATCTTCTCAAGTGTCTGTCCACTCCTGATGCAAATGCATCAAGCATCTCTGGCATATGCTTCTGCCACCATCTGATCACTGATGAGATCTCTGGTGGGACTTCTAGATCTTCCAAATTCCCAAGATCATTGCCTTCTACATAGAGGTTTCTGCTGAGTCACCAACTGAAGGAAGGAAACATAAAAGAAAGATGGCTCCCACCCAAGTACAATCTTGTCTAGGCAGGATATGCACTTGAAACTATCACTTACTGGATGGAGAAGCAGGCAACCACCATTCCCCCTATATAGCTCTCAGAAGGAAACTCAACACAGCTCTCCCACTTTCAAGAAGAAGGACAGAGTTGGGCATTCAATTCTAGCTCAGCAACTCTCAGTTGTCATGGAAGGACGGAAGGAAGGAAGGAAGGAAGGAAGGAAGGAAGGAAGGAAGGAAGGAAGGAAGGAAGGAAGGAAGGAAGGAAGGAAGGAAGCAGTCAGTCAGCCAACAAACATTTATTAAGCATCTACCATGTACCAGGGCAGGGAAGTTTTCATCTGGGATGTCACAGAGATTATAAATGGAACTACAAGGCAGTTGTTACACCCTTTCCAATAGTAATGCTTGTACTGGGCAGCTGATAAGATGCCTGGATAGGCACTATTTTCCTGGATATTTAGCTGGATAGAATGAGAAGCAAAGGATGGTACTAGTCTGACTAGATTTAACTGGTCTTATGAGTTTGTATTCATTCACCTAAAGAAACAGTAGATTTGCAAAACTGAATGGATTAACTGCCCCAGGTAAGTGGTGTGTAGTCTCTGCAGGCTGGTCTGGAGGGATGCTATATCTTATGAAGAAAAGGGTTCAGCAACAGGGTAGATTACAAGATGCCTGAAATGAGTAGGTCCAAGTATCATGTCAGAAGTTATCTGAATAACTTTTTTTTCTTCAAACAATGCAAACCACTTAAAGATACCATCCCATCAGTCCTGATTAATTTACCAGTGACTAATAGTAGCCCATCATCCTCAAGTATCTTATATTCTAATTACCATGGCACAATATAAGGTAAGCAAATTGTAGCCAGATCCATAAAGGACCTATAGTAGACAGGCTTAATGTTGAACCAAGCCAGTAGCTCTCCCTGTCCAGGGTATTAACCACTTCTCAAATATTGCTAAAACCACTGGTTTATATGCTGCCCTCACACATTCTCTCCACACTCCTAGCACATGGAGAAGCACATAGCAGAAACTCATGGGATTGTTGTGAGACTGAATTGGGATAATATAAGCAAAGTACTATGATCTTCAAGCTATAAAAGTTCTAGAACTTTGCTCCCATGAAACTTTTCTTTCTGGATTATGGCCATTATGCTATTCATAGAGTTTCCAGAACTGGAAAAGACCTCAGAGACTCTCTAGTGTACACAATATAACTATTAGTTACCCAGTTTTTGCCTGAAGACCCCTAGTGAAAAGGAAACCACTACCTCCTGAGGCAACCCATTCCACTTTTGGACAGATGTAATTGTTAGAAAGGTTTCCCTCCTTTATTTGGAACCTAAATTTAAGTTTGTAACTTCCATCCATTATTTCTGGTTTTGCCATGTAATGCACAAATTAAAATATAATTATTATGAGTTATAAATAACAATTGCAGTTTAATGCATACTGGTATTCAGTAGCAAACAGCAAACTTTAAATGTAAGTTAAAACATCGTCCACAGGTTGAAAACTCTAAAGTTTGTTTTATAGCTAACTTCCATGGAACTTCCTGCTCTGTTCCATCAATTTTTCCACACAAAATTGTTTCTATACTAGCAAAATGAAGTGTGTCATTTGGCAAAATAACAAAGGTACAGTGATTGTTTTTTGCTAAAAATGTTACTTCAGTATTTCTGTAAAAGACCAGTGGCAACTTTTACTGAATTAAGTAATTAATTCAACAAATATTTATTTATTAACCATCTACTAAATGAAGTGCCCTAAATGAAGGTGGAGCAGACTGATGCCAAGTAATGCATTATGTACCACTCAAAGACTATTAAGTCACTGAGAAGCTGAAATCTACATCAGTGGGTAGAGTAATCACATAGATGAAATCACAAACCCTACAGGTATTAAAGGACACAGAAAGCACATGTATCACCTGCATTTACTTTATATGCCACCAGAGTCACAAGTTGGGCAGGGTAACCAGGGCTTTGACCCAGTATGTCTCCCATGAGGGATTAATTTATTTCCCCTCATGGTCCTCTTACATCTTGAGGTCCTTTGCGCCATCCCATAGAACCACCACATCTAATATAAAACCACTTCATGCCCTTTGCCTACCCCTGGGCAGCCAACTCCTGATAGACTATCCCTGTCTTCAGGGGTCCAGGGACCAGCTTGATGCCACACAAATACTTTCTCACATCCCAGGGTCAAAGGAGATAACTATTGCAATATTTTTGCCCACCTCCACAGACAACCTCCATTCCCCCAGCCTTTTCTTCTCCTTGGAGTTGGAAGGAGAGAGGGTCTGGGGAATTGTTTAGAAGTCAGAATCTTTATAGATTAGACTGCTTCTCCTCTGGTACAAACACACCTAACCAGGGAGTACTGAATTCTGCACTCTGACCACTAGCTCTGGCAACTGGCCAAGGTGGGATCCCAATCATATTTAATAGGTAAAATACTCTCTCTAACTTGCTCTCTTCCCCAGGGGTGGCCTCCTCAATAGCAGCCTTGGTATGCCCTTCGGTTTCTCTCTCCTCCCACTCCTCCCCAATGAAAGTCTTGTTCCTCTAAAAAGTCTCCCTTAAGTCTTTTCTGCATTTATTTATCTGAGTACCAGAATTTCTAATAATGGCTCTGCATACCACAGTTAATACAACTTAAATGCAAGTGGGTTTTTTTTAAAGCCATTTAAAGTTTTTATTCTTTTAGAACTAAAAATTAACCAGATGACACTAAAAGCAATCTCACACAATAAGAATTTCTACCATGTACAGGTCATTTTAGCAGATGACAATATGACATACATAAAGCTGTCAGGTCTTCTCCAAAGGACAGTCCTCTAGTTCATGTTTCATATGGCAAATTAATTCTTTTTGACATTTAATTTATAACCTAAGGTACTGTGGATTTAAAACTTGACTATGATAACAGCAGATTAGAGCAGAGTTCCATTTGACAGATTCAATTTATCAAGATATTTTTATTGTGAGTGAGGGTCTTGATATAGATTCCTCCACATCAAATGGACAAGACATTGATTTCTTCCAGCAAAGCACACTTTCTCACCCTCCTCCTCCCTCACATACTCTGTTCATTTGGAATTAAGCATTTTGATTCTAACTGTGCATAGGGAAAACATACTGATAAAATGATATATAACCATTTTCTCATTGTAGAATGGGGGAGTGAGGGGGATGAGTGTCCCTCCCCTGATAAATTGTCTATCTGGCTGGTTTGCACAGCATTCTGAGGAAGAATGTTCAAGGGGATGAATGGATCATCTGGCTACAAGAGAACTATGCCAATTTTCCCCCAGCTAGCTCTCTCAAAGAACAAAAATTATGTCTACTTCCTGTTGGATATACTGAATTACAGAATTTTAGAGTGGGAGGGGACCTTTAAGATCATCTTGTCCATCTCCCTGATTTTGTAAATGGGAAAACTGAAACTCAAAGACATTAAAAGACTTGTCTAAATTCAAACATTCGATTAGTGACAGACTCCAAAATAGAACCAAACTATTCTGACTCCTAGTTTTTAGTTCTTTACACTATAAACATATATGTGCTTTATTTCCCTTGTTACAGAGGTTCTGAAGTTGCCATTAGTCCTAATCATGACTGAAGGCAAAAGGAAAGAAGAAAAACATAAGCATAAAAACCTCCTGGGCTTGAAGGGAAAACGGAGCCTATATTCATTTAAATATAAAATTTTAGTAACAGCTTTGATTCAAGTATACCACCTACTGGAATTATGAAGAATTGTATATGAGAAAAATGAAATATGAAATACTATGCAATCAGAAATACTTAAGCCAATTGCTTGGGTGCTGTTTAAATTGCTACTTGTATTTCCTAATTCTTCTGCTATGAAGTTGATGTGACAAGTTAGTTTTTCCAAATTACCAATAAAAAACAAACAGTAATAACACAATGTAATTTCAGTTAATAATAATATCAATTGATAATAATATCATTTGCAAATAGCTTTTCTCCCAATTGCTCAAGATTATAGCAATTGGAAGTAGTTTACTATGGTGGAAATAAAAATATTTTCTAAAACCCCTTGTTTTGCAAAATCCTTTATACAGAAGGGGTCAGATTTCAGCATACATGTATCATGAATGGGAACATAGAGAATCATATGTGGAGCTGAGCTTGAACACTAACCACTCCAAATGACACATTCTAGGGAAAACAGCAGTTTTAACAAGAAGTAAGAAGTCATTCTGTCCTTTTGGGTGGGTGAGTGGGTGTGTCTGTGTCTGTGTCTGCTCCTGTTGTGAGCATGTTGGGACTCTTCAAGGTCTCCCTCATACTTTCATTGAGAGACATCAACTTCTTTAGCAGCTTTGAGGATTGTTCAAACAAGGCAAGAAAAGCATGTGCTTCTTTAGGTGATTAACTCTGTTAATTTCTTTCTGGTGGACCCTAGACATGAGCCAAAGACTAAGCTTTATTTTAAAAAGACTGTCCGTAGGGCTCTGAGGTGGGGACATCATGAACCAGAGAGAGGCCAAAAACAATAACCTAAATCTGATCTTGTCTTTTAAAGGTCAGGCTGCCCCAGAACTGAACCTGTGTGAGAAATTATTCATTTGGACCCCTACTTTATTCCAACCAGGACTAATCAGTATGATATGAATCCATAGGAATAGTGTTTATGAGTTATGCATATTATGTCTCAGAGCTGTGAACTGCAGATTGTAAATTCACTTGCTCAATTATAGGAAGCTAACTAGAGGCCCTCTATTCTTGTTTTTCTTTGTTATGGTGAACAAGCCCAATGTGGCAAAGGTAACTCAATTACATGGAAAATCCCCCAACTTATTTTTATATCTCCAGACCAATCTCTCTTGTCTAACATGAACAGGTGACCATCTTATGACCACTTAATCAGTGGAGATGCCCCTGCCCACATACCATTTATGGCTGATGCATCATTTTTGGTCAAGAAGTGAGATCTATCAACCAATGTGATTCTATACTTTGTATAGTCCCTCAAAAATGTTCAAGCATCAAATCTGGTATCAAGCCTTATAAAAATAAGTCCCTGGAAGAAGGAGGCATCTCAGGTCATGAGGAAGATCTGAGGTCTACTTCATTAGAGGGGACCCTTTAATAAAGTGCCTTTGACTCAGAACTCAGCCTCAGTGGTTTTTTTCTTGCAGACTGGGCACTTATAATCCCCACCTGGTACATATAAGCCCAGAGATGGGGCACTCGGTAGATAGAAGCATCCCATACACTAGGTTGTGAGTTTTACAAATACATTGTTTCATCATGACAATCTTATGAAAATAGTTTCTATCTCTATGTAACTTGAGCCCCAAAGTCCACTGGTATGTGACTCTCTCTGAATTGACAGATATAAATGCACCTGTATTAGGGGGCAGGTGGAATTAGTGAGAGGAAAATGTCTCTTCAGTCTTTGGTCCTGCTTTGAGTTTCTTTAGGTCTCTTCAGTCCTGGGTCTCTTTAGGCTTCAGGCAATATAGTGTCTCTAGGCACTTTTAGCTTCCAGTTTCCAAAGAGAGGGAAGACATCAACTCCACCTCAGATTGCTAAAGGAAAAAGACTTTGGGAAGAAGCCAACATGACAGGAGCCCGCAGTCTCCATCATGTCTCTATCCCCAGCTTGCTACATTATAGATTGCGAGGAGTTATACCTTAGATGAGATCTAGAACTCTCTCTCTTTGTTAAACTGAGTTAGTTCACTCCCAACAAGAGATCTTCACTCTGTATCATCTAGCATATATTCTCCTAAAAATATTACTCAGCTAATAGTTTAAAAATTATTATTTGTAAGGCTGGCTTTTATATATATTGATAAAAAAAAAAAAGAATGTACAGCTATATCACAGAGAAGGACAAACTGCCTTACTGTGTCCTTGTAAAAATCAAGCAAGTTAATATTTGTAAAGAGCTTAGCAAAGTGCCTGGCACATAGTAGGCACTTAATAAATGCTTGTTGACCTAACCTGCCTACTATACATAAAACTGTGACAAAGTGAGGACACAAAATTAAATATAAATCATCCTTGTCTTCTATGAAACGCATACACAAATTAATAGAAAACATAAAACAAAATGAGTTCAAAAGGGAGCGAAAACACTTAAAAACTAGAGGCAACAAGAAAGGCAAGCGCCAAAGGCGGGTCACAGAGCTGGGCCCTTATGGAAGGCAGGAGTCCTAAGAGGCAAAGGTAGAACGAGTACATTCCAGGAGGGAATGACAACTGGTGCAAAGGCTTGGAGGCTGGAGACTGCCAAAAGAGGGAAAAGCTTAACTGGCTAGAGAGGGGAGGAATATGGAATAAGGCTGGAAAGGCTGGTCAGACACAGACTGCAGGGACGAAGCTTTTGTCTTTCACCCTGGAGGCCATAAGGGAATAATTCTAAGGCCTCGTTACTCGGAGTCCACCACCTGCCTGATGATTTGGACCGTCACGTGTTCGAAGGCTCCTAAGAGATAAGGGGGATTTCTCATGTGGGCCCCCCTCGTGCGCTGTTCCCCTCTCAGAGAGCGCTGCTATCCGGTCTTTCCATATCATAGTACCACCGTCACGCCTCCCTAACCAGCGTCACCAAGCCTCTGTCCCAGACATTTCATTTCACAGGAAAGCCCGGAAGAGCCCCAGATGAAACCCACGTGGCCAGAACCTCGGCCCCGCCCCAATCCTTCGCCCCGCCTCCTCCGCGAAGGCACGTCCCACACGCCCCCCTCCGTCCAGCCAATGGCTGACGGCGCTTGGGCGGCGTGCCTTACGTCATCTTCAATACGGAATTTCGTCGTCTTCCGGGCCCCGCTCATCCTCCTCCTTAAGTCCATGAAGATGGCGGCGGCGGAGGACTTGACGTTGCTAGAGAAGTTGCTGGGCTTGAGGAGAGGGAACAAGTATAGCGCTCAAGGAGAGCGCCAGGTGAGGCGACGCGAGGGCGAAGAAGGGGAGTGAGCGCGTGGCCGGTTCTGAAGAAGGGATGGGAGGGTGCGAGGGGCGGCCGGGAGCATGCTGCTTCTTGCATTGCGTGAGCCGGGATCCCCGCGTGTGTGGGGAGAGCGGCGCGTGTTCCCTCCCTTTCCCTTTCCTTCCCCAGCCTCCTACCCACTCGCCCTGGGGAGCCCTGACCTGGGCGGAATGGAGGGCACTGACCTGCAACTGTTCCTGGAAACTCTTCCTCACTTGAACCTGAGGAAATGAAAGTGAACAGGGGAGGGGTGCCCGCCTCATCTGTAGCCTGGAGAGGCGATGAATTGTGTTTGAATACAGACAGGTTTTTAAGCCTTTTTTACGGCTGAAAACACGCATTTTTGCTATTTAATTTAAGACATTTTCTGTTGTTTTGGAGGAAAAAAAGGTGAAATCGATTCCCTTCCCCTGGTTAAATGGAAGTGGAACCTAAACTTGCCGTAATTATATAGTAATAGCATTTTTATAGAGCTCTAAGGTTTTCAAAATTAAATGCATGCATACATACATACATATATAGATATAGATATTATATATACACACACTCCCCCATTTTGTAGATGAGGACGGTAAGGCAGAGCGAGGTTAAGTGATTTGCCCAGGGTCACATCTGAGGCAGAATTCCAAACGGGCAGAGGAATCCTTTTACATTTTGGGAATCAGAATACAAGGGGTAAAGTATTCTTCTCTTCATCTGCATAATGTTACTAGAGTTGCTTAAAGCTTTCCTTAGTATAAAAAGCAGTGGACTAAGGTGAATGGACTAATAGGTACACAGCATTTATAGCAGCTTTGTGGTGGCAAAAAGCTGGAAACAGGGGATGCCCAGTCACTTGGGAAATAGCTGAACAAAGTGTGTGTGTGTGTGTGTGTGTGTGTGTGTGTGTGTGTGAATGTAGTGGAATCCAGATAGTGCTGTCAGAAAGGAGGAAGACAATATGGAAGACCCACCATAGACTTTATGTACTGATGCAGTGAAGTGAATAGAGCCAGGAGAGCAGTTTGTACTCTAACACCAGTATTAGAAAAGAGGACAATTTTTAAAGACTTAAGAGCTCTGATCAAATAAATGTTTTGGATTCATGATTCATAAGGACTTATAAAGAACACTGCCTGCCTCCTGACAGAGGTGATAGACTAATATGCAAAGTAAGAAATCGAGTTTTTGGATGTGACCAATATGGGAACGTGTTTTGACTGTGCTTATGTGATGTGGGAGTTATGTGGTTTTGGGGGCTTGTTTTTGTATTTTAGCAGTGGGCTTTAAAAACATTTCATCCTTAAATGGTCAAAGGATATGAACAAGCAGTTTTCAGACAAAGCAATCAAATCTATAGTCATAAAAAAATGCTCTAACTCACTATTGATGAGAGAAATGCAAATTAAAGCAACTCTGAGCTACTACCCCTCTCACACCTATCAGATTGTCTAATATGACAAAAAAGGAAAATGACAAATGTTGGAGGCAATGTAGGAAAGTTAACACACTAATTTATTGTTGTTGAAGTTGTATGATTCAGCCATTCCAGAAAGCAATTTGGAACTATGCCCAAAGGGCTATCAAACCATGCATATCTTTTGACATAGCAATACCACTACTAGGTCTGTAGAGATTAAAGAGATTGAAAAAAGAAAAGGATTGGGTTGTACAGAAATATTTATAGCAACTCTTTTAGTGGTGTCAAAGAATTGGAAATGGAGGGGATGTCCATCAATTGGGGAATGGCTGAACAAGTTGTAAATGATTGTAATGGAATACTATTGTGCTTTAAGAAATGATGAGTAGGATGCTCTCAGAAAAACATGAAAAGACTTACATGAACTGATGTAGAGTGAAATAGCAAAACTAGGAGAACATTATACACAGTAACAACAGTATTGTTTGATGATCTACTATGAATAACAGCTATTCTCAGTGATAACAATGATCTGAGACAGTTCTGTAGGACTTAGGATGAAAGGTGCTGTCCACTTCCTAGGCAAGAACTGGTAGAGCCTGAATGCAAATCAAAGATACTTTTTTTACTTTTATGTTTCTTAAGGTTTTTTGGTTTGTTTTCTTTTACTCATTCTGTCTTACATGGAAATGTGTTTTGCATGACCACACATGTATAACCTATGTCAAATTGCTTACCTTCTCATTGAGGGGGAAGGAAGGGAGGGAGGAAATTGGGAACTCAAAACTTGAAGAAGAAGAAAAAAAGAATGTCAAAAGTTGTTTTTCATGTAATTGAGAAAAATAAAATATTAAATAATAAAACTAAAGATTTCATCCTGAGAACTAATTTTTAATCTCAGATCTGCCATTTATCTGGCTTTGTGATCTTAGTTATTTCATTTCTCCAGAACTCAGTTTTTAATTTTTTTATAATGTGTAAAGTGAGTTTTGGGAGTCCTAGGGTCATAGATTGAAAAAGCTAAAGATCTCAAAGGTCATCTAGTCTAAAACCATCTTTGTATAGATACAAAATAAATCTGGAAAGGGTTAAGTGATTTGTGCAGGAGTCAAACCTAAGTCCAGTACTTTTCTACATTTGTTATCCTTTCCCCCTGTAGCTATACTTGGTGTCTTTGTATCCCCAGTGAGTGCCTAGACCAGTTCCATGACACAGAGTTCATTTTATAATAACTACTTGGTGCCAAGAAACTGATAGGCACTGGGAATACAGAGAAAAAATAGTCCCTGCCCTCATGGAGGTCATGGTCTATAATGTATCTACATTATGTATAATTAGGTGACATTGTAAGAATATTAAATAGAGGTGGTATGTAGTAAGGGAGTAGTGTGTGAACCCAGAAAGATCTGGGTTCAAAACTTGCCTTTCATATACCAGTAGCTGTATTGACCATGATTTGATTACATCAATATGCATAAGCAACTCTCTGCTGAGTCTCAATCTATGTATGCCTAATAGTTTGTTTTCCCCAAGCTGATGAAATCACAGGGCTTAAAATAATAGTGACTTCTTTATAAAGGTCTTTTTTGAGATACTCAAAAGAGAGTATATAAGGTAGAGATCAAGGATTCTACCTTTTGTAGCATCTATTGGCATACAGCCAGTCCTTCAGTGGTTTAAGACCTCATCTCTTCCCTTCTAAATTATTTTAATGGCTTCCTAGGTGCATCTTCCTGCATCCATTCTAAATGCTTCTGCCTAAGTAATCATATAACTCCTCTACTCAAAAACCTTTACTAGCTTTACCCTGTTAACTTCTGCATATCTGCTCCTTGCCTTCAAGACTGTCCACAATTGTGCTACAACTTACCTTTCCAGTTCTGTTCCATCTGACTTCTCCGTATTCTTGTCCAATGCTTTCTCATCTTTATGCTTTTGCTTATGCCAGTCCCACAGTCCTGCAATTGACTGTTGCCTCAGCCCACCTTCCCATTTTCATCTGTTTCTCTTTAAAGTCTCTCTTAAGGGCCACTTTCTCCATGAAACCTTCCCTGAGCTTCTAATTTTTCACTTCTTGGACCTTTCATTTGCACTTATCACACTTCATTGTCTCATGTTTATTTATGTACAGGTCTTTTTCCCACTTTCAGGTGGTGGGCTGAGAGTAGGATTTGTGCCTAGCTTAGTGTCTGCCATACAGTACTTTGTACATCAGAGAGCCTTAAATGTTTGTGAAATTGAACTGAAATTTAGGGTATTAGTTTCGCTATCAAATGTTAATGACTTAGTCTCTCCATGCTTTTATCAGTGGTTTTAGTTTTTTGTTTTTTGGTTTGTTTGTTTTTTTAGCTTATGAGAAAAATTTGCTTCAAGAAAAACCTGGGTTCTAACCCTGCCTTAGACGCCTATGGCCACAAGCTAGTTACTAAACCATTTTCTCTCTGCATCCAGTTCTTCCTTTGTAAGATAATCAATACTACAAAGTTGTTGTAAGGCTCAAATGAGAAAATATGTAAAGCATTGTCATTATCTTTAAATGACAGTGGTTTCTGGGTACTTGAAAGGAGGAATTAAGAATTTAGTCATAATAACTTCGTGGAGTTTATATGAAGGATTTTTACTTTTCCTTTCAGATTCCAGTCCTTCAGACAAACAATGGGCCAAGTTTAACAGGCTCGGCTACTATTGCAGCTCACCTGGTCAAGCAAGCCAACAAAGAGCATCTGCTGGGAAACACAGCAGAAGAAAAGGCCCTTGTTCAGCAGTGGTTAGAATACAAAGTAACTCGCATTGATGGACACTCCAATAAGGAAGATATTCGAAGCATATTGAAGGTATTAATCATTTCTTTGTCAGTTAGAATAAGTGAATACTTTTAAGCAACTCATGGTTAACTTACTTAAAAACAGAGAATACTATGAAATAAACCTATCAACTAGTTCCTGTTTATAGGCAGAATCGATGAACCAAGATCCTAAGTAATGTATTTTAAACATAAATGTTTTATTCATTTTATAAAATATTATGTAGTAAGGCATTTAAGTAGAAGCATTGTGATTTTTTTATTTTTTGATTAGGAGACTTCTGAAAGGTATTTATTGAGTCAAAACATACCTGTTTATATCTTCCCACACATACATACTAAGGTTACACTTATTTTCTTTTATGCTGGCTAATGACTAACATTGCAATTTATCCTTTTTGTAATCAGTAGTCACGTGTCCTCATTTTCTGAATTTAATGCCTTTTAAAATACTTAAACGTAATTCTAAATTTAGAATTGTTGTATACTCTGTGCATGTAATGGATTTGTTCATTTAGCAGGCTTTTAATATCTTGAAAGTGAAATACAAAATATTTTGCACTTATATGAGTTGATGTGATATTCTTGGATATACGTATGCAACTTATTTTTTTTTTTTACTTCTATGCCCATATTTCAGCATACTGTGTATAGCCCTAAAAGCCAACTTTTCATTAGTCAAACTGGGTACAAGTATGTAAGGTTTAACACTGCTCTGTAGTTACTAATCTGCATCAACTAGAAGCAGCTAAGTGGTGCTGTGGATAGAGTCCTGGACCTCTAGTCAGGAAGATCTGACCTCAGATGCTTAACAGCTATGTGACTGTACAAAGCACTTGGTCTCTGTGCGTGTCAGTTCCTCATCTGAAAGATGGGAATAATAATAGCATCTACTTCCCAGGGTTATTGAGAGACAATATTTGTGAGGCACTTAGCACATAGTAAGCACTACATAAATGCTAGCTATTATTGTTATATTATAATGATAACGTGGATATCACTACTGCTTGTTATTTGAATACTCCTTTAAAAACAACCTACTAATCTTGAAGTAGTTTTTATATCTGAAAAAAGTACATTATATCACATGTATACCTTCTACAGGTGTTATATACACCCTCCTGTGTTATCAGGTTATACATGAAATGTGGGTAGTTTCTGTTATGGAAGATCTTTAACAGAATACTGTGGTCTTGACAGACCTTCAGAGAGTCCTGCATGCCTTGCCTCTACTGCATAAAATCTTACAAAGAGCTTTAACTACTGATTTTTTTATATGCTATCTGATAATGAATTATCACCAACCGAGCCTTTCCCCAACCCCATCCTGTCAGTATCTTGACAAAATCAAGGGCATAGACCTCTTAACGCAAAGGAGCAAGGCATTAAAAATAACATTTCTCTTCATATTTATAATATCCTATTCTAGATTTCAAATACTTTAGATAGAAGAAATATAGAGGAATCACACATGAAGAGGTAGACATGCCTTAAACCATAAAGTTTTCTTATCTTTCTGAAGTCATATTTAATTTCAATATTTTGTAGTTTGTTACATCTCTGAAAAAATATGCAATTTGTTCAAGCACAGAGTTAACAAAAGGAACAAAATACATGACATCAGCAACATAAAGAGAAGCAGATTTTGATTTTGGTATCTTAAATTTAATTAGGGTATTTTATAGATGCATCTTTTAATTTGTGGGATTTATTTTTCTTTTCTGGAAGGATACTTAAAATCTTTTCCAAAGAGTACTAGCTCTGGCATTAGAAGACCTAACTGCAAAATCTACCTCAGACACTATTTGTATGACCCATGGCAGGTCACTGGGCCATAGTTTCTTCTTTTGTAAAATGAAGGAGTTGGATGAGGTGGCTTTTGAGGTCATTTCCATCTGTGATCCTGTTTTCCAGAAGTCATGACACAAAGAAAAGATAAAGATAGACTCTAAGGAGATCATTTTTTTATGTCAGGGCTTTCTAACTTGTTTATTTCTCAGGCTAGAAGATATTAACACTCATTCACGTGGAAAATGCATTTAAATAATTTGTCCAGAAATTTTTATTTAGTAATTTGCTTTCCCAAAAAAGAAGAATTTTACTGTTTGGTAGAACGTTGATGTTTTTCATAGCTTAGAAAGCGTACACTATGCAAATTAGTCATCTACTACTATTATTTTTTTTTTCCTAACTAATTTTGTGGCTACTCCAAAAAACCAACAAAATTCTTTTATATGTTACAACTGCACATCATCAGGAGATGAACCATCTCTTACTCTACAACTTAACTATGGAAATTTCCTGAAGACATGTAGAATATTCTTTCCCTGTCCTCTTAATTTTTCTTTTGTTTCTGCTAGGCCTCCTGCATGCATATATAGACATCTCTCTTCTGACTCCCAGCAGACTTGTTTTCATTTACCCTTTGAAAGCTTTATACTTTTAAAGAGAGGCAAGAGCTTAACTATAGACAAGCTCATAGTCAGAGACTAATGAGTTCTACCTCCTTATATCCTCTTTTTAAGAAGTATGCAGACAAAGTTATAGTTTTAGAATAGAAATTTTAGCACATTGTTGCTACTGAATGTGAAATTCTGTTCATAGTACTTTCTTCTATTGACTTCAATAGTTTTCTTTAATCTTGAGAGAAATATCTTAAAAAAACCCTTGGGAAAGTTGTAGCCTATTTGTAAAGCATTTCTAAAAAGCACATTAATATATTGTCATTACACTTCCATTCTGTGATACTGGGAGTTTTAATGCCTAGTAAAACTATCTTTAAATAAATCAGTGGGGGAGACAAAACCATTTTGAATAACTTTTTAACCTTTTTTTCTTCCCAAGAAATAAATTGATTTTTTATCAACTTGGCCTATGTAATATTGCGTTCAGGTCCAGGCTTATTTAAGTTTTTGCCTTCTAATATATTTTCCAAGACACTGGTTTCTGTAAGGGAATCTTCTGCTTGGGGAGAATATTGTCCCACTGCTTAAAAGTATTAACAATTTTTTGGTATGACGTGGCTTTTTCCTTGTCAGAAGTTTTTTAGGCTATGGAAATCATGGGGAGTTTTAAGACTTGTAGAAGAAAAAAGATATTCAGCTTTTTCTGAGGTTGTCAATTTAACACTGATCAGTATGCCACAGATGTCCAGTGGGGAGCAGAACAACAGGATATATTTCTGTTACACCGAGTCAATCATCATTATTGGAGGAAACCAACGTGTCATTTACTGACAATGTCTATAGAGTTGGCATGACGGTCTCTGGATAAGGGCATTCAGGAAAGATTTTCTTTGGATTATTTTTAATGAGCCTTTGTTTATAAAATAAACTTTGTTCATGTGTTAGGGGGAAATTAGAAGCATTTGTTAGTGGCTGTTTTTAGATTAGTCAAAACTAAGAGTGGCAAGCATACAGTTTGCAAATTTCTACTATTTTTGTTAATGTCAAAGATGGATGTTGAGTTGAATTTTAGAAAACATGGTCTTCCTAAGTCATTAAGTGTTCAGTATGTTGTCAGACTGCTGCTCTCATAATTTGTTAATTTTTCTCTTTCAGGATCTTAACTCATATCTTGAAGATAAAGTCTACTTTGCTGGTAATAATTTTACTGTAGCAGATATTTTATTGTACTATGGACTTCATCGTTTCATAGTAAGTATTTCCTAAACTTTTTAAACACAACATAATTTTGAAATAAGAAATGATTTTTTTCTCATGTTGATGTTTGTTAGTTGAGTTTATATCAACAGGATTAATTTTTGCAAGAAAAATAAAAAAGGGAAAATGTTTGCACAAACATCTCATTTGATGCTCTTAGCAGTTCTTTGAGATAGATGTTATTATCCTCATTTTACAGTTGTAGAAATTGAGGCAGGCAGAGATTAAGTGCCTTTCCAGGGCCACACAGCTAAATAGTGTCTGATGTCAGATTTGAAGTCAAGTCTTCCTGACTTCAGGCGTAGTGCTCTTTCTACTACACACCAGCTGCCATTAAAAGGAAAAGGAAAAAAAATGATATTTTTGGAGAAGATAATACCATTTGTGTAGAGCCTTAAACCATACACTTAGAAGTGTTTTCCTCCCCTTTATCTCATATGATCCTCATGAACATATATTGTTAGGTAGGCAAGGGTGATGATATGACAAATGAGGAAACTGAGACTCAGAGAGTGTCTTGATCAAGGTTATAAGGCTAATAATTCCTGTACATTGTGAACTTAATATATACTTAATCTCCTTGCAATGCTTTTCACTATTTGAAACAAAAGAGTTCAGATTTATGCACCTTTTTAAAGTATAGTATACTAATTTTAGTCTCAGCTCTGAAGTAGCTAGCTATGTGTACTTAATTCATCAATTATTTCTTTGAGACTTCATTTTCCTTTTTAGGCACTATGTACCAGGACCCTGGAGCAAAGTGATCATAGCTTAGGGGCCTCATCAAATGGGGGTCTGGGCAAGGGACTCACCAATGAGGTCACCAATCAGGGGAGTAGTTGTCTTTTGTACAGGGAGGTTGCTGACACTGGCATGGAGAAATCCTCATTGTGAGAGTGGAGCTCTAAAATTCAGTAGTTCTTTGATTTTTAGTACGGAGAGATCCTCAGATAATCTGCCAGCTCTATAGGTAACACCTTGAGGGCAAGACTCAGGTATTTTGCATCGTTGCATCCTTGTATTTAGAGTAGTACCTTACACAGTGTTGAGTGAACTCAAACTTTATCCTACTAGTGAAAGTGAGGAAGAGTGATGTAGTGGTTAGAGTGCTAGCCACACAGTTGCAAAGACCTAGCAATGTTGGCAATATATATCTAGGTAGGTCACATAACATCTCTCAGCATCAGGCAGTTCTTTAAGATAGTCTAATAAGAAATTATAATTAGCAGAAAGTCCCCATACTGATGAAATCACAGAGTTTTAATATTTATTTTCATGATTTATGGTAATAGCAAAATTCAATTTATTCAGTATTAGGTACCAACAAGATGGACAGACAATGGAACAAAGTATAAGGCATGGACTTTTTTCCAGAGGACTATTATAAACTCAGTATGCAAGCAACAGCATGTGAAACAGCATATAGAACAATAAAAGTACTAATTTATGGTCAAAACAAAATTATATGAATAGAGGAAAAAAACAAGGAATCTAAAAGAAACCAATAAAAATTGTTTTATCTTGGGTATCTGAGAGAAGTCTCATTGTTGACAGCTCCCCATTAATTCCTTAATTGGTAGGCAAGATAAATAGGCTAGAGCTTTGGCTATAAGGATTAAGAATTAAACTGTGAGACTCTAAAGATGCTTGTAGCTTTTCAGAATTGAAGAAACCTTCATTTTCATTAAAACTCAGGCTTGAGCAATAACTGATTTTAATTGGAAGAGAATATCATTGAAAGATTCTTCTTACCCTTTTTCTGGTTGAGTGTATACTGACTACTTTATACTTCAAAATAAAGCTCATATATTTCTTTAGAGCTTTAAGGTTTCATTACAACCACCCTTGGAGATAAATAGTACACATATTATTTTCCTCATTTTACAGGTGGGTTTCAGAAGAGGTTAAGTGTCTGGTCCATAGTCCACAGCCACTTGGCACTAGGAAGTGCCAAGACCAGAGGCTACTGTTTACCATTGCTTCTCTGTACCTCTAAAATTAAGTTGTGTGTAACTTCATCTCATTTTAAAGGAAAAGCCTCAGAAGCTGATAGAGATTTTGCCATTGAAATGTTTTTGTATGATTTGGGGGGGGGGGGTGAAGGACAAACAATCCTGTAGTATTTCACCTTGAAGGAATTCTATAACTTGACAATGGAAGGTGGACTGTACTAGAAACAAGTACTACTATTTTTTTTTAAAGCAATTGGGGTTAAGTAACTTGCCCAAGGTTACACGGCCAGTTATTTTGTGTGGGTATTAAGTATCTGAGGCTGGAATGGTTCCCTGGTACTCCCGACTCTGGGACCGGCGCTCTTACTGCACCACCTAGCTGCCCCTAAGTACTACTATTTTGTGAATGTGTGCCAAGGCCACTTTATAAAACTTTATTTTAGTAGAGCTGAGATTTTTGTAGTTCATGCCTTATATTAGTGGCAAATTTGTACTTAATATCATCTGTGATAATAGTTTAAGGACCATTTTATGTACATGAGGAATAATAAAAATGACTAGTTTGCAGAATAAATAAGATAAGAGCTTAAGATACTTTCTTATGTAATTACACTTTTATAAAAAGATTAAAATGTAACTATTTTAGAATTAAACCTAATCTTGATTGGTACTAATTATTTTTTAAAATTATTTTTAAAATCTTTAGAACAAGATTTGAAGAAATAAAAATACCTAGGTATGTTTAGGATTGTCCTCACCTCATTAAAGCTTAACTTATCAATCCTTGATTACTCTAACCCTGATACCTATCCTGCCTCCCCCTGAGTAGAATATCTCTCTTTTAAAAGGTCATAAGATAGTATTGTAGACAAAGTCATGACCCAGGAGTGAGGAAACTGGTCTCTAGGCTTGGCTTTGCCACTCAAATGTTATGTGACTGCAAATGAGTCACTTAACTTCTCTGGTCCTTAGCACCATCAATTGTAAAATTAGGAGCTTTTATTATATTTGAGGCATATTAGGTGGCTCAGTGACTAGAGAGCTAGACATGAAGTCAAGAAGACCTGAATTCAAATCCTGCCTCAGACAGTTAACAGCTTTGTGATCCCAGGCAAGTCACTCTTTCAACAAACATTAGTTTCCTCATCTGTAAAATGGGGATAATAATAGCACTTTCTTTGCAGGGTAGCAGTGAGTATAAAATGAAATAATATTTGTAAAGTGTTTTGCAAATATTAAGGGACTATATAAATCCCTAACTATTCTTAACATGACTTACTTACATTGTTTAGTTCTACAGAAAATAAAGATTTCCAATAATAACCATGGTTTCAATTAAACACTTAGTAAATCTCTATCCTGAAGTACTGTTATGCACTAGCAATGCAAATGTAGATCTGACACATCTGCTTTCAGTTACTTGAAATCAAATGGGGACAAAAAACATTTACACAAATAATGAGAGAAGAATGTGAAGTGATAGGGAGGGTCAGGGAAGGATTCATGAAAGAGGTGGTTCCTTAGTTGGACCTTGAAGAAAGGGAGAAATTACAATGGGGACAGGGAAAGGAATAAGCATTTATTAAGTACCTACTATGTACCAGGCACTATGCTAAGTATTTTACAAATATCACATTTAATCCTCACAACTCTATGAGATAGGTGCTATTATCATCCCTATTTTATAGCTGAGGAAACTGAGGGCAGATAGTGATTAAGTTACTTGTCCAGGATCAAACAGATAATAGATGTTTTGATATGGGATTTGAATTCAGGTCTTCCTGACTTCAGACCCAGCATTCTGTCTGCTGTATCATCTAACTGCCTCTGTGGTGATATAGAAAGGAATCACTTCTAAACATGGGTGATGTTTGAGCAGTCACAGAAAAGGGGGCAGGAAGGAAGACAGTGAGACGGAGTGTGTGTGTTTTACTCTAAAATATACCATAAAGGTGAATTGCAGGAAAGGCAGATTGGGGCCAAATTCTAAAGGGTCTTGAATTGCTAGAATCAGGAAATGTGGAGCCACCTAGGCTTTAAAAAAAAAAAACCAACATAACAGTGCTTTAGGAACTTACTTGGACAGTGATGTGAAAAGGAATAGACTGAACTCAGAAGGACAAGTTCAGAGGTTATTGCAGTAATCATCTGCAGAGCAATGGGAGGGAGGGACAGGGAACCAGGACAGAATCTTAGGGGTACCCATCTTTAAGAGGAAGGAGGAAGGGGCGGCCAGGTAGCACAGCAAGTAAGAGCGCCGGCTCCAGTGTTGAGAAGACCTGGAGATCGAATCCTGGGCTCAGACACTTAGCACCCACCCAGAAACACCTGGCCGTGTAACCTTGAGCAAGTTACTTAACCCCAACTGCTCAGGGGTGGCCAGGTGGCTCAGCGAGTAAGAGCACCGGCTCCAGTGTTGGGACGACCTGGAGATCAAATCCCGGGCTCAGACACTCAGCACCACACCCAGAAATAACTGGCCATGTAACCTTGAGCAAGTTACTTAACCCCGATTGCTTAAAAAAATAAATTTAAAAAAAAAAAGAGGAAGGAGGAAGATGAAAATGAAGAGAGAAGAAGAGAAAGGGAATGGTCAGGGAAAAGAGGAGAGCCATGAGAATGCACAATTGTCTGCCACACCTAAAATGTTCCCCCGTCCTCTTCTGTCTCCTGGCTTATTTCAAGGCCCAGCTAAAATCCCTTCCACAGGAAGCCTTTCCTGACCCCCCTTAATTCAGATGCCTGTCCTCTGTTGTCATTTCAGATTTATCCTGCATATAGCTTGTTTGTACATAATTGTTTGCAAATTGTCTCCGTCGTTATACTGTGATTTCCTTGGGAGTAGAGATTGTCTTCCCCTTTCTTTGTGTTGCCAATGCTTAGCACAGTGCTTGGCACTTTAGTAGGTGCTTAATAAATGCTTATCCATTAATTCACTACAAATCCATCAAGTGATCAGTCATCTGGACTCTGCCTGAAGACCTCCCAGAATGGGAAGTCATCGATTACACTTTTGGACAAGTCTTAATTGTTAGAAAGTTTTTCCTGATTACATCTACCTATTGCTTCTTCCTTGTTCTATCCTCTAGGATCAAACCAAACAAATCAGTGAATAGATGAGCACCCTAAAAAGGCCTACTATGTACCATGCCAAATGTTATGGATAAAAAAGCAAAAGCCAATTCCCCAGAGGATAAGCAGTCAAGGGCTATGACCCTGACCCTTAGATTTGAGAAGAGAAAGAGAGGTGGAAGATCAAGAGATTTTGGTCAAAAGGCAATTTCTCATTCAGTTTGATAGCAGAAAGCCTTTACAGCTGAGAATAGTTGTACATACTTGTTATCCCTGAGATTGGTGGATCCCTTGAGCTCAGGAGCTTCTGAGCTGCAAGTGAGCTAAAGCAGATCAGATGTCACCAATATAGTGAGCCAGTTGGGTGGGGAGACTGTGGGCCTACCCCCTGTTGCCCAATAGGAGATTGCTTGATTAAGGGTAAACTGAACCAAGTCAGAAATGACTACTGGTCAAAACTTGCCCATCAGTAGTGGTACTGGCCTATGAATAGTCACTGCACTTCCAACCTGAACAAGAAAGGGAGGCCCAGTCTCAAAAAAAAAAAAAACCACAAATAAACTTTGCAGTTATTACTGTAAGTACTTTAGGTTGTAGAATCATTCCAATTACTATCTTCTTCCAGTGAGGCTGAAGAAATTTCTTGCAGGCTTTAATTCCCTTCTCTTCCAAATCCTTTTCCATTCCACACGACTAGTCAGAAAGCAGAAATATTTTTAGAGAGACACATTTGCTAGGATGAAACATTGATTGTCTTTTCCAGTCAGAAGAAATTATTTCCAGTGTAACTGATTGCAATAGAATAGTATCAGGTAGCTGGTGATCCAGATGAAAAGATAGTTGCTATCCTTTATAACACGACAAGATTAACTAAAATTTAGATTGGAACTTAGAACAGAAATAAGTATATAGAGTTTTAAGAGAGAATCTGTAAAAAGAATCTAGGAGCACTGGCCATAAAAGCCATAGCAGAATGTAGCATTGACCATTCCAGCTTGTATAAGAAACCACACTAGCATTTCATCCTAACGTGATCATTTGAAGATTTTATTCACATTTGTGGGAAAGTGGTAAATAGATTATAATCTTAGGGCCTTTAAAGTTGAAAAAAATTGCAGAGTGCTGTTGTAAATAATGTGGAAGGATTAGGAGCAGACTGCCAAGTTATCATATATAGACATGTTGGCTTAGAATTGAATGACAATGATGAAGCGGTAATTAAAAACAATAGATTAGATTGACTATTAGAAACTAATCTTGCCAAAAAGGCAAAGTATAAAACTGTTGTTCTAAGTAAAATGGTAGCCCAGGAAATCCCATTAAAAAAGTTCTGTTTTCATGTATTTAAAATTAGACTCCGCTAAATATCTTATTTACAGTAACCTCCTGTTTAATATGTCTATATAACAAACATTAATGGGGGAACAAATTATGGTCCATCTCAGTGTTCACTTTTCTCATATTCACGGGACAAGCATGTACATCAAACCAGGGGAAAAAAAAGAGAGAAGTGGCAGCAAAAGCCTTTATGAAATTTTCTTTGTACTTCAGGTCTGTTTATAACCTTTACTCTTGAGACCCAAAATAAGGAATTTTTATCTTGGGATGTATTGATTGGTGTGAGAGCTTGCTACTTGATTTTGCTCAGTAATGTTAAGATTTGTTTCCATTTGGTTGTTAAGTGTTAAGTAACAATGAGGTAAGCCTTCTGCTGCTTTGTGAGATATTGAATGTTATATTTCCTATGACTCATATTCTAAATGTATAGATTATCAACCAAATTTTCTTTTTAGAAAATACTTTGGCAGCTTTAATGTTCAAGCCCAATCCAAAGAACAACTTTTGATTACAGAATAGCTAAAGAAAAAGGAAACTGACTTGCTTTTCTTTACAATGTTTTTTGCAAATGATTGTAATGTCTATTCTTACTAATCTTTTGGGAAAACATTCTGAATAGCATTTGTCACTGAGTATCAACCTCACCAGAAAATTAAATAAGGTGTAGGAAAGTGAGTAGAGATTTTTTAAAAATGTTAAACAACTCTTCAAAAAGACACTAGAGAACTCTAAATTATAAGTTAACTGGCCAAATTTGGGGAATCATTTAAACACCTGAACTATGAAACATATTGTCAGATTCAAGTTTGGTTGAAACTTAGAGATATTTCTATCTGACAGAACTGCTAAATTGCTGAAATAAACATCAATTTTAATTCTATACTCCTTTTTTGGAAGTTAAGAAGCCTTTCTTAGCCTAATTTCACTACTAAATGTCCATCTACACATGGAAAACCAAAAATCAAGAACAGTTTTCCAAATTTTCAGGTAGTTCTGCTTTTCGGTTCCTAGGTGAATTCATGAGAGAATTTACAATCATATTTGAATATTTAGCAGATATTTATTGTGACCTATAATATATGAGGGATTTTGTAACACTCAATAGGAAAATTAAAGGCAGCCTGTTATTTGATAATCTATAACTAATGTGTTAGGAATATCACTTAACTAATATCTTTGTAATCATGAATTTAGTCTGTTAACTCTTACTGAGTATTATATTTTATAAAAAATATTCTTAGCAAGTATTAGTTAGCTATGTATAATTCTATTGACACAGATAGGTGGAGAAATCTTTTGTAGCTTTGCTACAGTCTCAGTTCCATGAGCCTCAAATTCATTTTGTTTTCTCTTTCTTTAAAAATGAAGACTGATATCTAATAGGGCCTTTGAAATGTGCTTCAATCTTACCAGCTATTTGTAGAGGTGAGAATATGCTATTAGCTGCACACTGTATTGCCCATGTTTACACCGTTTTTGGAGAAGGCTTTGTTTATCTGATTTCTTCAGACAGGACACCAAATTTAATATTTCTACAGGTTGCACTAGTGAATCAAATGTTTATTAATTGAACTTTGGGTGGAAACTGGCTTCGTTCCTCATGCCTGTGGTTTGTGTGTTACTGCCTTTCAATCTTTACCCTCAGCCTTATAACTCATAAAGATTAACTCAACCATTTTCTCAAGGAAAACCCTTAGAGTCCCTTGTTTGAATTGGAACTCAATCCATGCTGCTTTTAAATAACAAGTATCTGCCCCCACAGCCACCTCCCCATGCCCCTTTTTATTGCATGAGTCTATTTAGATTTAGAGGCATTTTTCAATTCATGCTAATTACCTTCTGTGTTACGGGGCGTTAGGTCCGGGAGATACAGAGAGAAGTATTATGAAGTCTTGGAAAAGGGGGGAATGTAATATTCTTGTCCTGTTTGATAAAATGTATTCAATTGTACTTTTAATCTGAGTTCTTCACTGCTAGAAATAGTTTGTTCTCCCATCATTTAATATCATTCATCTGACCTAACAGCTGGTTCCAGCATGAGTTTCTTCTGAAGTACTATGGCAGACTTTTGACTTTAATTGAAGTGAACATTTCTCTCTGGATGGTTGCACTCTATTGTTAGATGATATTTTTGGATTCTGACATGCTTATATTAAGTTTGCCAGAAACACTGGGAAAATCAATTATATCCTGGTCCTTTGTGAGCTTCCTTTTTCTCAGGAACCTCACCTCTTCCAAAAGCTCTTAGAGCTTCCAGATCTTCTCAGGACATGACTTTGATGCGAGCTGACAGTTGATGAGCCTCCTTGCATCAAACGTTGGCTTTGAACTGAACAAGGAAAAGAAAGCCCATGCAGACCTCTACCCAGTGGTTGGAA
The DNA here is from genome assembly GCF_028583685.1 of Petaurus breviceps papuanus. Taxonomy (NCBI): domain Eukaryota; kingdom Metazoa; phylum Chordata; class Mammalia; order Diprotodontia; family Petauridae; genus Petaurus; species Petaurus breviceps. Next base: position 4,360,274 of record NW_027186390.1, read on the forward strand.
CTAACTTTTATCTCAGTGGTGGCCTCAGAGAACTGGTCTTTGCAACTTTCTATCTTTTACTCTTAAAATTAACTGAGCTTATAGAATGTCTGTTTGGTTTTAGGTTGACCTTACTTTTCAAGAAAAGGAGAAATATATGAATATGTCTCGCTGGTTCTCTCACATTCAGCATTATCCAGGCATCAGACAACATCTGTCTAGTGTTGTTTTTATCAAGAACAGACTTTATACTAATACTCATTAGAAGATCATCAAGATTTCCATGCCATACGGAAGAGTGATTGAAAATTGTTTAAAGGAAATGGAATTCTGGACCTTGTAATTAACTTAAATAGATATCCAGTCCTTTGCAGGCTAGAAGAACTTTTGATAATGTGTCAAAGATGTCTAAATGTTTAATTTGTTCTTTAGAATTTACTTTGCAACTTTTTTATGTAAAAATGCAACTGTAGTTTTTAAAAATTTGAATCAAAATTAAGTTCTAAATTGCCTTGTTTTGTATGTGAAATTTATTTTTATGAAGTTGAAATCAGTGGCTCAATCTTAATGTAAAAAAAATCTACAGTGCTTTTAGTATTTGCTCCTGTTTAGCTATTTATTGACCTCTGTACCATATTTAAATTTTCATTTTTTTATCCATGAATGTTTACACTAGTTTGTTTACTATAAAACTTTAATAAATTGTGCCAAGGATACTGAAAGGGAAGAGAGATTTATTTGTTTGCAGATATTTATGTGATCTAGTAAATATAGTTGAAAAAAGTCTTTTTTGTTTCTTTCTTCAGTCAGTATTCATTGGGGTGAAATTAAGAGCTGAATTGCCCTCAAGGGAAGTGGAGTGATATATATTCTCTTGAGCCAATGGATTTTTTTGTTGTTTTTGTGTTCAATAAAATGCAGTGAGTAACGAGGGAAGGATAATACCAAAGGGTTCCTCACTGACTTAAGATATAATGAAGACTGAATTTTCTAAACCAAGTCACATCACTCAAGAGTATATTTCTTAAGCTGGTGTAACAGGAATAAAGAAGGAGGTCATCAATACATATTTATATAGCTTTGAACCCATATTAGCAGAAAGTCTCCCTTTCAAAGTAGTGGCATTTGGATTCTCATTCAGTGTTACTTAATGTTTTGAATGTTTTGACTACTATTACAATAGTATGAGAAATATTCAAGAGATATCATGATAGAATTTTTAATGATCCCTTAATTGTATTGCTTCATAACTATCTAGAATGGGGATCCTTAATCTTTTTCTCTCATAGATCCCCTTAGTAGTCTAATGAAGGATATCAATTCCTTTGCAGAATAATTGAAGGAAATAATAGATTTCATTTAAAGGTTAGTCAAAATAAAGATATAGTTTTTTCCCTGTCCAATTTTATTGCCCCCTGTAGTGCCAATGCAATATTTACAGCACTGACCATGTCTGTAAATATTCCTGCGTAGTGCTCGATCACAAAATATAGCAGACTCTCCATAGAAAAGACAGAAGCAAAACATTCAGACACCAGAAAACCAAATACCAAAACCAGTAAGCCAATTCTATCATAGTAACAAAGAAGTTAATAAGCCATAACAACACAGAGAGACTTTAGCCTTCCCATAAACCAATATAAGATCAATATCTACTCATAAACTTAACTCCTTGCTTAAGCATCCTGTCTTTCCCACCAAGTCTCTGGCTCTGACTCCCAGCTTCCTGTGGGGTTCTGTCCCACTGTTCAGCAAACTCCTCCCACCACAGGCTCTATGTAACCACATTCGGCCTATTAGGGGGCAGTGTTTACTTTCAAAGCACGGAAGGTCTTCAAATTACCATTACATCCCCTCCCCCAAAGCAGTCCTCTAATCTCTTGAGGTCCATGTACCCTGAGTTAAGAACCCCCTAATCTGGAACATGTTTAATTTTTTTAATGACATTTAAACCAGAAACTGAAGTCATGTTCTATTATGGTAACAACAGATATTGGTGCCCAGTCTTCACCCTTAATTTCTTACCCATTTGTGAGATAAAAAGGAACTACTTTCCTAAACAACTTCTGTCCCCCACACTCACTTTTTCACTTACCCCAAATTGAGGAAGTGATGTTTTTAACTTGCTAGAAAAATCTCCCCTCCCACTCATAAGGTTGCAACCAGCTAAATTTAATTATTTCATCTATTCCCAAATTGAAATGCATTTTCCCTAGAAACATTGTTATAAATTATCTTTAGATTCTCTGCTGCACTTAGTAAGATGTATATTTAGGCTGCATTATAAATTGGCTATCGTTAGCACTTGAGTTGTTCATTTCACTTAGGCAATTTTTCTTGGTTTTATCCACTCCTTTCTTTAATGCCACCATCTAGGTAAAGACCCTCATCCCCCACCTGAGCAACATCTCCTAACTGGTCTCCCCACCAGATTCTCCTCTCCAATTTAACCTTCATCCTGATTCCCAGACCTGACACACGTTGTCATGTTTTAAGACCCATCTCTAATACTCGCCTCCATGAAGTCTACTCCGATTCTCCTCAGAAGTCAGGAATTCTTTAGACTTCCCATATCACTTAGTATTTCTCTTCTCTGGCATAGAGTTATACAGATAAAGATATCATATTTCCCTCCATTTTCTCTATTTTCACAAGTTGTGAGCTTCATAAGGACAAGAGACCATGGTTTAATTTTTTTTATCTCCATCTATAACAATGACACACCTTCAATAACACATTCTAGTAATCCTTGTCATGGTTCCTAAGATTTATATTGTAAACCACACACACATACACAAGTAACACTGAGGAATATAATTTTACTTTTAAAATTTTGTAACTTTGAAATAAATACCTAATTTCATTTATCATGGAGTTGTGATAACTGTTCTTTGTATTCAGTAGGACTTTAATGAATTAAACAGATTAAAATATGCTTGTGGGTTTGTGGTACCCAACCATCATTTAACATTTCTTTGGGGAATAGTGCTTCTAATTTTGAAACAGAGGACTCCCTATATAGATTTTCAAAGGCATGGGGTACCAACAACATAATACTGCCTAGAATTAAATCTAAAATGATTTAGAAGGGATTTCACTGGCCTGCAATATATCCTGGACATCTATTATACAAGTGCCAGTAAAGTTATAGATGACCCAGCTTCTACTAGCCCTGATAAAAAGTTTGATTTTAGATAAAACAAGCGTGCCTTTTACTAAAGAAAATTGCATGCATAAGAAACATGAGCTGCATTCTCAGAAAGTTGAGTCATTACTACATACAATCATAATGACCTATTAATATTTTCTTATTTAATGAAAAAGATGAATGACCTATTGATAGTCTTTGATTTAATGGACAGCATGAAACCTGTTAACACTCCCATTATTTTCTCATACTTTCAGACTTTAAGAAACTCTACCCCCTATTTTTCCCTTTAATTTCCAACCCTGATCCCATTACACTAGAATGAGGTGTTTATTGACTGCTGCCAGGTTTCATTCTTTGTCCAGTGTTTTCCATGTTTCAGACTATGTGATCTAACTTGAAAATACCTACTCCTGAAGTTAGGCAAGGCTAGATGTTCTAAATCAAGAGTTAACCTGGGGTCCACAAACTTGTTTTTAATATTTTGATAATTATTTCAATATAAATGGTTTCTTTGGGAATCCTTTGTGTTTCATTTTATGAATTTTAGAACATTTTCTGAGAAGAGGTCCATTCACTTCACCAGATTGCCTAAAGAGCCCAAGACAACAAAAAAGGTTAAAACCTGCTCTAAAATCTAAGGCTTAATATTAACAGCTTCTGGCTAGAAAGCTGAAGAATGCTTCTTTAGTTAAGTTTTAAAATATAATACATGAAAAAATAATGCCTAATACATCTGACCTTTCCAAAAGGAAATTCTCAAAACCATTAAGATATTTTATTAGCTAAAAACTACCAAAAGGCATGAGGTGTTTTATATCTCCCAGTTTGTCACTACTACATTTTCCTAATGTAAGTCAAGTTAACCTTACTTGATTTTAACTTAGATCTTGGCACTGGTTTAGTGCTTATGCCCACTTATCAATGATTGAGATGAAAATGAAACAAATTCATATGGAAAATACTCAATAATTTCCATGAAATCTAGCAAAACAAAAGCTATATATATATATATATATATATATATATATTTCTTTTTTTTTTCTTTATTTTATTGATCTTTAAAAGAGGCATAATTTTTTGAGAGTACATCCTCTCCCAACTCCACACATGGTGTGCCCTGCCCTCCCTGCCTCCTTCCTCATGTCCAATTCCTTGGTCACTTCTGACGTTTGTAGATCTTCTTTGCCATTTCCAAAAAGATAGATGGGGGAAGGGTTGATGAATGAGGCTCTCAATGAGCCCCATCAGTCTACTGTAACTTTCCTCTTCAAACGTGGTGAAATGAGCAGGCAATTCAAGTTTCTCATACAGTTCCTTCACTTTGGCAACCTTCTCTGGATCTTTCTGTCCATAAGTCTCCTCCCACATCTTTCTTTGCTCAGATGATGCCAGCTGAAGGCACTTCACCACCAGCCAGCTGCATTTGTTGTCCTGGATGTCAGTACCAATCTTGCCAGTCACACTGGGGTCACCAAAAAGGTCAAGGTAATCATCCTGAATCTGAAAAAATTCCCCCATCTCCAGAAGGATGTTCTTGGCATTGGCATGTTCTTTCTCCCCATCTATGCCTGCCATGTACATAGCAGCAGCAAATGGTAAGTAGAAGAGTAGAAAGCTGTCTTGTATTTGACAATGGTCTTACATCTCTGCTCAGTGAATCTGGTAAGATCAACCTTGCCCTGAGGGGCTGTGATAAGATCGAGGGTTTTGCCAATCTCAGTCTGGTAAGTGCTCTGTAGGAAGAGTTCGATGAGGTTCATGTAATAGGGCTGCCCATGGCAGTAATGCTTCAGGAGGCGGTAGATACAGGCTTCCAACAACATGGCATCATTGATGGCATCCAAGCCAATGCCAGGCTTCTTATACCAGCATGGCTGTCCCTGGTGGGTAATAGAAGCATCCATGATGTCATCTGTTACTAGGAAGAAAGCCTGGAGCAGTTCCACACACCAGCCCACTGCTAATGCTCTCTGTAGACTGTCAGCATTCTGCTTTTAGGGTTCCACCAGCTCCCGGAATACCATGAGCACTGATAAGCCTCGGTTGTATTTTCCCCCAAGGGCCTTGTATTCTAGGACCTTCTTGAGCCTGGCTATGGCATCTCCCACCTCAGGATGCTCCATCCCATCTTCTGTCAGAATCTTTACAATCTGGGAGAAATGCTGGACTAACAAAGTCCTGCTTGTCTTGGGCAAAAACTGATTTCTGATCTCCGTTCATTCTGGTACCTGGAAGCAGCCAATCTTTTCTGGGCGTTTGCGGGGAAGGCCAAAAGCAATATATTTCAATGTATATGCCTAGCTGAATTCAACAATAGTCAACAAATATTAGATGCCTAGTATGTGCAGAACAATATGCCAGGTTAGGCAAATTAGCTAAAACAATTCTCTTCATGGAGTTTATAACCTACTGGAGAAAATATATACAACTCTAAAACAAAATGGTGACAAGTACAAAGTATTATGTGAGGTCTAATTAAGGGGAAACCTTTATATGATAGGCTGTCAGGTGAAGTAGGATGTGATCAGGGGAGTTACATAAAGAAGGTGGTATTTGAGCTGGTCTTTTAAATGATAGGTAGAATTTCAACAGGTGGAGAGCAAACCATCATTGAATTAATAGTTAGAAGGATATTTAATTCAACTTCCTTACTTTATAGATCAGCAAAAGCACAGAGGCAGAAAATGCTTGTAGCACACATATAGGGGACCCCGAGTAGTCCAGTTCGATTTGGTGAGTAATGTGAGAAATAAGGCCAGAAAGGTAAGAAGTCTAGTTTGTGGGACTTTGAATGCCACGCTTAGATGTTGAAACTTTTTTGCATAATGTAGAGCCGTTAAGAGGCATCAAGAATTGAAGTTATAGAAACAGATCTATGCTTAAGGAAGATTAACCTTTTTCTTTAAAAAAAAAAAAGAATTCTTACTGATTTCTTTTGTTTTTACACCACCTTCATTTCCCAATGTATTCTGCTCTCTTCCTTACCCAGAGAGTCAACAAAGGGGGAAGGGAGAGTGGTACAAAGCAGTACAAGGTATACAAGTGGTACAAGGACAGATTATAAAGGGTTTTAAATGTCAAAAAGAGGACTTTGTTTTTAATCCTGAAGGTGATAGGGAGCCACAGGAGTTTATTGAATATAAAGGAAGGGAGAGTGATATGACCAGATCCACGCTTCAGGAATACTACTTTGGCAACTTTGTGAAAAGATAGACTGAAGTGGGGAAAAAACAACCAGCATGCTAATGCAATAGTCTAGGCATAGGTAAAAAGAGCTGCTTTAGGGTGGTGGCAGCTTCAGAGGAGAGAAAGGGGTGTATTTGAGAGACGGTATAATGGTAAAATTGGCAGGACTTGGCAACATTGGATATGGCAGGGTGGTAGTGAAAGGAGTCAAGACTGGCATCTAGGTAGTATTGTTACCTTAGCAGTAATAAGGAAGATAGGAAGAGGAGAAAGTCTAGGGGGAAATATAATTGTTTTGGACATGTTGAGTTTAAGATGTCTACTGGACATGCAGTTCAAAATAACTGAACTGGCAGTGAGCAGAAAGGATTGTTTAACCTTATTTAGTGGAGTTGAAAATCATCAGAAAAGGAATAATCCATGGGAGCTGATGAGTTTACTAAATGAAATTGTATAGAGAGAAGAGAAAAGGGTCTACGACAGAGTCTTGAAAGATCCCCACAGTTAGCAGGCCAGACTTGGATAAAGAGCCAACAAAGGAGAGGTTAAGTAGAGAGGAGAACCAGGAGAGAATCATGTCACAAAGAGGAGAGAGTATCAAAGAAAAGAAAGTGATTGATAATGTCAAAGGCAGCAGAGTCAGAGAAGATAAGGATTGAAAAAAGGTAGCTCCTGTCCCCCAGGAGCTCTGATCCCTGTTCTCCAGAGGCAGAATGAATGGTCTCTCTAAGAAGCAGTCCCTGTAGATTAAACCTGTTATGAGGTCCCCATGTCCCTTTATAGAATATTACTCTCCCCCGTGGTAGTGTTCATCAGCCATACCCCTCCCCACTACTGAAACAAGACTTTCCCTTTGCTTTCTCCCTGTTTCAGTCCCTCTCTTTGCCTCTTCACCAATTCTCCTATAGGCTTTTTTCTTCCTGAGAGAATACAGGAGTTATTTTCAATTTTTGACTTGATTATGTTGTCACATATTCCTGTTCATCTCCTTCCTCCTCTCTTTGAGTTTCATTTCTGTCTTTGTATTCCTACTGCCTGGAACATATTAGGCTTTGAACAAGTTTTTGTTCCCAATTCCATTTAATTCTAGTGCCTTCCTCTCTTGAATATTTCTAATTTATCCTGTTATGGCTTGTTTGTACATAGTTACGTGCATGTTGTCCTCTCCATTATACTGTGAAATCCTTAAGAGCAGGGACAATTTTTTACCTTTCTTTGTTGTATCCAGTGCTTAGCACAGAATCTGGCATATAGTTGGTGCTTAACAAATATTTATTAACTAGCTGATTAACTGACTTGCATTAAATAGGATTATCCATTTGGACTTTATTGCAATATCTGGTATAGCATTTTGAATCCTTACCCCAGTAGTTTGTATTCTTGGGTTTATTGAAAACTGATCTACTTATATTTGTTTACATTTAGGTATTACTTATCTGGTCTGCTCCTTTGTTTTCCTTTTCTGTTTTTTTTTTTTTAACCAGTACTATTGAGGACCACAGGCAAGTGGGACTCAGACCCTGACGGCTGAACAAGCCCTCTCAGGTGTTCGGGCCTACTGATCACCTGGATTGGTTCCCCATCCCGAAGGAAAAGTGCACAAAGGCACAAGTGTGAGTATTAAGTCCTCGAGATAAGCATGGCATTTACACCCACGGCCTGAGTGGACGAAGAAGTTTGGACAAAGAAGCCGTGTCTGCAGGGGAAAGCAATTAAGAAGCGTCCTATAAAAGCCTGGATGCAGAGTGATAAAGTTGGTTCTTCACTTTCACCACCATTCAGAGTCCCATCTCTTTTTATCCACTAGCAGCCTCTGGGTCAGTGATTCTTTCTCAGCCCCGTCTGGGGACCACAGGGCTCCCACTCTTTCTCAGCCCTGCTGTAGGACAACAGGATTACCCAAAATTGGGTCCCCACGCAGAACCAAATTGTTTTGGTGATTATTGTTATGTAATAGAACTTGACATCTAGTAATGGTAGGCTCCCTTCTTTCCTGCTTTAAAATATTATTTTTCTTGAAATTCTTGAACTTTTTTTTCCCTTCCAAATGAATTTGGCTGTTAGTGTTCTAGTTCTATAATGTATCTCCTCTATAGTTTGACATAGCATTAAGTCTGTACGAAAATTTAAATGGTTTCTTCTTTGTTATACTTGATTAGCCTAACCATGAACAACAAATTTCTCTTAAATTATTTGTTATTCTTTATTTCTCTAAAGAGTATTTTGTAGTCCTACCTACATATCCTTTTTGTTTTTTTTTTGCTTTTTGGAGGGGGGAAGGTAGGGCAATTTGGGGTTAAGTGACTTGCCCAAGGTCACATGGCTAGCTTTTGTATTAAGTGTCTGAGGTCAGATTTGAACTCAGGTCCTCCTGACTCCAGGGCCAGCACTCTATTCACTGTGCCACCTAGCTGCCCCTCTACTTATATATCTTAAAGCATATTTTCATAGGTTAACTCCCAAATATGTTATGCATTTTTTACTTCTTTTGAATGGAATTTCTATCATTTCTTCCCTCTTTTTGTAAGTATTGTACAGAAATGTTGATAACTTTTGTGGATTTGTCTTATATGCTACTTCATTACTGAGTTAGCAACTGTCTTGATTAATTTTTTAGGTCTTCTAACTGAATCATCTTTTGTGACTACACTATCTGTGAAATTGTCATTGTGCTAAATTCTTGGTATGGGAGTTTTCTTTTCTGGCTTTGAGATGGGAATCAATCCTTCCTCCACCCAACTCCTGTTTCAATAAATTCATAAACATATGGCTGCCATTGCTTTTGCATATCCTTTCTTGAGTGTGACCAAGCAACAACCTTGAGATGGATGTGTTCAGGAAGTAACCTTGTGAATTTAAAAGGTCCAGAGGTCTGAGAGTGTAGTGGCAGTAGGGTTCACTAGGAAGGCAGTGGAGGTGTTGCCCAAAGTAGAGGTGACTAATGCAAGAGAAAAGGTCTGCATTGGAGAGAATAACCACCAACAAGAAGAATTTTACCAGTACGCAAGTAAAACAAGGAATGGCTGGACAGTACCATTGCAAAGTGAACTGTAAAATGACCAAGTCACAATTTTGCAACTGCTTTATGATCTGATGAAATTTAAATATTAGCTTCCCAGCAGAGGTTACAAATTAAGACACTGAATCATCTTAATGTCCACTTGTAAGTTCTTTTTGTTTAAATATAAAACGTTTAGACATTTAGAACATATATGAATAAATTACTCCAATTCTGGATTCACCTATGATTCATATTATACTTGGAGAATGCTTTTTAGTTCTATTTTGGGGAACCCCTTAGACTTGTGAGCCATAATCTAATTTCCTATAAAAATTGTCCCTGGTATCATAATGGAGACTTAACAAGACAGTAAGAATGAGAAAAGGGATCTCAAGAGGCTTTCCAAAACTAAATCCCATACAAACTACATAACTGGGTACCAGACAGATAGTGGCATAGTACACTATGCCCTTGTGGGTCCAGCTGAGCAGTCTCAATGCTAGACATATTTTCTTGGTTTTATTTAAGACACAATTTCCTCCTCTCTTCTAAAATACTAGGGGATATGTAATATTTTTTAAAATGATATACCAAGCATGTCAAAAGATAGAAATAGTCAACAATAAAGAGATTGTGAAAGTCAAAATACTAATATACTGTTGATGGAGCTGTAAATTAGCATGAAACATTTTGGAAAGGATTTTAGAATTATGCTAAGAAAGTGATTAAACAGCCATAACCTCTGAGCCAAAGATCTCACTGCTAGGTGTATACCCCTAAAACAACCACAACAATAGCTAACATTTTCCTGTCTGTTCTTCATTCTCAAAGAGGACCATGACATCAGGGAAGTGACACCATGACATGCAAGTAAACCAGATTTAAGTGACTGAGTACTGTGCAAAGTCACCAGCCTTATTTTCACCTCTGAAGCCATCTGGGTCCAGTAAACCGATATGGATCAGGACAACTGGAGATGGCCCAGGATGCAGTGGGGGACCTTGACCTTTTCAAACTAAGGTCTTTTTTTTTTTTTAAGCAATCAGGGTTAAGTAACTTGCTCAAGGTTACACAGCCAGTTATTTCTGGGTGTGGTGCTGAGTGTCTGAGCCAGGGATTCGATCTCCAGGTCATCCCAACACTGGAGCCGGTGCTCTTACTCGCTGAGCCACTTGGCCACCCCTAAACTATGGTCTTTAACAGGTCTCAGTTTGACTAAGGCAGCGCCCATTCCATGATTAAGGTTTAATAAAATGAGGCAAAGAATGGCCTCTTTAAAAAAAAAAAATACATCTGGGAGTGGAAAACCCTGAGGGTTGCTGACCAAAACCAAAACAATTGTTACTTATATTCATTCTGAGCCAATCAGGGCCCACACAGTGACCAAGTAGGGCTTGGTCTGGGACCAGAGTGATTTGGAATTAAGACTGGTCTTTAAGAGAAAAAAGCAAAACAACAACAATCTCTGAAGCTAACATTTACGTTGTGTGTTAAGGTTTATACTTGTTACATCAATTGATCACCAAGGGGTCAGTGAAGAAAGTCCCAAAATAAACTTTATTGATATCTTTTGTTTTTTACATCACCAAAATTTCCCCCTAGCATCTCTCCTCTGAGCTATCCAATATAATAAATAATATTTTTATGGAAAAAAAGATAACATCAGTAAAGCTGATTGATACATTGAAAAAGTCTGAAATTTAGCAACACTCAAGGCCCTTTAACCTCAGCAAGAGAGTGGAAGGGGGCTCTCTTCTCATTTCTCTTCTTTGGAACCACGCTTGGCTTTTTTGCAATTTTGTAACTTTTCTTTTTAATTAATAAAAATTCAATTAATTTAATACGTTTTTAAATAATTTCCCTCCTGCCGGCCCCTTCCCAAAAGAAAAATAAGCAAAACTCCTGTAACAAACATATATAGTAAAGTAAAACAAATTCACTAATCAGTTATGTCCAAAAGAAAAAAAATGCTTCAATTTGTATTCCAAGTTCATTACTTCTCTGTCAGAAAGTGGGTAGCATGTTTTATTTTAAATCCTCTGGAATCACAATTGGTCATTAGGTTGATCAGAATTCCCAAACCTTTTAAATTTGTCTTTACAATATTGTTGTTATTACAAAAATTATTCTGCTTCTACCCATTCATTCAATATTAGTTCATATAAGTCTTCTAATGATTCTCTGAAAGTGTCCCCCTTCATCATTTCTTGCAGCACAATAGTATTCCATTATATTCACATATAATAAATTATTCATCCATTCCCCAATTTATGGCACTCCCTTAGTTTCCAATTCTTTGCCACTGTAAAATTATCTGCCATAAATAGGTCTCTCTATATAGGTCATTTTCTTCATTCTTTGATTTCTTTGAAGTACAGACCTAGTTGAGGTATTTCTGGGTCAGAAGATATGTATAATATAATGACTTTTTGAACACAGTTCCAAATTCCTCTCCAGAATACCAATGCCAATTGACAGCTCTACCAAGAGTGCATTAATTTGCCTCTTTTACTGCAGCACTGCCCTTCCTGCAAGCTTTGTTGTTTTCTAATTTTGTCATCTTTGCCAATCTGATAGTTGTAAGGTAGGAACCTTAGAGTTGTTTTAATTTGCATTCTCCAATTAATAATGATTTAGAACATTTTTTCTTATAACTCTTGATGGCTTGGATTTTTCTTTTGAAAACTGCTTGTTCATATTCTTTATCACTAGGAAATGGCTTTTATTCTTATAAATTTGAATTAGCACTCTCTATATCTTAGAAGTGGGACCTTTATGGAGGGAGGGTGGGGTAGTATAGGATTCCAACCCTATTTCTTTCAAAGCACCTTGAACAGAGGAATATTTCTGACTGTAAGCTAATTTCTGTCAGAATGTTCACCCCGATGGAATAGTCAGTATCAGCTTCAGGAAAATATTGGGGGTGGAATGATAACAACAATGAATTCAATAACCATAACTAGCAATTTTGGCACCTGGGAAAAGCTCTAGAAACTGGGTTCATGGCCACACCTGTACAGAATAATGGCTAGGTAAATTAAGGAATACCTGAATTAACTGAAGAAAATAAGACAAGCAGCACAATACATGCCCTCAAATAAACTTTTTAAGACATTTCAGGAGGTGGAAAAGGTTAAAGGTGCCAAAATAATGTTGTACAAACCAAAAGACCAGAGCTCAAGAGCTGGAAAGGACCTCCTCAGAAGGCTTTTAATCCAATTTCCCTCATTTTTACAGATGAGGGAATTGAAGCCCAGAGAACTGATGCGACTTGCCCAAGGTAAGTCACATGGGTAGTGTCTGAAGTGGAATTTGAATTGAGATCCTCTGAATCAAAAACTCATTACACTGTGCTAGGGAACCAAAGACTCAGTGACTGAAGAATGGTTGAAAAAATTTACAGTATATAAATGAAATAGAGGACTAATGTGCAATAATAAATGTGGTGAGAGAATTTTAATAGTCACAGTTTTTTTGAGACAGTTACATCACAAGCTAGAGCTTGTAGAACTTATCTGAGATATCAAACTTTAGTTTAGGTAATTTAGAGGTTAATGAATGAGAAAATTTTCGGCTCAGCTTTATTACCCCTATTTATTTAATCTGAGACACCAACTCTAGTTCTGGTGTTATATGGTTAGTTCCTGCTTTGTCCAGAAATTCCAGTTAAATCCAGTATTTGCTGATCAGCTTATTATTTTAGCTTATGTAGATCTTCCCTTTCTGTTATTGGTTCTTTGATGTATAAATCTTTACCTTCTCCTTTGCCTTCTGTTGAAATTCCAATTATATCCATTCTGCTTTGTCCTATATAAGATTTTTTTGAAACTGCTACTCGTGGCCTATTGTTTTTTGTTTTTTTACCATGGAACTGTGCTCCAAGTATACAATAAACTGATTACTAAAATATCTCTTGTATCGACCTAGAAGTGGTATTGCTGGAGCAAAGGGTATGCACAGTTATATAGCCCTTTTAGCATAGTTTCAAATTATTGTACAGAATGAGATCAGTTCACAATTCCACCAACAGGGCATTATTGTCCCAATTTTCCCACTTCCTCTCCAACATTTATCATTTTACTTTTTTGTCATATTAGTCAATCTAATAGATGTGAGGTGGTACCTCAGAATTGGGGTTTTTTAAAATAATTTATTTTTTAATTTATTTGCTTTATTTATTTTTCATTTTCAACATTTATTTCCACAAGATTTTGAGTTACAATTTTTTCTCCCTGTCTTTCCTCCACCCCAAAATAGCAAGCTTACTGAACACCCCTCCCCCCATTCTGTTCTCTCTTATATCCTCTCCCATCACCCCCCTAACTTTCTAGTAGGACAAGATGGATTTCTATACACCAGTATCTGTATATCTTATTTCCCAGTTGCATGTAAAAAAATTTTTTTTTCAACATTTGTTTTTAAAACTTTGAGTTCCAGATTTTTTCCCCTTCTTCCCTCCTCACCTACCCCCACTGGGAAGATAAGCAATTCAATATAGGTTGTATATATGTAGTTACCAAAATCATTTCCATAGTAGTTATATTGTGAAAAACTAACTATATTTCCCTCTATCCTATCCCACCCCCACTTATTCTATTTTCTCCTTTGCCCCTATTGCTTTTCAAAAATGTTTGCTTATAACTATCCTTTCCCCCAATCTGCCGTCCCTTCTATCATCCCCCTCTTATCCATCAGAATTGTTTTAATTTGCATTTCTCTAATCAAAAATGATTTAGAACACTTCTTTATATGATTATAGATAGCTTTGATTTCATCTGAAAATTGCCTGTTCGTTATCTTTTGACCATTTATCAGTTGGGAAATCCTTAAGAGATTTAGATACTACAGAATTAGAATAATAGTGAAAATAAACAAAACCATATCCTTCCAGGTTTCCAGCTTTCCTAGAGCAAAAGGGTTAGAAACAGGGGAGTACTGGGCATCTCTAATTTGGGCTAAGTGGAGTAGAATTACTATTGAGTATGAATGGTGTGCAGACACGGAGAACTTCCAGTTTTGCTAATTTTATAATTTAGTTGAGGCAGAGAGATAATGTACTCAAGGTACAGAATGAGACAGATTTGTGGACTTAGCTAATGTGGAAATTTGTTTTGCTTGAAAATGCACATTTGTTATAAGTTTTTTTTGTTTTGTTTTTGTTACAAGGGTTTTTTTTTTCTTTATTCTATTTTTGTTTTAATTTAGAAGTGAGCTGGAAGGAAAAGGAGGGATAATTAGAGAGTAGCTAAAAAGCAAAAGAAACAAAAGAAGGTCTTTAAAGTGTTTTGCCTTGCATTTTGTTTTGTTTTAATGTCCAAAAGAAAACAGATGGAAGACCAGAAGGAAATACTGACAGGCAGCATAACTTTGAAAATTCCATATTGAGAATTTATATACACTAAAAAGGAAAAGCACATTTTAAATAATAGAGGCAGTTTCATGTACAATCCTTTTTCTGTTCTACTTTGTATACATTCCTATTTGACTTGGTTTTGTTTAAGTTCAGAATTTAAAAAAAATTTTTTAATTTGATTGACTGCAGATCTCTTTTTTAAAAACTGTGAACAGACAAATCTCAATTGTGCAAAGAGATGTTTTTGTCCTTTTCAGCTGTACCTGTTTGGAAACACTGATGCATAACATATGAATATTGCTTTTCAGGATTTGTGAAGTTTGATGCTGAGGAGATTCATGCTTTTGTGATTAAAGATAAACATTTTATTGTAGATAGAACTATTAACACACAAGCTGTACCCCCCCCACACACACACACATGATTAAAGATGTCTATATCAAATTTGCCATCCAAATTCAAAAGCTCAAAACTGCCATCACTTATGTAGGGTACAAAATGATACCTTCATATCATGAGGCATTGAATAAATATGAAATTCTTTTACAAAGAATGACTCTATATAGCAAATCTATTTCTACATGCTAGCAGATGGCAAGAGTAACAGTATTATGTTGATCTGATTACAGTTCATTTGGTGTGTCAAATCCATTTAATAAATGTTTTCACTGTTCTTGCCCAGATAGCAATAAAACTGTAACAATAGTACCTGATTGTGTGCTTTTTGTGTTGTAAGCAGGGAGAAGAGGAAAAATGGAGGAGCTCCATGTAAATTTTTTTCTTGATCTCAAAGAGAAACTTTCAACTTTGTTCCTTTTTACCCAAACATAACCAAAAACTAGCAATGGGACACAAAACAATTAAAAACATAGGAGAAGGAAAGTTGTTCACAGTGGTGGATACATGACACTCGCCTCTCTTTTTTCTACTGGATTCAAAGGACTTTTAACTTCCTAATTTACTATCAAATACTTAGCTGTACTCTTTGTTATAGATACAATTTCTGTAACCTGGCAATGGGCATTGTATTTGTTATAATTAAAATTCTATTCTAATTAGCAAAGCAGTGCCCTGGTTTTGCCACTTAACATCTGTGTGACCTTAAGCAAATCACTATTCTTTTCTGAGTCTTTGACTAGAATCCAGATCTCTTGATTCCCAGGGGACAGCACTTCTTTCACTAATCATACTATTGCATCTTAGTAGTAAAGTAAAAGCCTCCAAGTGATTTATACATAGGGGGCTTTTTATGTTCCCTCAGACTACCTCAATTAGACAGCAGCTTCTTTATTGTTCTATGAACACGCCACAACTTAACTTACACTCTTATATGGAAACTCTCCTCCTGCTCCTACCATCCACCTTCTCAATCTGTGCCATCCTCACTGCTCTTCCCCCTCCTAAACTCCTAAAAGTATACTTACAGTTGTTGGATTCAATGACTGAACCCAAACACAATATTCCAGTGAAGTTGTATTCCTCTCCCTCCTCAAATTTTCCTGGAATACTTTATTAGGATCTCTCTTTTACCCCTTTTACACTCTCTCATATTTACATATTTTGGGGCATGTTGTATCTCCCAGCACCAAACAGAATGTAAGTTCCATGAAGGCAAGCATTGGTCATTTTTTGTCTTTTTATGCCCAGTACTTATCACAGTACACATAGATGGCACTTAATAGATCTACATAGCTGTTATTATGTTTATTATTTCTACTTATATATTTGCCAGACTTCAAAAGCATATTGAAAAGGGGGGTGTTGGTGTTTAAAATTAGAGGTTAAGTAAGTATAGAAAAGTCCTTTAACCATGTATATTTATAATGAGATGCTTAAAAGTCTTCAAGGATTGAGTGTCACAATTAGGAATATGCAGTAATGCCCTATAAGGTAAGAACATCTGGCAAATTTCATAAAGTGTGTTTCAGGATATTTTTCTGTCATCAAAGTTAAGTGTGTGTTTAATTAAGTTAGGACCTTTGCTTTGATCAGAGTTGTTATTTCCTATAAGTATGTAGTAGCTTGTCTCACTGGTATAAAATTCAAAATTCTGAAATGTAAAACAAAAACACAACCACTTTCATTGATTTTAACCGAACCATAACGTTTTACTTTAGCATTTTCCATGGGAATAATAACATTCACAAAAACACAACTTTACCGACTTGTCAATTTTTTCCCTTTGGGCCTATCTTCTACTATGGACATCCATTCACTCTTTATGTCTACTATGCGTTATACACACACACATAACAGTTGGAGCATGTTTAGAACTGCCCTTCCTGGCTATACAGAGAATGTGTTCCAGTCTAATATGTAGATCTTTGGAAGCCTGTTTCCTCAGACTGATAGCCATTATCTATGCTACTTAATTGTAACTAAGTACATAGTTAACAATAAGCTGTCATCAGCTTTCCTGCTATACCCAAAAGTGAACAGGAATTGAATGAACATCAGTGACTCTCTACTCACTCTCCACTAACACTCTCCAGCATATACTCTAGACCTCCCTTCACTCTCTCAGCTGAGAACCTTGCCTTATATTTCATAGGAAAAAAACTGAGTCCATTCACAGTGAGCTCCCTCTTTTCCCTCTCTTTCTCATCTTCTGTCACTCAGATACCTTTACTATTTCCTCCTTCACCCCTGTCTTAGATGATAAAGTGGCCTTACTCGTTACAAAAGGCTAACCCCTGTACTTGTTTAAGCAATCCCATTCCATCCTGTCTCCTCTAACAGATTTCCCCTTCTGTCATCTCCATTCTTTCACCTATTTTCAATCTCTCCTTTTCTACTGGTTTATTCTCTACTGTCTATAAACATGTCTAAGTCTTCTCCATCCTGAAAAAACCCTCACTTGATCCTTCCATCCCTGATAACTATTGTACTATATCTTTTCTGGCTTTTGTGACTAAACTCCTTAAGGAGGCTGTCTACAATAGGTGCCTCTACTTTCTCTCCCCTCATTCCCTTCATAATCCCTTACACTATGGTTTCAGACCTTATTCCATTGAAACTTCTCTCCAAAGTTACTAATTATGTAGTGGGGAGTAAAGGGTAAGAACACTGGAAAGGTAGGAGGGCATTAGGTTATGAAGGGCTTTGATTGCCAGATAGGGCATTTTGTATTTGATCCTGGAAGCAACAGGAAGTCACTAGAGTGTGTGTGTGTGGGGGGGGGGTGTCATCATCAGACCTTTGCTTAAGGAAAATCATTTTAGTGACTGCATGGAGTATGGATTGGAATCAGGAGAGACTTGAGGCAGTAGAACCCACCAGCAGAGTTGCTGGTTGCTAAATCAAAATGGTCTTGTCTCAATGCTCAATCTACTTGACCTCTCTGCAGCCTCTGACACTGCTGACCACTTTTCCCTCCTTAATACTCTCTTCCCTTAGGTTTTCAAGACACCACTTCCTCCTAGTTCTCCTCCTACACATCTAACTGCTCCTTATTTGTCTCTTATGCTGTATCCTCTTCCAGTTTATGCTTTCTGACCATATGTATCCCTCAGGGTTTGATCCAGAGCCTTTTTCTCTTCTCCTTCTAAAATACTTTACTTGAAGATCTCATCAGCTCCCATGGATTTAATTGGTATCTCTGTGTTGATGATTGTGCAATCTACCTAGCCTCCCCTAAACTCTCAGCTGACCTCCAATCTTCCATCTCCAACTGCCTTTCAGACATCTCAAACTGGATATCTAGTAGACATTTTAACTGCAGTATGGTCCAAACAGAACTCATTACCTTTCTGCTAAACCTTCCCCTTCCTCCTACCTTCCTTTATTATTATTATTATTATAGAGGGCATTTACCATCTTCCCAGTCCCTCAGGCTTGAAACCTAGGAGTCATCCTGGATTCCTTACTATTTCTCACCTGCCATGTCCAATCTGTTGCCAAGATCTGTCAATTTCACCTTTGCACTATCTCTCCAATAGGTCCCCCTTCTCTTCTCCAACACTGCCATTAGTGCAGACCCTTATCATCATGCTGGACATACTGGGTCCTACTGCCTCAGGTCTCTCCTCATTTCAATCAATTCTCCATGCAGTCACTCAAATGATTTTCCTTAAGGTCTGATCATGACACCCTCCCTTCCCTCCCCCACCCCAACTCAATTAACTCTAGTGATTTCCTATTGCCTCCAGGATCAAATACAAAATGCTTTATTTGGCAGTCAAAGCCTTTCATAACCTAGTCCCCTCTACCTTTCCAGTCTTCTTACCCTTTACTCCCCATCACATACTCTTTGATCCAGTGACACTGGCCTTTTGGCTACTCCACAAACCAGACACTCCATCTCTTGACTCGGCTCTGGCTGTCCCCCTATGCCTTGAATACTCCCTCCTCTGCTCTGCCTACTGATGTCTCTGACTTCCTTTAAATCCCACCTTCTACAGGGAGTCTTCCCAAACCCTTCTTAATTCCAGTGCCTTCCTTCTGCTGTTTCCTATTTATCCTGTATATAGCTTGCTTTGTACATATTTATTTGCATGTTATTTCCCCCATTAGATTGTAAATTCCTTAAAGGCAGGGAATGTCTTTTGCCTCTTTTGTATCTGCAGCATTTAGCACAGTGCCTGCCTGGCACATAGGAGGCATTTAATAAATACCAATTGATTACCATGACCCAGCTCTTTATCCTGAAACCTCATTCTATTCCTTAAATTCACACATTAGACATACCCTACACTCCAGCATCCTCTTTCTCTGATTGGATAGCTTCCTTCAGAACCTCCATTTAAAGAAGCACCGGGGACAGTTGTGTCTCTTTGCTCTTTGGTAGTCTGAACTTCTCTACCATCTCTCCTACCCACTCTACTCTTGTATCTTTTGTGTATCCCTCCTAGCTTTATAGCTTCTTTTTATATGTTGTCTCCCTCCATTAGAATGTAAGCTCTGTGCGGACAGGAACTGTCTATTTTTACTCCCAGGTTTAGGCACTGTACTTGACACATAGTAAATCCTTAATAAATGTTAGCTGACTTACAACAATGCATCTCACCCTGTGAACCTTACCATCTGGTAATATGTGATCTGGCTAATGAGTAGTACCCCTAGCATGGAAATTTCTAATTCAGGTCACTGCCACCTATGTTTTAGTAAATAAGTCCTAAAGAGCAGTTAGAGACATATATAGATAAACTGACTTGCCCAGAATCACATACTTAATAAGTGTCAGAGTTCAGATATCAACCCAATGTTCTTTACTTCAATCTCAGTATTCTCTCCACCATTCCACACTGTCTTCAAATATAGTTCAAAATAAACAATATAGTTTAATAAGGATTAATAACCAATCTCTCACACTTCCTACCAGTGCATCATCTCCCTGGTCCCCAAGTTTTCTCATCTGTAAAATAAGGCATCTGAACTAGACAATCTCTCAGATGCCTTTAACTCTAGATCTGTGTTCTGAAACTACTGAAAGATCATCTTGAGCCCTTTCAAGATATGAGGAGAAAAATTAAAGAGCTGACATTGGAAGAGGATGAAAAGACACAACTGCATTATCAAAGAGATCACCTCAACATCCAAAGATCAAACTTAAATTACTTTACAAGTACAGTGTTAAAATGATCATTAACTGTAGCTTTTTCATTTATATTTTCTTTCTAGTGGTCTACTTCATTCTCTAAAAAAAAACTCTAAGTCTATTACATGGCCCTTACTTCATGCTAATATAGTAGTTGCAGAGGTATGGTGGTTTAATGGATTCAAGCATTTAACTTCTTACCCCCAGAAAGTAATATTTCTTCTTTGCCTCTATAATTAGATAATCTGCTCCCACCTACTACCAGAGCACTAAATTTCATATTCTCTATACACCTGAGCGTACTGCTACATATCTGGCCATTTTAATTTGAGTCTTGATTTATTGAAACTGCATTATACTTCTAACACTTCTTGGAGCTCAGGGGGAATTTTATTGCAAAAGCAATGGGGAGAAAGTTGCCATCATATATCTCTCTTGGTGTGTCAAGCCCTTAGATACACACAGGGCTCCACAGCCTACTGTCCCATGTCTTGTGTGCTGGATTTATAATACTGTGTGCACCATCTCTGGGGTGACATATAGGTATATCAGAGATAGCAGGGAGAATTTGATTTTGCAATAATGATTACTTGTTGCTGGGACTTATTCCTGCAGGCTTGCTGTTATTTCCCATACTGATGGTGAGTAAAAATTATTCCAACTGCTATCTAGCCTGGCTAAACTCATCTTTCATTTGCTAGAGAGAGGCCAAAAGGGGGATGGGAAGAAAAGGAGGAGAAAATTGAGATGCTGGTCATTTTTGTTCTCAAGGGTTTCTGCTCTTGATCACAATATTGTCATGGGCCCTTTAGTAAAGCTCTAATATTCCCCTCCTCTGTTAGAAGAATGAATTTTTTTCATCCTTTCCACCCTGGTGGACTAATTTGACAGCTCATTGGTGATGTCTCTCCAACTTCAAAGAAGCAATTTCCCTAGGGCTAGCCAACTGTATTGTGAATACTGCAGACTTGACTTGCCATTCCTGCTGGGTGTCATCTGTCTTCTTAGTCTTGTAGTGGATAATTTTTGTCTTCCTTAGCATCATCTGCTTGAGCAGCCTATGCCTGGCAGGCCTGTCCATACAGGTTGAACTCAAAATACAATAGCCATATAGTTAATTTGACAAGGCACATCTCCAGACAGTGAAGCCCCAGGCCGGCTTTGACCAAGATCAGCATCATGGTCCCCAAACATCTAACTGTGTTGATTTCGATCTCAAATGTCCTCCCTGTTGCAGCCCATGAACTATGTTGCTCATGCATTATAAGTTCCCATATCTCCAGTCTCCTCACACACACAGAAGCAGGACCTTCTTTTAAAGGGTTGCTCTAATTACTTTATTCTCAGATGTGCCTCAACAAGTTTAGGTTTCCTATATTTTTCCCCCAACATTTCATATTATCTTTGGCTCTTGGAAGAAATAGCCCCTTTAGTGAATGATCACTGCAAGAAAAATAACAGTATTTCACATACACACATATGTGTGTGTGTAATGTGAGATGTGTATGTGTATATGTGTGCGTGTGTATGAAATTATCTCATCTGATTCTCAAAACAACCCTGCAAGGTAGGTGCTACTATTGTCCCCATTTAACAGATGGGGAAAATGAGGCAGACAACATTTAAGTAACTTACCCAGGGTCATACAACTAGTAAGTGCCTGAGGTCAGATTTGAACTCTTGGTACCGGGCCAAGCACTTTATCTCCTTTATAGCTGCCTCTATAAGTCTTCCAGGTCATGGTCATTGGTCCAGATGGCAAAGTGGATGGCCAGAAGGGTAAGATGATAGGAAAGGTATCAGTGGTAATGGAAGACTTGGGGATGGGGAGGGGGGAAATATATGTTAAAATTAATTTTATATTGTTTATGACTTTATTATATCCCACTTTTGTAGATAAGCATTTTTTCTAATAACATATAAGTATCCTTTCAATAATCACTACACTAAATGGTAATGGATAGTTCTGATACTATTCAAAATGCTAAGATAAAATATGAAACTTAGATATAAAATCTGGGTATAAAATGGGTGATACTTCCATTTTATATTTTTGGTAGACTGATTCAGTGGAATATAAGTTCTTAGAGGGTAGAGAGTATTTCATTTTTGTCTTTGCATTCTCAGTGCCTAGCATAAAACAGGTACTTTACAAATGCTTATTGAATCAAATAAAAACATTCTACTAGAGAAATGTATTTCTTATTATCTTCAACTATTATCTTCCCTCTCTAAGAATTAAAAAGGTAGATGTAAAAATCATGGAAATGGGGAATAAGAGTAAAAAGTCCAGGAGGCCAAAAATATATGTAAATATAAAACTAAAGACTTTTTAAAAATATTTTTTCCATACACAAGTCTTTTACCATTCCATTTTTAGCCCTATTTAATTCAAGACGACATGTCATCATGAACTAGAGGTTATTTGAGAGGTTATCTTGTCTAACCTCTTCATTTTACAGATAAGGAACCTGAAACCTGGAGACAAGAATTAACTTAACAAGTATTACCTTCTGACATGAATCTCCACATCCAGGTATGATAGTCTATGGGATTCTAATATCACAGGGCTTTCCAGTGAACGACTGTGCTCTTGCCTAGTAATTTGGGGCAATTGAGTCATACTGGAAAGCTACGATTAAGGGCAACATGATGTGCCCTATTACACATACACTTCCTATTTCTATTTTGTTTCATATTACTTCATCATTTAAAATGCATCTACAACGACTGAATAAGTGTTCAGTGTTACTGAGAGTATATTATCTCAGCTGTGCTGCTCTGGTTCATATTTCTATATAGGAAGCATGTCAACTATTAAGAATGTTAATGCTTATTTAAGTGAACATTCACTTAGCATTCTAAAATCATAAATTTGTTCCCATAAAGCATTTTCTTTGAAATGGAGGGGGTGGGGTAGGTAATGTGGGTAATAAAACTTTTCCAACCTTTAATAGTGCTCTTCGTTCTGCATATGTTTGTGGTTTTTTCTAGCAATGAAATATGAGGTCCCAAGAAGAATGGAACAAACAGTTGACTTGAAGGGACATGAAGTTTCAATGTACAAATTTGTCCTCATCTTCCATAGCAGGCACTAGAAGTTCTTTAGTGAGGAGATGGTATACAGTGATTATATCAATGATTTAAGAAGCTCTGTTAAGTTCAATGTGATTTATACTTCTGAATAATTCTCCATTATCTTCAAGAAAGAAAGCTCAAATCAGACCCAAGGAGCAGAAATCCCAGTTCCATGAGCCTGGATGACCACTAGATTGAAGTGATGGCCCTAAACTAACAGAATATTAATAATTCTGTATAATTGATACACTGATAATACTGCTTGGTTTCCTCCCCTTCACATCATTTGTTGGGGCTCCTTGAGAACATCACTTTATCTGTAACTCACATATCATATCTTCTACTCTCCTTCTAAGGATGTAATTCCTTTTGCTTCTTCCAAAATGGTAGGGTATTGAGTCATGTCATAACTAAACATGATTTCATCACTATAAGGAACTCCCTTTACCAAAGCAGATCACAACCTGTTCTGCAACTTATGGTTTTATAAAGTTATCTGGGGGCATTAAGAAGTTAAGTGAAATTGGCTTCCAGAGGCCAGTCTACAGGCCTCCAGACCTTCAGTTCCTGTTACTATTAAACTATCAAGCACATTAGAGCCAGAACAGACTCCCCCAAATTCTGCCTATGTCATGAGATCATATATTTAGATAAAAGACATTTAGAAGCCATTTAACCCAACCCTCTCATTTTACAGATGAAGAAACGAAAGCACAGAGAGGTTAAGTGACTTGCCCAGGATCACACAGCCAAGCCATGTGTCAGAGGCTGGACTTAAACCTAGTTTGTCCTGACTCTGAGGCAAGTCTCTTTCACTCTGCACTGTCTCTCCCTTGTAAAACATAATGTACACAACAATATAATGATATTAAGATTAACAAGTATACTGAATATAAAGGATATATAGAATTACATGGAATATACAAAGAAATCTAAAAATATCTTTGTGAAATAAATGCCAAGTAAAAAAACCAGAATCAGAAAAAACAGAATATACATTATGACCATAATTGGACTTATTGGCCTCAAAGTTCACTTCCAGCTCTAAATCTATGATTCTATTATCCACTAAAGAAGAAAGTGAATGAGAATAAGTAATAAATCTTAATAGAAATCTGGAATGACTAAAAAGTTATGATATTTGCTGAAATTCAATGAACTATATATAAATGTAATATAAATTAATTTATATAATGCATTCATATTTATTTGTAACCCAATCTTTTCTGAGCATGCCCAGTTTGTCTAATATGGAGCCCACTGTCTTGCCTACCACGTGGGTTAGGGACAGCTTCCTTTGATTGCCTGTATGTGTCTTTAAAACTGGTGGGAATGAGCTTTCACTATCCTTTCTACTCTCCAGCTTGGATGCCATAAACTGAATTGTTGAGAGAGGAAGGAACCAAGTAGTGATATTACTAAGGCAAAGGGTATGCATGGTTTTATAGCCCTTTGGGCACAGTTCCAAATTGCTCTACTGAACGGTTGAAACAGTTCACAACCCCACCTACCAGAACCAATTTAAAAAAACGGTTCTAATTCTAAGCATCCCTGCTTACAAAGAGATAATGTTAGATAAAGACAGAAATCCTTCCTGTCTTTGAAAATCTATCTTAACTCTGCCTCACCCCCCCAAAAATGTTTTCAGTAGGAAAAAAAGTGGTTTTGTACATGAGGTGAAACATTATAAACTCAAGACAACTCAGAGACAAAAAAGGTTACCTCTCATATCTATTAACCATCTCTGCAAGAAGTTTATATGAAACATCCATCCAGTCAAAACCAACATGCTCTCTTCCTTAAAATATCATCCAGGTTTTTCCAAGAAGACCTTTGGATTGCATGTTTGTCTTGGAATGTCCTTAGAAAGCTCTGTCAATGATTAGACATCAGGATAAAATTCCCAGAGTACATTCAAATAGCAGAGGAAAAAAAATGAGGGAAAAGCTATTCAAACTCCATTTTCTTTCCTTGTGCCTTGTTGTCTCTTCCTTCTCCTCCACTTCTTCAGAAATCACCCCTAACTATAAAGTTTCCTTGGCCTCTACCACCAAAGCCCTCTTGGTCTATTCTAACACCACCTCCACCACCATTGCAATTCCAAAGATATGGAGTTTAGCTCAGTCCAGAGTTACTTTATTTCCATCAATTTCCCCATCTTCCAGGGCCTCTTTCACAGCTTTAGCATTTTCTTCTGAGTTAAAACCACAAAACTGAACCTTTAGATGTCCCGGGCTCCTTATCTGTGTCTATCCTGGCACCAACAACGTTGTAAAATGAATCTTTCAATATTTCTTCTGTTGTGTCTTTATAATGGCAAGCAAAGCAGTACTTTGAAATAGCTATTCAAGTCCCTTTGAGCCTTGCCCTTAATTGTATCAAGAGTCTTTGTTGGAAACAGTTTACATTCTGTTTCCCTTAATAGGCCTAAGGGAATTTGGAGACCTTTCCTGCCCTTAATAGGCCTAACATAATCATATGGAGCCCATGATGGGAGGAGCTTGTCAAAAGAATGGAAAAGGAAGGATGGAACAGGAACAGCAGAGAAAAGCTCAAGCAGAGTTAAGAGACAGAATGTGATGTTCTGCGTTGTTGTTACTTTGTCAGACAGAAGCATTCTGTCTATTGATTTGTGTACTTTGTCAGATAGAAGCACTCTTGTTTTGTTATTTGTTGATCTGTGTTAGTGTTACTTTGTCAGACAGAAGCATTGTCTGTTGATTTGTGTTGATTTCTCAGACAGAAAGTGAATTGAGATGATAGTGCCGATAATGTGTATAAATATCGTTGTAGCTCTATTAAGCTTAATGTGTACAAATATTATTGTAGCCCTGTTAAGCTTTGTCTTCCTAGAAGACTTTGAAGAGACACTTCAAAGAGCTTGGAATGGAACAGTCCCAGTGAGAAGAGATATAGAACAGGAGTGGAGAGTTGCCCATGTATGAATCCAAGCAAGAGCTGGGAATGGTCAGGCCATGGAGGAGGAGCTGTGGGATTTGGAAGTCAGCTTGAATTAAGACGAAAAAGGACTTTACTTGAATACTCTGTATTGACTGATGATATTGTAACTTACTGTGACCTAGGGGTGGATCAAGTTTGTACTTTCTGCTACTCCTTAAGGATGATTGTCTTAAGGAAGATTAGAAACCAGCCTCTAGTCAAGATGAAAGAGTACTTTACTTGGATACTTTGTATTGACTGAGGAGACTGTAACTTACTGTGACCTAGAGGTGGATGGTATTAGTATTTTCTGTTACCTCTTAAAGATGACTATAAGATATACTGAATGATATGCTTTAAGACTATGTACAGGGGGTGTCTAGCTAGTACAGTGAATAAAGCACCACTGGCCCAGAAGTCAGGAGGACCTGAGTTCAAATCTGGCCTCTGACACTTAACACGTACTAGCTGTGTGACCTTAGGCAAGTCACTTAACCCCAAATGCCCTCCAAAAAGCAAAAAAAAAAGACTATGTACAAACCCACTTATCCTACTATAACTAGAAGGTCTCAGACAAGACCAGGTTTCATGAATCTTACAAGGTAGATGAGGTTTGGAGTTGGGTCATCTGGAAAGAATTCAGGGGGCAGAAATTCTCCTACTCTATTGGGGTCTGGAAGAGTTGAACATGACTAAATAACAGCTTTCAATGTCAGGCTTTAAAGCCAAGCATGAGCAGCTTTCCAGAAGACTGCTGCTGTGAACAGCTTTAAGGTTCTGATCACATAGTATAGTGAAATCTCTATTTATTCAGCAGTAAACTAAAGCAAAACACTCACAGAAGCCAAAGTACAGCATTCACACTGTTGTAACATAATAACTTATCACTAAAGTGGCCACATAGTTTTAAACAAAAGACATCATTCAGTAAGTCCTTAACTCAATTATTCTTAAGGAGCAAGTCTCCTTAAGGGACACAAAGTACAAATGTCAAAGTTCTCCACCCCTAGGTCACACTGTCTTAAACTCTCAATCAAAAAGTCTTCTTTCTTCTTAATTGGAGATTAGTTTCAAATTATCCTTAACTCAATCATCCTTAAGAGGTACAAGGTATAGAGAACAAAGTTCTCCCACCCCTAGGCCACAGTAAATCATGATCTTCTCAGTCAGCATTAAGTACCCAAGGAGAGGTCTTTTCATCTTTACTTGAGGCTGGCTCCCAAATTCCATGGTTCCTCTTCCATGGGTCCAGCTCCTACCTGAATCTACCCAATTGTCACCTGGATTCACAGATAGGCAGCTCTCAGCTCCTCATCCAGTTCCATATTGAAGCTCACAGTGTCCAGTTCACCTCAAGTCCTTCGAAGTTTCTGTTTCTGGGAAGACAAAATTTAACAAAACCACGATAACATTCATTCACATTGCCAGCACCATCATCAATTCACTATCTGCCTGTTAAATCAACACAGACCCACCAACCAGGTCTGAGAACTCAACACACATCATCAGTATGGTCCCAGGACCTCTGAAACCCTCCTCCAGGACTTCTGTAAATAGACAACAAGAAAATCCTCTTTCAGGGCTTCTAGTAAGGTTCCAGGGCTTCTGTACAAAGTATCACAAACAAAAATCAACATAGACAGAACAGACAGAGTGCTGGCCTCCACAACCATTCCCTTTCTCAGTTCTGCCCTCTCCCAGCTTGGGCTTTTCCTTATACATGGTCATTAGCTCCTCCCTGCTCTGCCCGTTCCTCTTGTTTCAGTTTAAACCCAGGAGCACCAAAAACTGTTGAGGTAGGGGTTCTGCCCACCTAAAAACTGTTGGGGTTTCATGATATGTTGTGGTGGAACTATCTCAAAGAATTCAGAATCAGACTACCTCTAATCCAAGTATAGGTATTTATTAAGATTGACGCTTCACGGGCTAAATTCCAAGAGGAATCAGCAACTTTAGAGAAAGCAAGATGGATTTTTATAGGGTAAAGATGCATAAATTGCATAGAAGGGAGGAATCTCATTAATATTAAAAAGGCAGGAGGGGTTTGTTAAATGATTAGGTAATAGAGGAAGGAGTCCCAGCTATGGTTTGGTGGTTAAACATTCTGGTCATTCTGTCCTCCAACTGACTAGCTATTGTGGTCCTGTCTGGTCAAAATGGATGATGTGATTTTGATTGAATACGAGAACACACCTATTTGTGTGGGAATGGGTCTGGGGGCAGTGACCAGGTAGAGGCAGTAGCTAGGTTCCCATCACATGGCCACACTTGCTGTTTCTGTGGGAACTAAGAGTTCAGGGACACACCTGTTGTTTCAGTGAGCAGTGAGGCATATATGAAGAAGTTTGGACATTGGGGTGGGGGTGAGGAGGGAGGTACAGTGGACCGCTGTTCAGCAGGGCTGGACCCATAATTAAGTTAGAATATTGGGGCTTGGGGCAGCTTTATTAGGATTCCATCACTGTTGCATCAGCAAGTTCCTCCCATTGTGGCTTTCACAAGTTCTGTTTCTTAACAAAGACTTGATATAATCATGGGCAAGGCTCAAAAGAAACTTGAACAGAAACAAGGTGCTAAACAATTAAATAGCTGAAACAAGGCACTAAGTACTTCTTTGCTTGCCATTACACAGGCAGAAAAATTTCTATTTAATCCAAAAGGTAATAGAAAGTCATTGAAAATGTTAAAGCAAAGGGAGTTAGGGGAAATAAGTGGACAGCTTTTATCAGAAAGGCTTGTTTTCTCATTCTAATTTACAAGCTGTGACCTCTTAGGTAAATTCAAACCACAAAGCATTAGTTTTCTTATCTCCAGGAGCCATGATAAGTTTTTCCAACTACCTTAACAGGTTGTCTAGATTAAATGGAATAACATGTGTGAAAGTGTTTTGTAAATTGTAAAGTAAGGTAAGCTATTATAATTCCATGGTAGCTGTATTTTCAGAAGGCATATAGGCTCCCAGAGTCAAGCTTTAAGTGGAAGCATCATGACCTACAGACAATCTAGAAAAAGAGTCTGAGGACATTACTTAAATGCTGGCAGTCTAAAGAAAACACAGTGTGATATTAGATCTATTAATTTTTATGGTTTTTTTAAGCCTTGAACTTTCCCTGAAGGACTACAGAAGGAGGCAATTTG
Organism: Petaurus breviceps papuanus; assembly: GCF_028583685.1. Classification (NCBI taxonomy): domain Eukaryota; kingdom Metazoa; phylum Chordata; class Mammalia; order Diprotodontia; family Petauridae; genus Petaurus; species Petaurus breviceps. The sequence continues at coordinate 4,389,636 of NW_027186390.1, forward strand.
GTAAACAGGGTTATCCATCTAGAGCTTCAGGAGGGCTTAAAGGTCATCTAGCCCAGGGCTTCTTAAACTTTTGACACTCTCGAACCCCTCAGTGGCTCTTAAACTGTGGTACTAGAATTTCTAGTCTAACTCTCTCATTTAACAGATGAGAAAGTTGAGACCAGAAAAGGTTAAGTGACTTGTCCAAAGTCAAACATATACTAAATATCGGGGCTGAATTTGAATCCAGGTCTAGTACTTCCAAAGCTAGTACTTTTTCCCACTCTTACCAAGCTTTGTCTATAATAATTAATAATGATGATGGTAATGGTGATTATAATAATTATTATTATATAACTTACTCCGTGCTAGGCATTGTGCTAAGCATTTTACATTGAATAATACTAACATTTATACAGCTTACTCTGTGTTAAGCACTTTACAAATATTATATCATTTGAACCTCACAACAACTCTGCGTGGTAGGTGTATTATTATCCCCATTTCACAGATAAGGAAAGTGAGGCACACTCTCCTCTCACTTTCTGCGTGTCTCTGTCTCTTGCCTCTCTGCTCCAGTCGCTCTCTCACAGTATCAAACCTTCCATATCTCGCCGCCTTTTCCAGTTCCCCAGCCCATTCAGGGACACCAAACTCAGGTCCTGCAGCCCTTGCCCTAACTCATCATGGCAGCTCCGGCTTCACTGCTTCCAGCTCCCTCGAGGACCCGCTGGCTTCCTGCTACGACCTTCTCTTGGCTTCAACCGGGCAGCGGCGCCCAGGGATGACGCCACGAAAATAAATAAATAAAAAACCAGCCCGAGGTGTGAGAGAGCGCTGGGCAAGCGCAGTGCGCTCCATGGGGAGGCAGTTCCTGCCTCAGTCGGTATGAGTGGCGGAGGGACCGAGACCCCTTCGGGGGGCGAGGCCGCCCCCACCCCCGCTTCAGGCCTGGTGGGAGGAAAGAAACGAGACTCGCAGGGACAGGCGAGCTCGCCAGTTCACCTCATTATCAAGGGTAAGGAGTTGTCAGGGATCCCCTTCCCCACCTTCCACCTCTTCGTCCCCGGAGGAGCAGGCCCGGCCCTGACCCCCTTTGGCCTCCCAGCAGTGGTGGGAGGATAGCGGCTCCTGGCTTCCTCCACCCCCCGCCCAGCGCGGGCCCCCCCCCCCCCCCCCCCTTCCCCTCCCCCCCCCCCCCCCCCCCCC
>NW_027186390.1:4390923-4478875 GCF_028583685.1 Petaurus breviceps papuanus
CCCCCCCCCCCCACCGCGCCCTCATCCCCAAGAGCCCCGCCCTTCCACGCACCTCCTTGGGAGCTCCGCTTTCTGTGGGCTTCTTTCTGTCTCTGCCCTGCTTAGAGGGCTGGAGATGCACCGGCCAGAGACAGCCAGAAAGAGGGCGGCCCCCTCCCTCCCCTCGGCGCTGCATCCACATGTACTCCCCGTGTTGCGCTACAGTCAACCGTGATCATGATAATCTAGCGTTTTTCAAGAGGCGTCTATGTGCCTCGCACTGTGCTAAAAGCTCCGGGTAAAGACAGCCCACTGCCCTTCAGTTTTCAGGTTTGCCAAGCGCTTTACATATATTATCTCATTTGATCAGTTGCCAAGTACTCTTTTCCCCAGACAACCGTTCTCACAACCCTCAGTTCCGTGCATCTAGCCCACCTTCAGCGGGTTCAAAAGCTGGAAGGGGCCTCCGAAGCCTTGTAATTTGATTCTCTCGTTTTACAGTTGGAGAAGCAGGCCTAGAGAGGGGAAGTGGTTTACTGACACAGGTAGTAAATATTCGAAGTCAGTCATCCAACAAGCAGGACACACACACACACACACACACACCCCCAAGGTTCCTGTCCTCGGACACTTCACATTCGCGATTGATTAAATTTTAAAATATATCTTATAATTCAATTCTCACATCTTGTGCTTATATGTCTCTTTAGTTGATTTTTGAATTTTGCAAAAACTTTCATCAGCTCCTATTGAGTGACTGAAACAATGACATTTGAAGTGCTAGCCTTATTAAGATCATGCAAAGAAAGAAGTTTTGATGCATACAAGACAATTTTGACATTCCACAAGAAAAGATTTAATGGAAAGAGATAAGTTGATGGAAATGGCAGAGCAAGAGGACCTCTGGCAATCCACTGATCTGAAAAGTGTCATCTATAAAATTAAAACTTAAAATGTATTCAAAATTCACAAAACAATAAATGTAAAATAGATTTAAATGAACTTTATTTTTTTTAACTTTTGTAGCACTTATACCTCTGAAATTACTAAAGCTTAAAACTGCATTAAGACTTTTGGGACACCATACAGTGTAAATGGATGGTGATCTTAGAAAACTCCCTCCTCTGAGTAGAGGGAGAAGACTTCTTGTAGAAGGGGGGGATGTGAACATAGTCTTGAAAGAAGTCAGGGAAAATAGGAGATAGAAAAGAGGAGGTAGAGAATTCCAGGCATGGGGGATGGCCAGTGAAAAGACAGACAGTGGAATGAAATGTCTCCTGTATGAGGAACAAGGACAGTATAGTTGGATCTTATAAAGTATATAGAGAAAAGTAAAGTGTAAGACTACTAAAATAGTAGGAAGGGTCCAGGTTGTGAAAAGCTTAATGTGCAGCACATATTTGCTCCTGGAGGAAATAGGGAGCCCGTGGAAGATGTTGAATGATGTGTTGGGTGGTGTGCTTAGAACTTTGCTTTGGGAAATCATTTTGTCAGTTGAATGGAGGATAGATTGGAGTAAGAAGAAAGGAGTCAGGTAGACCAATTGGAGGGTTATTGCAAAAGACCAGGTGAGTGAGGGGTAATAAAGCTTATAAAAGGGTGGTGGTTTGTGAATAGCGAGAAAGGGACATGGCAGAGATGTTGTAAAGGAAGAAGTGATTTAAGATTTGCAGTCTGGATATGTAGGATGGGTGTGAGTGAAAACTTGTGTATGGCAATGAGGTTTTAATCCTAGATAATGGGAAGACAGTGATGCCCTTGATAGGAATGGGGAAGTTGAGAAGAGAACATTGAGGCAGAAAGGGGAGAAAGCTACTGAATTTTGTTTGTATGTGTTGAATTTGCTTTGAATCCTGATCCTCGGAGTTCATAGCCAATGCCCTTTCCTTGCTACTACTCTTCCTTAAATGATATTCTCTATAGCAGCCAAATATTCCTAAAGTCCAGGTCTGACCATATCTCTTCTCTCCTGTTCAAGAGGCCCCAGTGGTTTCCTCTTGTCTTCAGGATAAAATACAGTGTCTTCTGTTTGACCTTTACAGCTTTTCACAGTCCGACTCCAGTCTACCTTTCCAGAATGATTATACATTACTTCTTCCTTAGGTATCTTTTGTTCTAGCCAAACTGGGAGCCTTGCCATTGTTTAAGAATTCTACATTTGTACAGATTGGCCTTGTTTCTGGACCATTCTCCCTCACCTCTGCCAATTGGAACCCCTTGAATAACTAAAGTTGAGAATTACCAAAGGAGAAATAGAGAAGAGAATGGAGGAGGGCAGTGCCTCAGGGTGTGAGCAGGCTCTAGCATCTTATGAGGAAGGTATGGGGGGGGGGGTGTGTAAGTAAATAGGAGGGCTACCTACTTAGTGAAAACAAGGGATAAATTATAGATTATCTGCTTGCTCCTATTGGTATCCCTGAAATCTCAGAAGAAATTGAGAAGGGCTTCCAGCATGTTAGGTGGACTTCAGTGATGAATTTATGAAAAGACATGGACAAGGTGCACAGGATGGGCAAGAATTGATAGCATACCTACATGATCAGAGGGAGTATCCATATGAATGAATTTGCAGTTCCATAAGAGTATTTGAATATATATTTATGGAAGACTAAAAATAAATGACAGTAAACACAAAGAAAAGTTATTTCTATGTGTCTTTGTTCCCATGGGATAGGTAGTATGGTATATTGCAGAAAATCCTAGACTTTTAAGTCAGTAGAGATCTGAGTTTTGATCTCAACCCTGACTTATATTAATTACAAGGTATTGGACAATTCACAGTTCTATGAGCCTGAAGTTTCCTCACCTGTAAAATGGGAATAACATGCTTAAAGGACTGTAAGGATCTATTCAATTATACAGATACTTGTTGGGTGCCTAATATTTGCAAGAGAACATAGTAGCTGTTGAGTATACAAAGAAAACCATGAAATGGTCTTCTCTAAAGGTTTTTTATGTTCTACTGTAGTAAGGAGAGTACAAAACATACAGCCTGTGGTATAAGTATAATACTAGGTAACAAGAGAGGGCAAAGGAGGCGTTTGAATACAGAGAGCATTTTAATGCCATTCAGGAAAGGCTTCAGAGAGATTAGCACCTGAGCTGAACTTGAAAGAAAATAAGACATGTAAAAGTTGGCAATGATGTGGAAGTTTAAGCCAGACATTGTGGATGCTTATGTGAATTCGAGAAAGTGCTTTTTGAGTTGGAAAATGTTAGGAAAATTAATTTAACACTAGTTTTCTGAAATTTAAGGTGGGTAGAAAAGGATTATTATGAAAGGAAGCTAGAAAAGTAGGTTCAGCTGGAGTGTGGAGGACTTATCAAAGCCAGGGTAACAACACGTTTGTATTTTATCCTAAAAGTGATTGGAAACCACTAAGGTTTTGTTTTTTGTTTTTCAAGCAAGCCAGTGATGTGGTTTGACCTATGCCTTAGGTAGAATATTTTGGCCACTGGGCACAGGATGGATTCTAAAGAACACTGGTAACAGGGAGACCAGTTGGTAGACTATTACTGTAGACTATACAACTGGCAATGAGTATTTGAACTAGGAAATAGCATTGCTAGTACTGTGAAGGTAGAATTGACAGGACTTGATTACTGATTCGGAGGTGAAGGATAGGGAAGAGTAAAAATGATGGAAATAACGAACCTAAATGACTGGGAGGATGTTGGCATCCTGCATTAAAACAGGAAAATTGGAGGTTGGGTAGGTTTAGGATAGACAGTGGTAAATTCAGTTTTGGACATGTTGAGTGTTGAATACATTCAAAACATTCAGGTAGTGCTATCTAGCAGGTATTTGGAGACAAAATAGTAGTACAGTAGAGACAGTATAGATTTGGTAATTATCTTCACAGGTGCTAATTGAAACCTTGGGATCTGAAAAGATCAGTAAGGGAGAATATAAACAGAAAAAATAGTAAAAGGCCCAGCATTAAAAGTTGAGTGATAGCTATACTTACTAGAGAAAATTAGCCAGAAAAAAGGGACTGAGAAGAAGCAGTCAGTAGAAGAATCAGGAGTGGGCAGTGTCACAGAAGAGAAGGAAGGAGAAGAATACTTAGGAGGAAGGAGGTAATCAAAGTATCAAAAGTAAAAAGAAAAGTAAAATGGAAGAGGAGTTGAGGAGAAGGTTTTACCCTTTTTCGCATCCCCCTGTGCTTAGCATGTTACCTGGCACATAGTAAGCAATAAATGCTTTTTGAAAGACATACTAGTGAGGAAATTATAGCAAGTATAGATTAATCATTCTAAGGACTTATTTGTGAATCACATAGAACTGGTCAGCACTTAACTGTATTTAATAATTTAATTTCTCTAGAAATTCCAGGTTATACATCTTGGGTCTTACAATTGTTAAAAGCGTAGAATGAATAGGTTGACCTGTAAACCACAGGTAATTTCTAAATTGTAATGTTCTTTTACCTGGAACTTTTCCTAAATCTTAGGGATTTTAGAAAAAATTTTTAACAAAAATTCTCATGTTATTCCTTCTAGCCAGGAATAAGATCATAGATTTAGAGCTAAAAAGGACTTAGGGGTCAAACACATGGCCCTTTAATTACTGTCCCAACACTCAAGTACAACCAAACCAGATTAAAATAACACTTCAAACATTTAACAAAATAAATTTTGATAAAATAAGTTTCACAAAATAAATACAAATACAATGGAACATTGATAATGTTAATATATGGGCTTTTTTAAGTCAATATGTGACACTAGGACTGTTTCTGTGTGAGTTTGGCCCCTGTGATGCTAAGCAAAGGCAACTTCCCAAGGTTCAAAATACCAGTATAGGTGCTCTCCATTTTATTCAGTGAAAAACTAAGAACAGAGAAGATCAAAATATGACATCATTCAAAATACAGCATTTACCAAGTGTGATTAAATAATCTCCAAGTACTGCCCCCAAGTGTGATTTAATCAAGTACTACTCCACCCCTGGATATTACATTCATTTAATCAATCACAAAGTCCCTCTTCTAAATACTACTCCACCCCTAGGCTGTACATTCATTTAGTCCGTCACAAAGCCCCTGTTCTCAAATGGAGATTAGTTTCCAATTATAAGTAAAGTACATTCATTTGTTCAATCACAGAGCACAAAAAGGTCAAAAGTTCCCCACCCTTGGATCACAATTGAATCTACCCCAGAGTTACAACAAGCTTAAGAACATCATTTAATACCTGAATGGAGGTCTTTACTTCATCTTGACAGGAGGCAAGTTCTCAGCAATCTTTGTTCCTGGGGAGACAAAGCTTAGCAAGGCTACAAGATACATCGCCAGTCTCTTCATTAATTCATTCTCTGTCTGCAGAACAGTCCTAGGACCCCTGAAAACATTAGCAAAACCCTCTTCCAGGATTTCTGTAAACATACAACAAGAAAATCCTCCTTCAGGGCTTCTGAACCAACAGCAAGGTTCTAAGACTTCTGCAACAACAGGATTGTCCTTCACCAGTGGACAGAATTCACTCTCTGCAGAACAGTCTCAAGAGCTCTCTGAACCAACAGCAAGGTTGCCAGACTTCTGCAACAGCAGGTCTGTCTTTCACCAGTGGACAAATCTAGCAAAACAACATCAAAACAGACAAAGTACCAGCATAACAGCCATGTCTCCTCAGTCCTTGGCAGCTCTGGGAGGCAGCTCTCAAAAGTCCTGGGCAATTCAAAGTGTCCCTCAGCAATCCTCTCAGTCTCTCTCTGCCTCCAAGATGCTGCTTCCAAAAAGTTCTTCTGCATCTCTCTTCTTGTGTCTCTCTAAATTTACGTCACCATCTCTTCCCAGTTCAGCCCTGTCTTTTCACGTCAACAAGTCCATCCCACAAGTGGGATTCACAAGCTCTGGGTTTTAATACAATCAAACCAAAAAACAAGACAATACAGGGGGATCTTAAAATTGCATTACTATTACAGCCCCACTGATCTTGGCTAACTCCCTCATTTTCTAGATGAGGATACTGAAGCTCACAGGGATTAAGTAACTTGGCCAAAGTTATATTGGTAATTCAGTGACAAAATTGGGATTTGAATCCAAATTCTCTTGACTCCTAATCCAGTGCTTTTTTCCATTGTTCACACAATAACCTGACTTTTATTTTGTCTTTATAGATCTGGGGGAGATTCATTCTAGGCTGTTAGATCATCGACCAATCATTCAAGGAGAAACACGTTACTTTGTGAAAGAATTTGAAGTGAGTATTTATCTTTGAAATATTTTTATTAAAAATACCAGTTACTTGTTAGAATTCCAAATTGGAGAGAAACTTCTTAAGTTTTAATTTCTCCATGATCAGTTCTTATGTCCACAGCATTGTAGAAAATAAAACCTTTAAGAATATATAATAAATAGGTAAACCATATTTTAATACTTCAAAAGTATTATTTAAAGTATTTTCTTTTAAAAAAAATCTTATTTATACTGGAAAAAATAATGCTGATATTTTCCAATCAGTACTCCTCCCTTCCTCTCTCCATCTTCCAGAAATTCTGTGGTGAAAAGAAAAACAAATCAATACACTTACCATGGTTTATTATGTTCTTTATACCCTACTAGTATCTTATACCTTCTCTATGGAAAAGAGAAAAGTAAATTTCATCATGAACTCTAGGGCAGAGTGGTGCTGTGGAAAGAATGCCATACTTATAGTCGCAGTCTTGAGGCTCTGAGTCTCTGATCTCCCACATTTTAACTGCATGATCTTGGGCAAGTCACTTAATCTCTCTACGTTGGAATATTAGATGACCTTTATGTTTTCTTCCATAGATATTTGATCCTTTGATTCTCTTGATTAATCGTTCTTTGAATTCATCTGAGGTTCTGATGGATTTTAGTGTTTTCCTTTACATTGTTATGGTCATTTTGTATATTTTTTTGGTTTTGCCAACTTTAATCTACATCATATAAAGTCTTCCCAAGTTCTGAATTCTTATCTCCTTCCTTCCTTCTTTTCAAGGGCTTAGAGACTTATTTCACTCACTGTGATATTAAAGGACTTGTCTAGAATCACCCATGCAGTGTCAGAGACAAAATGTCTTCCTGACTGATGTTAACTCTCTATTCACTGCCTTTTTCCATAGCAAAAGACTAGAAACAAAGTAGATGCTCATGTGCTAGGAAATGACTGAACAGGTTTTGGTATATGAATGTAATAGAACATTCTTATATAATTTCTTACTTATTGCTCCCCCCCTATTTTCTGCACCACAAATGGTGTCACTATATGAACATTTTGTTATACATGAGACCTTTCTGTCACTTATCTCCTTGGAATATAAACCCACATGTAGGATCATTGAATCCAAATTGGGAACAATTTAATGATTATTGTTGCTTCTCACATAGTTTCCTAATTATTTTCTAAAATGTTTGGACTGATTCACATATCTACCAACATGGATCTGTCTTCCTATAGTCTCCAACATTGATTTTTTTTCTTTTTTTAATCTTTGCAGTTTGCTGGGCGTGAGGTTGATTCTCAGAATTGTTTTAATCTTCATTTCTTTTTTTAGTGATATGGAACTTTTTTTCATATTGGTGTTGATCATTTGCATATCTTTCATATCCTTTTATCTTCCTTGTACATTTTCACTTTAAATGGTAATTATTTAAAAATATTATTTTCCTTCTACATTCTTCACTTTAAAGGGTTATAACTTAAAAACAATAGTTTCCAACCTGTGGGTTGCAGTTAATCTCAGGAGATCTGATAATTCACATATGCACAAATAACATATGTTATTTGGCCATTATTTTCTTCATCAGCAGATACTAAGTAAACTTGCTATCATGTGAAGAACTGTGAATCTTTTTGTTAAAAAAGATCTTCATGGGGCGGCTAGGTGGTACAGTGAGTAAAGCGCCGGCCTCAGAGTCAGGAGGACCTGAGTTCGGTTCCAGCTTAAGACACTTAACACCCACACAAACATAAACTAGCCATGTAACCTTGGGCAAGTTACTTAACCCCAATTGCCCTCAAAAGGCAAAAAAAAAAAAAAATTCTTTATAAAAAAAAAAAAAAAAACCCTGACATTTATGTAATACTTTAAAATTTACTAAGCACTTCATATATTTTGTCTCACTTGAACTTTGTAGTAACCCTGTGAAATTGGTACTAGTGATAGAGATTGCTTTTCTCATTTTATAAATAGAACACTGAGGCCCAGAGAGGTCAAGTGACTTGGCTTATAGACTCAGAGAATGTATGATAAAGGATTTGAATCCAGATTTTCTTACTGGAAGTCCAACACTCTACTGTGCCATATTGTCAATAGAAAAACCTGGGCACCATTACCTCAAATTTTAGAGCATGATGCAGCTAGGTAGCAAAGTGCATAGAATGCCTGGCCTGGAGACCAAAAGACCTGAATTCAAATCAAACCTCAGACATTTACTAGCCATGTGACTTTGACCAAGTCACTTAACCATGTTTCCCTTAGTTTCCTAGTCTGAAATAAGCCAGAGAAGGAAATGGCAAATCATTCCAGTATCTGTGCCAAGAAAACCCCAAATTCATTCATGAAAAGTTGGACACAACTGACATGACTCAACAACAACAATATGTAAATCTAGAAAACAATCAGCTTCTCTCAACACTCGCCTAGAGCTCTCTCCTTCCTGATCTCTACCTTCTGGTTTCCCTGCAAGTCTCAGATAAAAATCCCACCTTCTGCAAGAAGCTGTTCCATTCTTCCTTAATCTAAGTAGCTCTTCTTTGAGATTATCTACAATTTAACCTGTATGTATCTTATTTGTATATTGTTGTTTGATTGTTGAGTTCCCTCTTAGGGTGTGAGCTTCTTGAGAATAGGAACTGTTTTTTTTTACCCTTGTTTGTATCCCTAGTGCTTCTCACAAGGATTGGTACACAGTAGGTGCTTAATAAATGCTTATTGACTGGTGAAAATAAGTTTGTAAGGGGAATGTTTACTGAAGAGGATATACTTCTAACACTTGAGAGTGTGTTCACAGGGGCAGCTAGGTGGTACAGTGAATAGAGCACTGGCCCTGGAGTCAGGAGGACCTGAGTTCAAATCTGGCCTCAGACACTTGACACACTTACTGGCTGTGTGACTTTGGTTAAGTGACAAGTCACTTAACCTCAATTGCCCTCCAAAAAGCAAAAAAAAAAAAAAGTATATTCGCAGTGATAGTGGATATGTATGCCCTGGTTGAAGATCCATCAAAGGAAACTGTGATAGGAGAAGAACCAGGAGAGAGCAGTGTCCCAAAAACCTAGGGAGGAAAGGATATATTTAGGAGAAGAAGGTAATCAACAGTGTCAAAGGCTGCAGAGAGGTCAGGAAGTATGGACTGAGTAAAGACCACCATGTTTGACAATTAAAAGATCCTTAACCCCTCAAGAGAAAGCAATTTCAGCTGAATGTTGAGAATGGAAACAAGATTACACAGAGTTTTAGAAGAGAGGAAGAGGAAAGGAAGTGGGGACATCAGTTGCAGACAGCTTTCTCAAGTTTAACCATGAGAGGAAATCACCTATAGAAGGGTTTCCCTTGGCAAAGAGAAGAGCCACCTTTTCATGTGAGGTGGGAGTGAAGGAAGAGATGGTGGAGAAAGGCATCTGAATGATATGAGCTGAGGAATAGGTGAGAAGAGGAAGCTTTTGGCAAATGTCCTCAATTTTTTCAGTAAAATATGAAGCAAAGTTCTCAGCTAGGAGGTGGGAGGGTGGTACAGGGAGCCATGGGAGCCTTGAAAAGGAATGAAAAAACTTGTAAAAACTGCCTTGGTGGAGTGAATTCATAATGCATATGCATAAATGTAGTAAAATTGCATTTTTTAAACAAACATTGGGATTTTCAAATTTTCAGATGGGACTTCCCTTTGAATTATTACAAATTTCTTCTCCTATCTCATTCAACTGTGTTTTCTATTTTTCTTCTGTTAGAAGGAAAAAAAAATAGGTTATTATGGAACCTTAAGATTTACGTGTAACTTTAGAAAACTTTGATCTTAGTCTAGTCTCTAATATACTTTAATAAAATTTGTGGGGCTTTTGTACAGAGATGTTTGAGACTGAAGAATGAAAACATTATTCTTCATGATTGTAATCATTGCTGTGTCATTTTAACTAATTTTAAAAGTGTAGTATAACAGCTAAGCAGTTCATATGATCTATGGTTTATGGACAGGTCAGATTGATAGATGATTAAATATGTAGATGTAATTCTCAGTTTTTCTATTTGTATGTGTCGACATTTCTAATAGAAATTAATAGAAAGAAGTATATACCACATGGTGGCAGCATTTACTAGAGAATTGGAAGGGTTCTGCTATACATGTTACTGCTATGCTTTTGTGTTGCCTACTTTTAAAAATGAATAGCCTTTCTTCTGGCTAAATGTGTATTTATTCACATTGGTTCCTTTAGGAGTTATCAATAGAGTTTTAGAATTTCTTAACTTTTTGTAGTGAATATTCTTCTGATTAATCTTTATCTAGTATCATTCAGTAAAAGTAAAACAATAAGCCTTATTTTCTGTATCTCCATCTTCCAACATTTGAAGAGATTCCATTTCCTTCTTTCTTATATTTAAAACTAAGGAGGGACCTGTTTATTAACCAGTCAAGCAATCAAAAACATAACTCCTACTCTGCACTGTTCTAAGTGCCCAAAGATATATGTGAATTTCCTGTTGGATCCATATCATTGTTCTAGCTGTTTAAGTCTTTCAAGTGAAAATACTACAAATGAGGGAGAAAAACTGTCAATTCTAATATTCAGATAAGTATGTAATTTCAAGTTTGGGGAGGGTTATTGATGAGTTAGAGTATAGATTTGTTTGATCAGGGAAACTTTCCTGGAAAAGGACTTTCCCTTGAAATTTAAAAGGTAGGAAAAATGAAGCAAGGGCATAAAAGTCCGGGGTCTAGAAAGGACTGTTCACAATTAAAACCCTTTATTTCTAATGCCCAGTGAAAAAAACGACTTGCTAGAATAAGATAATATGTTATTATCAATTTGATTGTTTCTTACCATGTAGTATATAGTTAGATGCCAGGTAGGTGGATACCTATTAGATTTAGTTTCTGTTTAGTTGGCTGATTTTTGATAGAAGGAAAGCTTCAAATCATTTAGATGGATTTTCACACCCTCTTCATAGTACCTCCAAGTAATATAAATAACTGATAACTTTATAGAAGTAACTTGTTACTGTAATTAGGTTAATAAGAAATCAGTTTAATGTTCCTATTTAAATTCTTGGAGTATAATCCATATAGAAGTGACAGGCATTATGGCGTAGAGGTGAGTGAGCTGATTTATAATCAGAAAATCTAGAATTGAAGTCCTGTCTAATACATACTTGTGATTGTAGAAAATTCACTTTAACTTCTCAGTGACCCCAGGCAACTCTGCAAAACCATAAGTTGGTCTTGAGATGTTATATATGCAGTGATAAAATTATAAGTGTAGACAAAAAGAAATCCGCATATAAATAAACTTCATTATTTTCATGGAACTACTACTTTAGTTCAATTTTTTTCTAAAACATACCAACATTAACACATATTCAGTAATAAAAATATGAAAGCTTACATATACACATACTTATGCCAGATTTTAAACTTCATCAATTTATATTTATTAAAAGCCTGTTAATGTACCAGGCATTGTGCCAGGCACTGGGAATATAAGTATCTTCCATTCTAAAGAGGTTGACATTTACAGGTATATTCGAAATACTGTACAAACAAATTAATTTTCAGGAAGGAACTAGTAGAATCAAGGAAGACCTCATTTAGAAATTGATGTTTGACCTAAGCTCTCTAGGAAACTAGGGATTCCAAAGAGGCATAGATAAGGAGGGAATGTATTCCAGGCATGGTGAAAAGCCTGTTTGAAGGCCTGGATATGGTGGGGAGAGAGAGAGGAGAGGAGTCCACATTGGCGGGGCCATAAGTATGTAGAGGGAAGTAGTCATCGAGGTTGAAAAGACAGATTTAAGCCTGGTTGAAAAGGTATTTAAATGCCAAATAGAGGAATTGTTTTTGACCTTAGAGGCCATAGGGAATGAATATATAAAAAACATTTAGTAAACATTTAATATGTACCTGGCACTGGGAAAACAAAGAAAGAAATAAGATTGACCTTGTGCTCAAGTAGTTTACATGTAATCAGAGAAGATAGAACATATAGGGAAGTAATGGCCAGGGAAAGGAGTTTTGATTTGGGGATTCACTTGAATGGTGAATGGGGCTGTAAGGTAGGCAATTGACACACCCTTTACAGAAGTAGTAGTACTTTTCATTTGAGTACTGTATCTAGAATGAAAGGTTGAAAATGGAGGATGAAATTGAGGAAGCCCCCATGTGTAAGCAAGCAGATGGCAAGATGACCTGGGTAGATAATTAGATGGTTTGTGAAGATGAAACATTATCAAGGGCATGGGGCCATGGCTAAATAGACTAGGCTATACTCCTACCGAGCCACTGGAGTTTATTGAGTGGGGGAGTGCCATGAATAGGAACTGTATCCTCTTTTATCATTGTCTGGCACAGTTCTTTGAATACAAACGCTCAGCAAATAATGAATGAATAAATGAATGAATGTATGAGTATATGTTAAGAACAGCTGGAAAAGAATAGAATTCTGAGTTCTGCTACAATGAATACCCTTTGAGGGGAGCTGACTTGGTCCTCTGAGCTTTCTTATAGTTGAGAAGACATTAGTTATCTTCCTATTTAAATAATTAATCTACAAAAATAAGAGTGTAGGTCTTCCTTACTTTCTGCTTATTCCAAATTACAGTTGAGAATTGGAACTTAGAGTAGTATATTGTAAATCCATGTTTTTAGTAGCTACTTGTTTCTAATAAACTACTTTTACTATCAACTTTTACATTTAGGAAAAGGGGAAACTTATTTTAAACAAATTAAATAGTCTCTGCTCAAAAGGTGCTTACGTTTCATCAAGAATACATGTACATATATAAGTATAAAAAATAAAAATACAGCATAAATCCAAGAAATAGCTAAAAAGAATTCTATATAAACTCCCAGAAAATAGGGTCTAAGGCCCTTAACATTTTTTGTGTCACAGATACTTTTGCATTCTGGTGAAGGTTATAGATCCTCAGAAGGACGTTTTTAAATGCATAAAAAATAGGATTATGAATCCAATTATATTGAAATATAATCAGGTGTTTTTTTAGTTCATGGACCCTAGGTTAAGAACCCCTGTTCTAAGAGTTTAAACAACTTCTATGGTGGTAATTTGCCTTTTCATTTCTGAATAGGAAAAACGGGGCCTCCGAGAAGTGAGGGTTCTTGAGAATTTGAAGAATGTAATCCAAGAGACAAATGAACAGATTCTTCCTAAATGTAGAGAAACAATGCAGGACCGCCTGAGCCAGGCTCTCCAGAGATGTAAGCCAGCAAGTATTTGTCTTTTAAATTAATCTTTGAGGAGTGCAACGCCAACATTGTTGTCCTGGTGTTTTCTCTTTTGGGTCTATGTGCCTTTCTTTTGATTCTTTTTCAAAAGAAGAAAGACATTTATTAAAAAGAGTAGGTAAATGGTGTCTCAGAGCGGTAGGTACTAAGTGGTGAATATTATGATAACATTATCAATGTTATTAAATAGTATGAGGTTACAGAGAAGATGTTTGTTGGATTGTTAGATTTTGTACATTTTTCTTATGTCTGTTATGCTTTTTTCCAGTACACAAAAATGTTAAATATACTTATTTTTGTCAAGAAGATAATAAAGCAAAAAAAAAAAAAAAAGGAAGAGAATAAAGCACGTTAAATCATTTATTTTGTTTCCTTCTTTGAATGAAAAGATTTATTTATAGCAATGGGGGAAGAACCCCTAAGAATATAGGAGCAAGCCAGAATCATAATGTCTCCTATTCATATGTCAGAACATTCAGACTATTCAGGGTTAGTTAAAATAAATGATGCTTATGTACAAGGAAGCATCATGAAAAAAGAAAAATCAGAGATGTCCTCCAGCTGTTTAAAAAAACCCAAAACTGCCCTAAAACAGGGTGGCAAGAGAATAGAGTCTCCCTGGAGACTTAATGAGTTTTTTTTCTTGAGTGAGAGTAGTCTCTTTTTTAGTTGAACTGAGATATCTCACTCTTAAGTGGGAGAACTCATTCACTCTGTGTATTTTCTGGTATATCCTAATCTGTCTAACTTCGCTAATTTCTATTTGCTCTGTGCTTGCAAAAATGAGTTTGCTCTTTATTCACTGATTGTGATGGTCATTTATGTCATTAGTATTTAATGGGAAAGAGTTGAGTCTGCATGTATAAACCTGGGTGTACTCCTCTGTTTTTAAGAGAGAACAACCAGGGGAATCTAGCAGTTTTGTAGCTTTTGAACTTTAAAAATTTCATTGCTCTGTACCAGAAATATTTAGGAAATAAGAGTGGGGAAGAGAGAAGTCCACCTTGGCCAGGCCGTAAGTATGTAGAGGGAAGTAGTCGTCCCCCCCGCCCCCATCATCTCTCAAAGGAAAACAGTGTGGCCAGCCTTATGACCCTTTCTCCTACTGCCCTTCAGGTAAGAATTAAGTTTTCCTTGGAGAAGGGTGGGCAAGATTCCAGAGATTTATCTATATGCCAATCCCTCCTCCCCCCCCCCCACACCATATTGTGGATCTTGGAGAATGAATTTTTAGGTTCAAAAGCAACAAAGGCACTGGCTTACTTGGTCATTGTCTCTTAAAGGGAGACTTACAACTTAGCAATCATAGGTTTAACTCTTTCCGAAATGCTAGGCCATCATAGTGAATAGTGAGTAATCCCATTTATCTAAGCAGAGAGCAAACAGAAATCAGAGAAGTTATACAGAATAGAATATACCAGAAAATGTACAGAATAAAGGAACTCTAAAATGGAAATGAGATATCTCAACTCAAGTAGTAAAAAGACCCCAATCTCACCCAGGGAGCTTATCCCTATATTTCTGCCTTCCAAAATCTGTGTGTGTCTCTCCAAATATCTGAAATTGGTCAGTCAGTGTGAGTATTTTTTTTTCTTTTTTGAGGGGGGAAGCAGAGCAGTTGGGGTTAAGTGACTTGCCCAAGGTCACACGGCTAGTAAGTGTTAAATGTCTGAGGCTGGATTTGAACTCAGGTCCTCCAGATTCCAGGGCTGGTGCTCTATGCACTGTGCCACCTAGCCATCCCATCAGTATTTATTAAACACCAACCATGTGTCAGGCATTGTGCTAAGCACAAGGGATACAAAAGGAGGCAGAAGGTAGTCCCTGCGCTCAGGGAACCTATAATCTAATAAAAGAGGCCAATACACACACATATACATGTATATATGTATGTATGGATGGATGGTTGGAGAGAGAAAGAGAAAAGGCAGCTATGTACAGGATAAATAGAAATAACTAACAGAGAAGGCACTAGAATTAGGAGGGGTTGAGGAAGGCTTCCTGTAGAGGGTGGTATTTTAGTTGAGATTTAAGGGAAACCAGAAAGGTCAGTAGGCAGAGCATTTCAGGCATGGAAGAGAGCCAGAGAAAATACCCCATCAAGAGATAATCTTGCTCATGGAACACCCAAAAGACCATTGTAACCAGATTGGAGAATAATAGCAGGAAGTAAGGTATAAGAAGACTGGAAGCATGGTAGGAGGGGTTTGGATGCCAAATAGAATATTTTTTATTTGATCCTGGAGACAGTAGGGAGCCACTGGAATTTATTAGGTAGGAGGGTGATATTATCTTGTGCTTTAGGAAGATCAATTTGGTGATTGAATGAAGAATGGATTGTAGTGGGAAGACACTTAAAACCAACAGACTTTTCAGCAGACTTTATCAGCAGCCCAGATGTGAGGTGATAAGGGTTTACACTAGAGTGGTATCTGTGTCAAAGGAGAAAAGAGGATTTATTTGAGAGATGTTGCAGAGATGAAATTGATAGGCCTTGGCAGTAGGTTGGATATGAGGGTGAGAGATAAAGGAGAGTAGAGGATGATTCCTGAGTTGCAGTCCTGAGGAGTGGTGTCCTGAGGGATGGTGTTGGTAGGAGATGGGGAGGGTTTAGGAAGAAAGTTAATGGGTTTCAGTTTTGGACATGTTGAGTTTAAGATGTTTACTGGACATCCAATTTGAAGTGTCTGAAAGGCCATTGGATTGAAGGCCAGCAGAGATATTAGGGCAGGATAGATAGATTTGAGAATTGTCAGCAGAGATGATTCTTCCAAGAGTCTGGAACCATACATGTCCTCTCCCAGAGGAGAAATAAAAAATATCTCTCATCTCCAATGCTCTTCTACCAACTTCATTCTTCACCCAGATATGCAGTGGGTCATCATTTTATCCCTCATTGAAGATAGCCTAATGCATATTCCTCAGGCTTGAAATATGGATTACACATATATTTTAGATGTGGAGGCTCTGTATAGCATCCTTCTTCTTCTGACTGTATTTGTGATGAATAGAGTTTTGGCTTTGGAGTTATTAAAACCTGGGTTCAAGACATGATTGACATGCAGTTTCAGTTTGACTATGGGCATATGACTTAACTTCTTATTGCCCCAAGATAACTCTAAAACTACAAATTATAAAGAAATTATTAATCTGAATTAATGGGAGAGATTTCTATGCCTGAATGAAATCACAGATACCTAGATGTAACAGTGAAATTATGCCAATAAAATCACAAGTTCTGGATACAAATAATCAGAACCATTATAAATTGGAGATAATGCCACATTAAAATATACTAATTTGTTTAGTTGTCAGGGTAGTGGCAATTCTGATGTCATAGTCAACATCTTAAAGTGGGAATTCTTAATCTGGAGTATATGTCTGTGGATCTGTGGACAAATTTTAGTGATTCCCATGAATTTAGAAGGGAAAAAAAATTACATCTTTATTTTCACTAAACTTAAACTGAAATTTAACATTTTCTTCAATTGTGAATTTAGGCAATAAATCAGGAATATTAATAAGAGTTGACTGTACCCTCCATCTCTTGTTGTGCATGTCCTCTGAGAGAAATTGGCAAGGGGCCAGGCCAACTTTATTTTGCCCTGAGTTAACATCCCCATGCACCCATGAGATTCTCACTTCCTGCTCTCTACCCCCCACCCTCTCCTCCAACTCGTCCCCCTAGTCTCTAGCCTCAGGTGAGAAGAGAAGCAAGACCTTCCTTTGACCTTTGACTGAGCCTTCTATTTCCTGCTGCATGTGTCTCCTGAGGGAGGGCTGCGAGAGAGCAGCTGAGCAACTTCCATCTTTGCTAGCACAAGGCAACTTCCACCTCCTGATCTGATGTAGAGAGCCTCAGTGCAAAGAGGATCAACTTTCGTTTTGACCTCAGACATTCTGTCTTCTGCTGTGCCTATCCTTTAAGAGAAGATAAAGAAGAAAGTCAGTGGAGAGTAGGACTTCCTTCTGTCCAGATTTGACTTCCATCTCCTGTTGCTTCATTTCCTTCCTTAAGAGGGAATAGGATTAATGAAATGAGGCTTCCCATTTGACTGTGTGCCTTCCATCTCATGTTTATACTTGTCTGAAACCTAATCTCCAACCTTCTAAAAAGAGGAGTGGTACCTTCCAGTCAATGATGAACGTTTATTCTCATACTTGGTTATATCTTATACATCCCAGTGATTCTGAACCCTTAAAGGTCATCATCAAAACACCTTGCTCTATGCCATAGCACCTGATTCCTTATTCCTATTCCCCTCAACCCTTTCACCCCAAAGTTCCAACCACATGCCACCTCCCCTTCCACTATGTCCTCTGGAATGCTTGTTCCATAGGCAGCAATCTTACCTTCATCCTAAATTTTTTCCTCTCGTATTGTTCCATCTTCTAGCTATCATTGAAACTTGACTCCTTACTGATGTCACAGCCTCCTGGGATGTCACAGACACCCTGGACACCCTTTCCAGTACTATCTGCATCTTCACTTATTCCTCTTGGTTCATTGGTCAAGATACAGGAATTGGAATATTCCATGTTCCCTGTTGCCACTTGCATATTCTCTTACCTCCATCACTGTAATGTAATGCCAAAAGAAGGCAACTTCCCAGGTTCAAAATACCAGCATAGGTGCTCTCTATTTTATTCAGTAACAAACCCAGAACAGAGAAGATCAAAACATGACATCATTCCAAATACAGCATTTACTAAGTGTGATTAAATAATCTCCAAGTACTACCCCATCCCAGGACCTTCCAATCATTCAATCAATTACAAAGTCTCTGTTCTAAATACTTCTCCACCCCTAGGCTATACCTTAATTAAGTCCACCACAAAGCCCCTCTTCTCAAATGGAGATTAGTTTCCAAACATAAGTAAAATACATTCATTTGCTCAACCATAGAACACAAAAAGGTCAAAAGTTCCCCACCCCTGGATCACAATTGAATCTACCCCAGAGTTACATCAAGTTTAAACACAGCACTTAATACCCAAATGGAGGTCTTTTCTTCATCTTGACACGAGGCAAGTTCTCAGCAATCTTAGTTCCTGGGGAGACAAGGCTTAGCAAGGCCATAAGATACATTGCCAGTCCCTTCATGAATTTATCCTCTGTCTGTAGAACAGTCCTAGAACCCCTGAACACATTAGCAAAGCCCTCTCCCAGGATTTCTGTAAACATACAACAAGAAAATCCTTCTTCAGGGCTTCTGAACCAACAGAAAGGCTCCCAGACCCCTGCAACAACAGCACTGTCCTTCACCAGTGGACAGTATTCATTCTGTCTGCCGGACAGTCTCCAGACCCCTGCAACAACAGTACTGTCCCTCACCAGTGGACAGTATTCACTCTCTGTCTGCAGGACAGTCTCAGGCCTTCTTAACCAAATGCCAGGTTCCAGGACTTCTTCAACAGGACAGTCTTTCACCAGTGGACAAATCTGGCAAAATAACATCAAAACAGACAGACAAAGTACCAGCAAAACAGCCATGTCTCCTCAGTCCTTGGCAGCTCAGGGGGCAGGTCTCAAAAGTCCAGGGCAATTCAAAGCGGCCACCAGCAATCTCTTAGTCTCTCTCTCTCTCCACGAGGTGCTGCTTCCAAAAAGAACTTCCGCCTCTCTCTTGTCTCTCCAAATCTACATCACCAGCTCCTCCCACTTAAGGACTTTCTTTTCACATCAACAAGCCCATCCCACAGGTGGGATTAACAAACTCTGGGTTTTAATACAATCAATTTGAAAACCAAGCCAATACAGGGGAATCTTTAATTGCCATTACTATCACAATCACTCAATACCTCTTTCCTCCTTTGAGGTTCATATACTTCATATCTACTGTCAAATCAAAATCCTGGTAAGCAGTTATCCACAAATTACTCTCTCCTTCATCAGCCATACACAAAGATAGTAATAATACTGTTGATTTTTCCATCACCCATATAGGTACTACCTCTGATTTAAAAATTCTGAAATCCCCTTATCTAACTATAATCTGTTGGATTTCCACCTCTCTCTCTGCCTTGCATTACCAAACACCACACTTCATCTGCTCTGTAACCTCAACTCCTCAGTTCTATCATAGGCCTTCCTTGCTTTTGCCACATATTCCTCATTTGACCTCTTTTGGTGTACCTTGTCCCTTGGGTCCTCAAGCCCCTTATCATTGCTGATTGTTCCCTGTCAAGCCTCAATCTTGCATTGCTACTACCGTCTGGTGACTTTGCCCCTTGTAATGGTAATTTGAAGACCCCTTTTTGTATTGGCAAGGAAGCAGGTACTTAGCACTTAGTAACTAATCAAACCTCTGTGAAGGAAACAAGGTATGACCCCCTGTTCCTGATGTAACAGGAAGGGGTTGGCTGAAACAGGAAGCTAATGTTGTATGTCTATAAGGAAAAGCCCCAGAGAGGCACAGTCAGAATTTCTTGGGACCAGCATCTGGTGGCAGAGCAGCTACAGAAGAGAGAATCAAGAACTGAGCCAGAATTTCCTGAGAACTTGTGGTGGTGGAGCTTCTTCTGATCAGGAGCCCAGGAGCCAGGAATCCAGGTGACAGAGGAGCCCAGGAGAAGACTGAGGAAGCAGAAGACTGAGGAAACATGACCGGGATGCTGAGACTTTGTCTGTTTGTGGCTTGGTTGAGCGTTGAATTCCTGTGAGCAGAAATTGTAAAGGATTTGAGATGGACTAGACCTTGTGAACTTCAGTGTGGAGCAGGACCTACCCAGAGAGCTGGACAAGGAACTGGGAGCTGTCTGCCACTGAACCCAGGTGACAGTCTAGTGAATCCAGGTAGAATCTGGGACCATGGAAGGGGATCCAGGGAGTCTGAGAACTGGCCCCAAGTTAAGATGAAAAGACCTCTTCTTTTCTGAAAGGGTACTGAGTAATGATGAAATTGTAGTTTACTAGGGGTGGAGGGTTTGTGTATGATACTTAGTAATTGATTGCTGAATAAGTGACTGATTGAGTTAATCTAGTGTGCCCCATGAGTGGAAGACTTTGACTATTGTACTTTGAGATGATTGTTCTTTGTTCTAAATATTGTGACCACTTTGGTGACAGCTATGTGGCCATTTTAATGATAAGCTCTTGTGAATACTGTATTGTGATTTTCTGTGATAAGTTGTAATATTGTGAATGCTGTTCTTGATTTTCTGTGGATGTTTTGCTTTGATTTGTTATGGAATAGTGTTCACTATACTGTGTAATCAGAACTTTAAAAGCTGTTCACAGTAGCAGTTCTGGAAAGCTGCTCGTGCATGGCATTAGATTATGGTGTAGTCGGCAGGATTACAAAGTATAGTGCCTCTATTTGTTCCAGGATCCACGGCCATTTAAATTGAAATTATAAGGCCAAGGATCCTCGTGCATGGCATTACATTCCTTTACCTATGCTACTGAACAAAGGTGGAGAAAATAAATCACACAGTCATTTCAACTAGGTTCCCTATAAATTTATGTTACACATCTCAACTGTTGGGCCTTCACTGCTGCTAGGTAGTCCTACTGTATTTCCTTCATCAACTCACCTTCCCAGTCTCTACAAGAGCTCTTTTCATCCTTCCTTAAAACTCCCATGGCTCTCCCTCCCACCACCTTCCCAGCTGAGAACCTGGCCTTATATTTTACAGAAAATTTGGGACCGTTTGCCTCTAATTCCTTCTCCCTTCTTTCTCACCTTATGTTATTCATATGCCTTTTGCACCTTTGTCTCTGGAGAGGTGGCCTTACTCCCTCTAAGACTGATGCTTCAGCCTGCATTAGCAGTTCCATTGTATCCCTTCTCCTCTAACAGATTGTCTCTTCTATAGGCTCCACTCTTCTGTAATCTCTCCCTATCTACTGCCTACAGACCTGCCCATGTCTGCTTTATTCTCAAAAACCCTCATTTGATCCTCACTGTTTTGCTAACTATTGTGTTCAATCATTTTGGTCATGTCTGGCCCTTCATAACTCCATTTGGGGTTTTCTTAGCAAAGATACTGGAGTGGTTTGCTATTTCCAACTCATTTTTACAAATGAGGAGTTGAGGCAAACAGTTTAAGTGACTTGCCCAGGGTCACACAGCTAGTAAGTGTCTGAGGCCAGATTTGAAGGCAGGTCTTTCTAACTCCAGGCCTGGTGTTCTATTCACTGTACCATGTAGCTGTCCTCCTCTATCTCAGCTGCTCTTTGTGACTAACCTCTTTGAGAATGACATCTACAAAGTGCTTCAAATTGCCCGCTTCTCAACCCCTTATAATATAGCTTCCAATCTCAATATTCTACCAAAACTGCTTTTCCAAAGTTATTAGTGATCTTAGTTGCTAAATCCAATGATCTTTTCTCAACTCTCCTTCTCTTGATCTTCTTATAGCCTTTAATGCTGTCGATCACCCTGTTCTCTGTAGGTTTTCATGACGTTACTCTCTTCTGGTTCTCCTTCTGCCTTTCTGAACACTTCTAAATCTCCTTTGCTCCGTCTTCATCCAGGTCATGCTGCATAGCTGCAGGTGTCCCAGAGGTTTCTGTACTGAGACCTTTCCTCTTCTCCTATACTATTTCATTTGGTGATCTTCTCAGCTCCCACTGATTTAATTACCATCTCTATACTAATGTTTCTCAGATTTTACCTATCTTGCCCTATTCCCTCTCTGTCTCACATCTCCATCTGCCTTTCAGACATTTCATACTTGATGTCCTATAGATATTTTAAACTAAGCATGTCTAAAACTGAATTAATTATCTTTCTCCCTAACACTGTTCCCTTCCTAACTCCTTAGTACCATAGAGACCAACACATTTTCCCTTTGACACTGACAATACGCTGGTGAAGACTTTCATTACCTCATATTTGCATTGTTGCAATAACCTGCTGGTCATTCTTCTTTATTCAAGTCTCTCCTTACTACAATCCATTCTCCATTCAGTCACCCAGGTGATTTTCCTGAAGTACAGGTTCAAAAACGTAACTTCCTTACTTAATAAACTCCAGTGGCTCCCTATTGCCTCCAAGATCCAATACGAAATGGTTTGGCATTTAAACTTCTTTTTAACCTAGCTCTCCCCCTACCTTTCCAGTGTTCTTTCACCTTACTTCCCATCAGGTATTCTTTAATCCAGTGACACTGACCTTCTTCTTGTTCCACAAACAAGACCCCTTAGTCTGTAAGCTCTGGGCATTATTTCTGGTTGTCCCCCATGCCTGGGATATTCTCTCTCATCTCTGCCTACCAGCTTCCCTGACTTCCTTTAAGTCCCAACTAAAACCCTGTCTTCTACAAAAAGCCTTTCCCAATTCCTCTTAATTTCAGTGCCTGCCTTCTTCCTTTATATCCTACATATATCTGTATCTATAGCTATATCTATCTACCTACCTATCTACCTATCTATCTACCTATCTATCTATCTATCTATCTATCTATAGCTTGTTTATGTATATTTATGAGACTTGAGGACAGGGACTATTTTTTGCCTCTTTTTCATCCACAGAGTTTACTACAGTGTCTGGCACACAGGAAGTGCTTTGTAAATGCTTATTGACTGACCTGTGACTTTGTCACCAGTAATTATTGTAGATATTTTCACATCACATTACAAGTGTTGCAGAGATTTCAGAATATCGTTTACATTCATCATTACTCCAAAATTACTATAGTTATTGGACTATATATGATGTAGATATATTACTTTATCATAAATTTATTTTCTAACTTTCCATATAATTGATTTCCTTTGTATATTTATTTTACTTTTTGCATTTAAAAACATTTTGAGAAGAGGTCTTTAAGTGTTAATCAGTCTAGGAAAGGAGTATGTGACACAAAAAAGATAAAAATTTCCTGTCATAAAGATTCAGTCTCAAAACAATGTAGAACAACAACATTGATAATCCATAGTCCAGATTATGGATGTATTTCCTGGACTAGAAACTTAATGGAGTATTTTGAATTAAAACACAGAAGTTAGGAAATTAATAATTAATGTTCCAACATCTGTTGGGAACATTGGGCTTCCTTATTACCAAGGAGTGGCTTTCCAAATGGTTTTCATGATAGAGGCAAGAGAAGTTTAACAGGCGCCAGCAGACTTTTTCTTTTCTGGTTTCTGTTGTACTGTGGGTCATGGAAGGATATATTCCAGATGCAGTTTTTATAAAATTAAGATATATTTAGTTAAAATTATATTATAACCTTCTACTTGGGAGAGAGTGATTATAAAGATAAAAAAATCATATTGTGTCTGAATGTTTGATTTTATGATTTGCCCACTGACAACAAAAAATTGTATCCAATTTTGCAAGTTTCTATGTCTGATATAACCCTATCTAGGTAATACCATCCAGTACTTTTATGACTCTTACTCTGTATATATTAATGACCCTTTTATTTGTGCCTATCATTTTCTATTCTTTAATGAAGTGCTAAAGATATCATTGGCATATTAATTTTTTAGTAATTCTGAAAAAGCTCAAGACATTTATTTTTAAGATATTTTATTAAAGTCCTTTATTTTACATCAGTTTTCGTTTCTGTGTAATACTCATCTCTCTTCCCCCCCTTGCTTATAAGTAACTTACTTATAACAATAAAAAAGAATTCATCAAAAACAACCAATAGATTGATTACATCAGGCAGTGTATACAACAGTGTTCTTAAAATCCTCTGGCCTCTGAGGGGAGGGAAATGTTTCTTTGTTTCTTTCCAAGGGCCATTATTTGTTTATCTTTTCATTTACAATCCAGAGGTTCTCAGACTTATTTGGTCTACTTCTCCCTTTTCAAAGAAAAAAAATTACTCAGCATCCCCTTGGAAATCTACTTTCTTTAACTCTTTAAACTTTTCTTTTTTTGAAATGTATGTAATTTCAAAAACTATATAAAATTTAAAAAATAATAAATAATGTATCTCAAATTGAACAATTTTGTTCACTTGGGAGTTTTTTCCTGCATTGAAATTTTGATGATGCAATATTGCTTCATGTAATTGTATTGTCATATTGTAAACAAGTCATTACATGCATATATTCCTGCCAGTGCATGCTGAAATTCCCAACAATGCACACCACACTCATCTTCCAACACTTACTTGTTAAGATTTGTCAGCAGACTTGACTACTTTTCAGTTATAACTTGCATTTTGTGTGTTTATTTGGGAAATAATGTAATCACTATGACTTTAATTGTGTCATGCAACATATGAAACTCTACAAGCTGTTTTTCAAAATTTTCTTCTCCTTTCTTTATGCTTCCACCTCCCCTTTATTTTTATTCAGTGATTCTCAATTGCACCCAAGGCTACTACCACCATCCCCATCACCACCCCTCAACCCCTGATCGTTATTGCATGATCCAGGGGGCAGTATCACCCACTATGGGAACCTAACCATTTATACATGTTTCATCTGTTGTGTACATATACATATATCCAAGATATACATGTGTAAAATATGTATGCATATATAATTATACCATATGTAATATTATTATACATTATCAATAGAGAATTATATAGCAATTATGTGTACCATTATTTACATAGTATATCTCAATAATTATAATTAAGATGTAATTATGTATCATTTTCATATAATATATAGTATCTAATGATGTGTGCTTATTACACATGTAATATATGATATAATGACATGTAACAAATTATTTGACATTAAAGTACAATAATATGGTATGATTATATAATATTTTATTATATATTGTATAATGGTATACATAAGTATTTGTATGATACAGGGTATCCCAAAAATTTTATGCTTTTGGGATACTCTATCTGCATATGCATTCGTTTATGTGTATATATATATCTATATCCACATATATAACATATATCCTGGACTATCAGTGTGAAGGAATGAATGATCCCCAAATTTAAAACAAGAATAGCAAACTGGATTGCCTTTGGAAAATTTCAAAACCGAGTATCAGGATAATTTGGGGATGCTTGGTAAATGTGAGCAGACTGAAATTTATAATCATTAAAAACTACAAAGAACTGATATAAAGGATTTTGTCAAGAAAATGGATGTTTAAAAAAGATAATTGGTCCCTTGGCAAAGGCAAGAGATACTTAGAAGACAGTCTGTGTCTTCCAGTGGTATTTTTGTGATATTAGGAAAAAGTGAAGAAGGTTGCTAGCAGTTTGGATGAGTGCAGGTCAAGTTTATCAGAGGATGAAGATAAGATTTACTTAGGATGGTGTAATGGTAATGTAATTTTGAATTTGAAGATCCCTTTGTGTTGGCAAAAGTAGCAGGTACTTAATACTTAGTAACTGAGCAAGCCTCTGATTGGGGGAACAGAAGGTATGAACTCCTGCCCCTTGTTACTGATGTAACAGGAAGTTGGCTGAAGGAAGTGAAGTAGGTAATACTGTGTATATAAGAAAAGCCCCAGAGAGGCACAGTCACAATTTCCTTGAGACTGAGATCTGGTGGCAGAACAGCTACAGAAGAATGAAGAACTGAGTCCTGAGAACTTGAGGTAGTGGAGCTTCTTCTGAACAGGCACCCAGGATCCCAGAGCCAGGAGGCCAGAGCCAAGGCCAGGAGCCCAAGTGACTAAAAGCATGACTGGGATGCTGAAACTTTGTTTGTTTGTGCCTTGGTTGAGCCTTGAATTCCTTGGAGCAGAAATAGTGAAGGAGCTGACATGGACCAGACCCTGTCAACGCCAATGTGGAGCAGGACCTACCCAGACAGCTGGTCAAGGAGCTGGGAGCTCTCTGCCATTGAATCCAGGTAGAATCTGGGACCATAGAAGGGGATCCAGGGAATCTGAGAACAGACCCCAAGTCAAGATGAAGAAAAGACCTCTCGGGGCGGCCAGGTAGCACAGCGAGTAAGAGCACCGGCTCCAGTGTCGGGATGACCTGGATCAAATCCGGGCTCAGATACTCAGCACCACACCCAGAAATAACTGGCCATGTAACCTTGAGCAAGTTACTTAACCCTGATTGCTTTAAAAAAAAAAAGAAAGAAAGAAAAGACCTCTCCTTGGATACTGAGTAATTACAGAATTATAGTTTACTAGTGACCTAAGTGGTGGAGGGTTTTGTGTATGATACTTAGTAAGACTTTACTGAAAAAGTGACTGATTGTACTTTGAGTACTTTGACTATTGTTACTATTAAGTGACTGATTGAGTTAATCAAGACTTTGCCCCAAGAGTGGAAGACTTTGACATATACTTTGATACTACTGATAAGTGACTGATTGAATTAACTTAAGAGTGACTATTTTGTGACTGATTGAATTAACTTGAGTGACCATTTTACTTTGAGACTATGTTGTGAATATTATGTTGTGATTTTCTGTGATAAGTTGAAATATGGGGAATGCTGTATTTTGAATTATGCTGTACCTTGATTTTCCATGAATGTTTTGCTTTTGTTATGGAATAGAGTGATCACTGTACTGGGTAATCAGAACCTTAAAAAAAAAAGCTATTCACAGTAGTTTTTCTGGCAAGCTTCTGTACATGGCATTACAGATGGGTAGGAATCTATGGGTCATAATCTGCGTCATTGGGGGATATTTACGAGAGATTACAAATCTTTTTGCATATGTGAAAATATTAGAGATATTAGTGTCTTTAAATCTTTAGTAAAATTCATTTGCGAATCAGGATCAGGAGTGTTTTTTGTTGTTTTGTTTTGTTTTTTTACTTTGGCAGCCCTTTTAGGGCTTGTTCCATTTCTTTTTCTGAGATTGAATTGTTCCTGTTTCTGATTATGTTGTTAATTTGGTTATTTCGTGTTTTTATTGATACCCATCTGCTTCTTTGAACTATCAGTTTTACATATTCAAAAACATTAATTTCATTTATTAGTCTTTCATCTAAACCTTTTAAAACATTTTTATTTGAGCTTGCATGTTGAATATCCTTGCTTACCTCTGGGAGTTTTTGAAAGAATGGCTTGAATTCTTCCTTTTTTGCTGGATCTCCACTTTTTTTTTTTATTGAGGACTAAGCTCAGCTTTGCAGTATATGAAATTTTGTGGAGCAAACTACTTTTTACTTTTCATACTGATTCTCAGTTCCTTTGATTTCTTGTAAATGAGGGATGGCTTTGTGCTATTCTGATTGGTTTTCTTTGGCATGTGAAAGGTTTGTGTTGTTTGTTTTTTTTCTTGGCAGTAGCCAATATTTGTTTTTTCTATTTCTGAATTTTGACTATAAAGTTTCTTTTGTGAATTAAACTTTAGATTTTTCCATTGGTTTTCATGTTTTAATTCTTTTTTTTTTTTTAAAGCAATCAGGGTTAAGTAACTTGCTCAAGGTTACACAGCCAGTTATTTCTGGGTGTGGTGCTGACTGTCTGAGCCCGGGATTCAATCTCCAGGTCATGCCAACACTGGAGCAGGTGCTCTTACTCGCTGTGCTACCTGGCCGCCCCTCCATTGGTTTTCTGTAGTCTCTTGATCAGTACTTTGCCATCTATTTACAGTGTTTCTAGACAATTTTCCTGTATGATTTTTCTGAAATATGATATATGTTTTTTAATCATGTTTTTCTGGAAGATTTATCCTTGGATTATAATTTTACATTCTATCTTTATTCTTGCTTTTTAGAGTTTTTATATATACTTCCATTATTGTTTTATCTTGATTTTTTTCTCTTCTACCTCAGGATTTTTGTATTCTAGTTCTATATTTTGTTGGGATAGGGGGAGTGGAATCTTTGCAGATGAAATTTGCAGGATGAGTTATTTTCTTTCCTTTATGTACTTGCTGCCAAGTCTTGCTTGATACTGGCTATGATTCCTTGATACTTAAACTCTTTCTTTCTGTGTACTTGAACTATTTATACTTTGATTTGGAAGCTCTGAATTTTAACTGACATTCCTGGGTGTGTTCAGTTTGAGATTTCTTCTTTCTTTCTGTTTTTATTTTGCTTTCTGGCAATAATACATTTAGGTAGTTTTCTTTTATTATTTCTTGAAATTTATTGTTTAAGTTCTTTGTATGTTCTTGGTTTTCAGGGAGTCAGATAAGTCTTAAATTATCTCTCATTGACATTTCCCAGGGTAGTTGTTTTTGATAGTCTATAGATACCATGCATTTTCTTCTGTTTGCCAGCTTCCACCCACCAACCCCTGCCAAATATTTTGACTTTGTTTAAATATGCTTGTCTTGTGGATTCATTGAGTTCTGATTGCTTCATTCTGTTTTTCAGGGAGTCTGTATCTTGGGTAAAGTTTCTGCCTTCCATTCTAAACTATTTTTCCTCTTTCTAATTTTTTTCTTCCAGAACTGTTATTTCAAGGTCTCTCACAAGCAAAGTATGATCTGAGTTGAAGATATATGAAATAATCTTCAGTGAATATATAACTGCTACATAATGTTATACAATCTATGTGCATAAGTGCTAAGGGAATTTAGAATAAGTAGCAATTCCTTATATGATGAGGATACTAAAAGAGCCTTTCATGCAAAGATGAACCTTGAGCTAGCCACTGAGAAAAGTGTTAGCTCTAGAAAGGAAAAGAAAAAGGATTTTTGGTAGGGAGGAGAAAACAGCTTGAGCAAAGGCACAGAAGTTGTTTTTAAGCATAAGGAGATAAAATAGTGGCAGGTATTGTTTGAAGGTAGTGAGAAACTTGGGGAGTTCATTGATAGAGGTCCTGGAATGATAGACTGCATTCAGAACTTGATACTATTGGCAGTTGTGACTTAATAAAATTAATGATCTGGCTATGGGATACAGGATTAATTGGAGAGGGAGAGACTAAAGATGGGGGAACAGTTTGAAAATTTGGATTAGTCTAGGTGTGAAGAGATTGTTTGATTAGAATTGTGACAATTGGAATAGAAAAAGAAATATGAATAAGAGATTGAAAAATATTGACTTCTAATATTAACTTATCAGGCATTTTATATTTTTTTCTAGATCCTGAGAGTTATATAATTAAAGGAATTTATAAGTACATTATCCATTTGGTTTCTAGAATGCTTAAAGCAGTGGTGAAATGAATGGAACACCAGTTCTGGAGTTAGGAGGACCTGAGTTCAAATCCAGCCTCAGACACTTAACACTTACTAGCTGTGTGACCTTGGGAAAGTCACTTTACCCCAATTGACCTGCCTTCTCCCCTCCAAAAAAGCAAAAAAAAAAAAATTATTTTTAAATAGAATGCTTAAAGAATGAAGTTTCTGCTTTGGTTTTTAGTGACTTTCCTACACACACACACACACACACACACACACACACACACAGAGTCAAATATTTTCTTGCCAAATTTATATACTTTGCAAAATATACAGTGATATTACAATAGTTTAAAGGCCTTATTAATATTTTTTGATTCAATTCTCAATGTAGCTCAGTCTTCCTCTCTGAATCAAAAATGGACTAAATGAATTCTATTATCTTTTTCAACTCTAAAATTGTAGGAATCTATTTTTCTCCCTGTACTCAGACTGACAATCACTTTCTATTTTATTGCAGTGCAAGCAGCCAGCCATTTAGTCCATAAACTTCAGCAGAAGGAGCAGGAACAAAGAAAGGTAAAATCAAATAAAGGATATATATCTTAGACTTAACATATTATCACATTACAACTGAAAATATTAACAAAAATTTGTCTTTTGTCCATCTTATTAGTCATTTAAAAATTTTTTAAGATGATGAAATAATTCTTTAGCGTAGGGGTTGACAAACGGCCAGAGAGCTAATAATGGCCTTTTTATTTTTGAATAAAGTTTTATTGTATTCAAAATATAAAAATTATACTTAGTTTAAAAGCTGAACAAAATTGGCAGTGGTTGGAATTTGCTGATTCCTGCTCTAGATAAAGGATCCTGAAAAGAGGTAGAAGTGCCTAACTTACCCATATGCTAAGAAGCAGGGCCTTTTTTTCTTTTAGCTTTTCTCCCCTTTGCTCTTAAAAGTGGTATTTCTCATGTGAAAGAGAGAGAGAAAATAAGGCTTACATGGAAAAAAAAAAACACCAGAATGGCAATGTAAATCTTTGCTTGCTAGCCAGAAACATAAAATTTCTTATGTATATTCCCTGTAGAAAAGGAAGCATTTCATGCTTGCAGAGGCATTTTTAATGCATATATTATAGGATGATGTGAATCATTTATTGGGCAGTTCTTGGCCTATGTGAATTAGATTTTAACTAAATTCATATTTGGAAAAAACGTAAGCATCTTATAATAGTTTGTATTTTTACTTTGAAATGTTCATAAATTTTACCAGATAGTTTTTATTCTCAATTTACAAAGTTACAACTTAAAATTATACAATCATGTTGAAAGTATGAAAGTCACTCTGGAAATATCTTCCATACCAAAAAAAAAAGCCCCATACAATCTTCACATTTTCATTTCTTTGGAATTTAGTTTTCAATGAGCAGTGGAAGGTAATAATTTTGAAATGGTTTAATACTGCCACCAGCAAAAAAATAATAGAGTAATCAACTCCACTGGGCTGAATTTTACTTCTTTTTGAGAACCAGGGCTAAAGATTTCTTACTGCAGAATTCTGTGTTGAGATAATTCAGTGTAGAGATAATACCAAGATAAAAAACTCACCTCAACCTTTTATCATGTCTGGCAGATATAAAATTCTCCTGAATTTTGAAATGAAAGTTTGAAGAAAATTAATATATTTAAAAAAGATCAGTATTACTCAAGCAAAGTTGGAGAGTTACTCATCACTCTGACCTGAGCACTGGGTTAAGGGGGAGCTGCTGAATGTCTTGAATGAAGAGTGTTTTTCAACCACTGACTCTTAGAGGTAGCCAGGAAGAAGACATAGTGCTGCTGCATGCCGTATAATTGATCTTTATTTTATTGTGAACATTGGGTGTATCAGATCAAATAACAGCCCTTTCTGATAAGGACTCACTAGAAAGTGGTGGTAGACTGTTCTCTGTTGTTCTTTGTTAGATGTTTGATTGAGAAATGACTAAGTGAAGTCAACTACTTACATACTCACTTGCCTATGAGCATCTAGGAGGATAATTAAAGCACATTTTCAGGCTTTTAGAATATATTTTGATTCCATCATGTATAATCTATACTTTCTTAATTACAAGGAAGATGGCATGTTTATTACTGAGAAAAGGCAGAATTCTTTTGACTATTTTGCTTCCATCTTTGCCATCAAGGAGAGTGGTGTTCTAACCAAAAAGGGTAAGATAACAAAGAAAAAATTGAAGCCTAAGAGAGGAATCAGTAGCCCGTTTAAATTAAAATTTCCAGGCTCAAATTATATCATCAGAAATAAAAAGAAATCATATATGTGCCTATAATTTTTTGAGTAATGTCGTGAAGAATATCATCTACATTGTTAGATATTATCACTATTTGATATTTTTGTTTCATTGTTTTTCTTTGTCACAAGAGGAGTTTCATTCAGGGTAGGGGAGGTAGAAAATGCCTGCAATGTGAAGGAAAAGTTATCAGTAAGTGTTACATGCATAATATATATGTGTATATGCATGTGTGTACATATGAAATGTTCCAATTTTTCAAAAAGGTAGTTTCATAAATAAGCTTGAGTTTATTAGTTCCTATAAAAATTCTATAATGGATTGTTAAATGGATAATTTGAGTGTACTTGAGAAAAAAACTGTGACTACTAATATCTTGTAAAGATTCACTAAGAACAAATTATGCCTAATTAACTTTATTTCTTTTGTTTTGATAAGATCATTAATTATGTTAATTGATCATGGTACTACCTTGATGTTGCTATTGTATTTAGCAAAGTTTTGTGATATGTTTGTGGGTATGATGGAGAAATGGTACAGTATTATAGTACCATTGGGTGGATTTGCCCTTGTTTAAACAGTGGTAATCCAGAGTTGATGAATTACTTCAAATTAATTTCAGGGTCAACCTAGTTGAAAGTATTTAATGGCATATCAGAGAGCTTTGTCCTTGTCCCAGTTATGTTGAACATTTTTATCAGTGGTGTGAATGAAGGCATATAAGTCATGTTTATGAAATTTTGAGATGATTCAAAACCAAGAGGAACTGAAAATCTATTTGGTGAAATCAAAGTTCAAAATGATCTTGATTTTTTTATGATGATGTGCTAAATTGGATAAGATGAAATTTAGTAAGAATAAATATAAAATCTTCCATATGATTTTTTTCACTGTGGAGTTGACTTATATTGATTAGAAATGCACATGAAAGAACCCTAGGTGTCTTAGTTAACAAATTCAGTATGTTTGTAGTGTGTTGGAAAAGATAATGTAGTCATAGGCTTCATTGTTAGAATGATGGTGTTTACAGAATGTTGGAACTTAAGGGACTTTAGAGGTCATTTTACAGATGTACAGACAGAGGCCCAAAGAAGAATGGCTTTTTTCAAGTCATATATTTAGAGAGTGGTAGTGCCAGAACTCCTACCTAGCTCTTCTCATTCCAAGTCTGGCTTTCTTTTCTCTACATCAAACTAAGAACCCCATTGTACAGCTATTGTCCTACTTTACTTCTTCCCTTCCCTTCCCTTTTATATCTCTTGAAAAAAATTTCTATACCTGATGCCTCTACTTCTTTGCCCCCTTACATTCTAGTTTCTGCCTTAAGTACTATACTGAAACTGCTCTCTTAAAGACACTAGTGCTATCATAATTTGTAAATCTAATGACCTTTCTTTAGTGCTCATCATCCTTGACTTCTCTGTAATTTTTTAGACTTGCCCAACCCTTCCTACAGGACACCTCCCTCCACTAGAAGCAGCATATTTGTCTCATTCCTTTTCTACCTCTGATTTCTCCCTTAGTATTCCGCAAGGGAAGAATGTTTGTCTAAATTCTTACGTTCTTTTTTTAAAAGAGAGTCTTTTAATATAGGTCCTGAAATAGGATGTACAAAACATCCCACTGAGTAGTACTGCTCTCACACACATTAATCTGACCCCATACAGTTGGATACTGTGACTTTCCAAAAAAAGATATGAACTTTATATGTTCTACTTTATCTAGCACAGGTTTTGTTATACAGTAGACATTAAATGAATACTTCTTGAATGAATTATAACCAGCTCTGGGTAGACCACACTTAAAGTGTGATTAGTTCTGGGTTGTACATGATGTTTATAAGCTTGGGTACTTTCAGAAGAATGTGGTCAGGATAACAAGAAATAAAAAATTCTTATCAAATGAGTATTTGAAGGAATTGGAGATATTTGAATCCGGAGAAGAGAAAACACTGGGGAGTAGGACAGTTGTCTTTGAATATCTGAAGGGCTGTCATATAGAAAATGGCAATAGACTAATTCTTTGGTTCTCCAGAGGATAGAAGCATGAGCATTGGTTAGAAGTTGCAAGAAGGCACATTTCAGTTCAGTATATGGAAGAACTAATTTTTTGAGTTGCCCAGTAAAGGGATTGCTTGCAGAAGTAGCAAGGTTCAAGTGAAGGTTGTATGGCTGTAAATTCATAATGTTTTAGAAAGGATTGGGTAGGAGGTTACACTAGATAGCTTCCAAGATCCTGTCCAACTATCAGATTATATGAGGAGAGAATTCTGAAAGAAGCAGACATTTGTGCCTTCTTATGTCACAACACAAAGAACAGTGTAAAAAGAATAGGATATAATGTTGATTGATTGCTTGATGGTGGTATGAGACTATAGTGAGACAGACATGGAAAATGAAGTAAGTGTGGATAGGACAAACTGATTTTGTAAGTTGATAAAAATGTGAAGGGTGGAATGCTTCAAAGAAATTTTCTAACTTATCTATAAGCCTACTTTAGAGATTGTTTTAACAGTCCTTTCAAATCTTGCTAAAGGAATAGGAAAGAAAATCATGGGTGATCCAAAATGTTGCAAATAATTTCTTATTTATGATGCATAAAATTTTGCCTTTTGCTTGTTTTATAAAATAAAAGGATTAAGAATAAAGTTTGTTGCCTAATTAAAAGTTCTGTCTCGTTGTTAACATTTGCCCCAATTAAAAAGTGAAAGTCAGAATATTAGGGGGGGAAGAGCTCTAGGTTATAATGCTACCTCTAGAAATATAGGTCAGGTAACTGGGACAAAGAGCAGGGCATTAGGATCATTAAGTATCTTTTATTCATCCTCTTGAATTAGTTCCCATAGGAACAAAATCCCTCTGACTATTTTAAAATTTAAAAGCTAAAATTTAATGGTGAAAGGAGCATTTACTTTTACTTATACTAAAATATTAAGAATTCTGATAAAAAGCAACATTGAATCAATCTTGAGCCAGGCGTATCTTTATCAAGCTTCTCAGTTTGAGATATATTTATTTGAAACTTCATGTTTAAATGCAAAAGAATACTTTATGACATTCTAATAATGTTTGCTTTTTTTACATAAATGAAATCCCAAAACTCATTTTGCAGGAAGCAAATTGTAAAGATGATTCTGTGGAGTTGAAACCAGTATGATTTAGTTGTGTTGTGTTTAAACTGATAATGGGTAATGAAGTACCCCCCAAAATTATGAATCCTTACAAAGGTTTTATTTTGAAAAGAAAATGTTCAAGAATGGTAGACAGTTTTTGGAGCAGTGATTTTCTACTTTTTGATTTGTAATTGCCTTGTTTTATTTCTTTCTTAATTTTTATTCCTACTGTAAGAATGCCACATAGAATGCTTACTTATTAATTATTCAAAATTAATTTTATTTAGAAGTTTATATTGAGATTATTAGAGTATTTTAAAATTAAGGGTTTCTTATATAGAGAGGTATTTGCCAATAAGTAATTTATATTAGCATCAGGTACTAGCTGTGTGACTTAATCTTGTCCTCAGTTTCCTCATCTGTAGTGTGGAGATAATAATAGTACCTACCTCCCAGAGCTGTTGTGAGGATAACATCAAATAATATTAGTAAAGAGTTTTGCAAACCTTAAAACACTGTATAAAGATAGCTATAATAATTGTTATAATATCGTGTATATAACAATAGAAGCTAATATTTGTATTGCATTTTAAAGCTTGCAAAGTGCTTGACATTATCTCACATGTAGTGAATTATCATTCTTTGTCTTTGATATTATTTATGTATTTATCCTCTTATCATTTTTATACAAAATATTTCATCTTATTTTAAAGTCCTGCAATTATATACTGCACAATAAATGCTATAAAGATTGTGTATATGTAGATATGTACGTATATACTTTTGATCTGTATTTTTTTTGTGCTGAATGTATATAATGAATTTGTTTCTGTGCTATGGATTGTTAAAAATTCTTGGCCATGTCTTGGTCTCAGTACTGAATGGGTGAAAGCAGTTGTCTAAGGGAGATTCTGAATAATGTATTTTGCCAAATAGTTTAGTTCTTAAACTCACAGATATTTTATTTTCCAAACCACTGTCCCTGAAATATAGCCCTCCTTCCTCCTTCACTCTCAATATTACTAATTGTATCATGTCGAGGGAGTGAAAAACACACTTTAGACCCAGGTAATATTATTAAAGAATACTGAGCCCAAAGTTTTTCTAAAGCAGCAGAGTCTACCTGGACCATTTCTAAACCATGAAACAGCCTATCTTTCTGTCTCCTCTTTTAGAAGTTTTACACTGTAGTTAATGCCTATCATTAAAGTTAGTAATAGGATTCAAATTCTGTGATGCTATGATAACATTTATCAACAAGTTTCTGTTGTAATCCCACTGGGATAGATTTATGTTTGGCATACATATGTTTGGCATTTGTAACTGTCTCCCTTAATAAATCTTCATTTCATTAAAAGTAATTAGGAGTTTAGATGCTCTAACCACAGGATGCAAACACATTTACAAAGCATTTTCTCAGACTTTAAATTGAATTCTTTCCTCTTATAACATACAGTTCCAAAATATCTAGAGATGGTTTTTTTTTCACTTTTTTTGTACATGACTGCCCCTTTTGTGAAACTAAGAAATTATTTCTCCAGAACAGTCAAATTGTAATAAGTAGATTAAAATATTTTAATGATTGTAGGGTATCTTTTCAGAGCAGTAATATTATTTACAATAAGTCTGTTCTATCTAACCAGTTTTCCAGCTGGATTGACTTATGCACAGGGAAGTGGTGACACATCCCAAGTTAGAGAGTTAGTAAACATTTCCTGAATAACTAGACCTTGTGGTCACTGAGGAACAAAGAAACCAGCAAGTAAAAAACATATGAAAATATATAAAAACCAGTTCTTTTTAATAAAAATACAAATGGAAAACTTTTTTGTGATCTATGAAATATCTTTAGGCAAAAACGTTTCTAATTCATTGTTACTGATATACTATAAAAATGATTCCTTTCTGTTATTAATGTCTGAATCATGTATACACTAGGGCCACTAGTGCCTAAAAAGTATCTTCACATCTCCTGTGATGAAAATACATAAACAGCAGAATTCAACATCGTTAGTCATCTTTTTAAAGATTTTCATATTATGTAAGACACATGTATGTAAATTAAGTTTGCTGTCATGTGGATGTCCTGAATATATTGTTCTCAGCTAATGCATAAAACAGTATGGAAAAGTAGTTGTTACATGTCATGTGTATTGAACTTATAGGTATGAAAATCTACACTTAATTTAGTCAACCAATCAGATATTTGTTAAGTGCCTACTCATGCCAGGTACTAGATGCAGGAGACCTAAGAACATGTCCTTTCTTGTAATGAGCTTACACCTAATGGGAGACAAAACGGGTAGATATAAAAATGTAGAAAGCATAAATATAAAGAATAAATACAAATATACACAAAAAAGTTAAATATATGGTGGTTTGGAAGGGAGAGCAGTAGCAACTGGGGGAATCAGGAAAGGCTTTATGTAGACGATGGCACTTGTACTACTTCTTAAAGAAAAAAGAGGAATTTTCTGAGGAGAAGGTAAGTAGGAAATACATTCTAGGCATAGAGTTGGCCATTGGAAAGGCATAGAGATACAAGGTGGAGTGGCATGTATGAGGAACAGAGAAAAGACCAGTTTGATCAGATTCAGAGTGCCAGAGGAACTAGGTTGATAGGGTTTTAACAGCAAAGCAGTACAGTTTATATTTTATCCTAAAGGAAAATTTGGTTGAACAAACATTTAATAAGTACTTCTGCTGTGTGCAGAACACTATATTTAATTCTGGGAGAAATACAAAATTTAAATTAGTCATGGCCCCTACTGTTAGACAACGTACAGTCTCTTGGAGATACATGACACGTGCACAGACAACTGTTCTACAAAATAATACATGAAAATATCATTAGAGGGGTGGCTAGGTAGTTCAGTGAATAGAGCACCAGCCCTGGAGTCAGGAGGACCTGAGTTCAAATGTGGCCTCAGACACTTAACACAAAACTAGCCATGTGACCTTGGGCAAGTCACTTAACCCCAATTGCCTTACCTTCCTCCCTCCAAAAAAAGAGCAAAAATAAAATATCATTAGAAAGCTGCAAAACAAAGTACTATGTGATGTCTAGAAAGAAAAGGTTATTATTAAATGGAGATATTAGAGAATGTTTTGTAGAGGGAAATGTGTCATTTATGTTGAGCTTTAGAGAATAGGTTCAACAGATGAAGTGGGTGAAGTCCATTTCTGGGAGATGGTATGGTATAAAAAGCAAAGGCCCAGAGGCAGGAAAGCGCAGAACATGCTGTAGTCTACTTTGGGTACAGCAGAGAGTACAGAAGGACTTTAGGGAAGAATATGAAGTAAAAACAGACAGGAAAGATCTCACCAGAATTTCGAGGACCTTGAATACCAGGCAGAGGAATTGGAAGTTTATTTGGTTAGTTAAATAGGAAGTCAGTATCTGAGGAAAGAAGTAACATAATCACCAAAAAAAAAAGGCAAAAGAAATATGAATATCAATTCCGGAAATATCTTGTTGTAATATACCTTAAAAAAGAGGAAATATTTCATTGGTAAAAGACAGACCAGTTTTGAACATTTTTCAGTTGGAATTCAAGGCATGTGTAATGACTTGAATTCCAATTGAAAAATGTTCAGAAGTATATTTCTCTTTGATTGTTGAGCTAAAAGTAATATAGAAAACAATTATAATAGATTAGCAGTATCTATTTTTAGCAGTTAGTCTTTTGAGACTCAGAAATAATACATTGTGTACAACCCTATATTGTAGGCAGTATGAATATTATCTTTAAAGATGAAGAAACTTGATATGATGAGGATTAGATTATATGTCAAAATAACTATTAAATATCAGAACTAGGAGTCAAGCAAAGATCTGAGTACAAATGTTTTTCTGATTCCCAGTAGCCATCATTGTTGCTCATGAAATATGGCTAAACCAGGAATGCTATTTCTTTATAGTTTGGCCTTGCTTTTTTGTATTTGATGCATTCCAGAAAAGTTAGGTACCAAAAAAAGATATTTACATATTTGTATTACCATATGTAACCCATTAGCTGCCAAATATTGTTTCCACCTCCCTATCATTTTTTGTATATGTCCCTATCTTTCCACTCACACAGCTACTACTCTTGTTGAGGCCCTTATTATCTCTTTCCTGGACTATTATAATAACCTTCTAGTTGGTCTCTTTGCCTTCTCTCCACTACGTCATTGTCTACATAGTTGTCAGAAATAATTTTCCTAAAACACAGGTCTGATTGTGTCAGTCCCTTACTCAGGCTCCAGTGGGCCCTAGTTATTTAAATTTATGGAATCAGATAAAAGCTCCTCTTTTTATTATTTAAGAGTCTTCACAACCTGGTCCTTTCTTGTCCTTTGTATTACTTCTAACCTTCACCTTGTGCAATCCAGCTATATTGGCTTACTTGCTGTTGCTCACATGTGATGCTCTGTCTACCATGTCTTTGTGTTTGTAGCTGTACTCCATTTCTAGAGTGCTCTCCCTCCTCACCTCTGCCTCTTAGATGTCTAGTTTCCCTCAAGACTTGATTCAAATACCGCCTTTTGCTACAAGAAGTCTTTCTTCCTCTAGCTAGTGGTAACTTCCTTTTTAAGGTGGCTTTGTATTTACTTTGTATGTATTGTATATACTGTACCCATATATGTACATGTTGTCTTCACCATTAGGATGTAAACTATTGAGGGCAGGGATTGTTTCATTTTTCTCTGTGTCTCCAGTGGTTAGCTCCCTTAGGGCTTGGAATATTGTGAGTGCTTAGTAAATGTTTGTTAATTGATTAATATTTTCTTACTAGTGGGATCCACAAAGCTTTATTGCTCCTTATTTATAAAGGTAGCTTCGGATATTCATCTAGGCCTTTAAGCTGATGGAATTTTTAACTAAATGGAACACTAAAGTGTTGCTTACTAGAAGAAAATGTTATAAAATATGGATAAATGTATATTGATGTATCTTCGTTTTTAGAAAAATTAGCTAAAAGTTTATTAATTTAATCTATTATTAGTCCACCATGACTGATAGAAGTTGATGTTTCTGGACTACGAAATGGTTTCCAAATGATAACCTTTTGATGTCAGTAGAACAGTATTTTTATTCCCATTTTTGTAGAGTTGAGGGTACATATTGGAATTGGGGTTTAATCCTACGTCTTATAACTCCCAAGTCCAGTTTACTTTCTTTTACATCATTTTGCCTCAATAAGATGAATTTTTTTTTTATCTTTGATGAATTGTATGGTAATTTAATTTATTTTTTTGTTTGTTTTTTGGAGGGGGGAAGGCAGGGCAATTGGGGCTAAGTGATTTGCCCAAGATCACACTGCTAGTAAGTGTTAAGTATCTGAGGTTGGATTTGAACTTGGGTCCTCCTGACTCCAGGGCCAGTGCTCTATTCACTGTGCCCCCTACCTGCCCAGTAATTTAATTTTAACTAGGAAAAAATCCACTTATGATTTTATTAAGTAATTGTTTATTTATAAGTTTAAAAGTTTAGCACAACTTGCTTTTAGTGAACTGGAGTGTGTAAAATGCTTGCTGAATAGTTAAGGGCCTTTTCATAAATTCCCTTCTTTTACTTCATTTAACCCTCTGATCTGGAAACTGTGACTGTTAGAGTAAACAAAGAATTGAAAATAATAGTTTCTTTGACACTGGTGCCTAAAAAGCAAATTATTAAATTATAAATATATTTACCTTTATATTATTTTAGTATATCAGTGATTTTATCAGTGTGGGTGTTCCATCCACAGCCCAGATTATAACCAACTGCTTTATGCCTTATAAAATGGTCAGAAATTTCCATATCTAAAAAAATTCTATCACCTAGTGACCCAACTTAGCTAGATACCCCTCAGATTACAAACACAGTTTGTTATTCAGTCTTTACAATTTGGAGGAAAACTATTTACAATTAGTAGGAACCCTTAGATTTTGTATCCTCCTAATTTAGCATTTCAGCACTACTTGGCACTGCTGTACCAGGTGAGACATTGAGACAGGACTTTTGTGGAGATTTTACATAAAATCAAGGTAAATTATTTCTTTTAAGTAAACTGTTATAAAAATTATTAAAATCATTAGAGCCCACATAGAAATAACGTATTGGAACAAGTAGTAATTATACAAATCTTTAATTTCACAGCATAGACTTAGTCTCAGTACTATTGTGTCTTACTAACATATGATTGCCATAGGATTTAGATCTGAAAAGGAGCCTTAGAAATCCTTTTAGTCCAACCTGCTTGTTTTACAAAGAGGAAACTAAGGCTGAGAAAAATTAATGATTTCCTGAGTTAAAATGACTACATCACTCCTTCAGAGTCTCATCATTTCGTCATGACTTCTTATTGTACATGTACCCTAAGATTCTTCCTTGATCCTTTTTCTCTGTACACTCACTTGGTTTATCACCTTCCATGGATTTAATTATGATCTCTGTGCAAATCTCCCACCTCTATTTATTCGAGCCTAATCTTGTACCTAAGCTCTAGTCCCACATACCGGTGCCCACTGGACATTTTGAACTGGAAATTCTGTAGTTATCTCGGCAGTAAATGGTGTGGTACACAATGGAAAGACTGGAGTTAGAAAATCTCTTACTCAGGAGTTATAGTATCTGGGTTTGAATTCCAGTTGTGCTACTTACTCTCTGTGTGATATAGGACAAGACATTTCATATCCATTGGCCTTGGTTTCCTCACTTGTAGGGTGAGTATTTGTACTAAATGGTTCTTCCAGCTCTAGCTTCATGACCCTATGATCCCTAGATCCAATATAGAACCCATTGTCTTTTCCTGAAAACCCATCCCTCTTTTGAACCTTTTTCTTTCTTCCCTGGCTACCACCATCCATTCACTCTATTGCTGTTTTTTCACCTGTCTGTGCCTTTACATTGACTGTCTTCCAAGCCTTGACTGTAAAGCTCCCTCCCACTTTCCCTTGGCCTCTTGGAATCTTTGTCTTTCTTCAAGACTGAGATCAATCACCTCTGCCTCCTGTACAACATGTTCTTCTTCCCCCATTATCTTGTATGTTTTGTTTATGAAATTCAAGATGTATAAAATTCCGACATACATGCTCAGATGCATGATTCATCTATACTTGAGCACCTATAGATGTGCAAATAAGCTCCTTATAGAAAGGGACTGTTTGACTTTTGTCCTTGTATCTATCCCTAGCACCCAGCATAATATCTGATGTATACATGATTCCTGATTGAGGGATTCAAATGCATGTCCAAAGTGTAAACATAACCCCTTTTAGTATCATGTGTTCTTCACTATTATATATTAACCAGTATTACTTTTTGTATAAAATTTTGATTACAGTCCAATACCAGAGAATAACAAGAAGAGAATATTGTGTGGTTGAAGAGAAGATTTATAATTATGAGTGAAACACTCTCTAAGCCATGGCTAAAGCAATTGCAAGTAATTTGCTTAAGATGTCCAAAATAGTTTTTCTTAAAGCTGTCAAACTCACATGAAATGGCATCTCTGACAGATAAAATTTTTATTTCCCAGCTTAATTTTTAAGACAAAGGTAGTCATTACATGAATATCAACTTACCTTGTAAATTAGTAATAATAAAACTTATATGGGCCTTCAAATTAGTAACTTCTGTTACAGTTTCAAAGATAAACTAATACAATGAAAAGAGATCCTAAGAAATAGTAAAAATCATGCTTAATTTTCACTTCATGGGTCTCTCTGCTTTTGAAGTTCATGATTTTTTCTATTTATTTCTTACAGAAATTATTATAGAAGGATTGTTAGCCAAGAATGTACAGTCATATTTCTATTAAAAGCTCAGCTATTTAAAATACACAGAACTGGTTATGCCTCTTTGTTTGGGAATTCCAGTTAATCCATGAGATAGAGATTTTAAAGAAGCTACTCTAATTGTCATTATTCCAAATATTAACAGACTAACTCAGTAGGAGAGCTGTATAGGTAATTTTTTTTTTCAGTTAGAGGTCAGACAAAAGTAGTAGTGATTCATACTATTAAAATATGACATGAGGAATTACAGTATAAAATTTTTTCAGAATCAGTGAATCAAATTCAATTTCAGAATCAATCTTCTTTTCTTAAAGAATGAAAGAATAAATATGACACATTGACAGATTATATAGTTTGTGGTTAATAGAGATCCCGTGCTGTGTCTCTTCTGTCATTCATTCTCAATCTCTGAATTTGTTTTCTCTCTCCAGGTCAGTACATTTTTTCTCTTAAGTTCCTGCTGTTTTTCCTTAATAAATATTTAACTGACTGATTCAGAAAAGATACTTAAGTGTCTCCTGCCAGCTTTAAAGAACATTTGTAGATGATAATTGATCTATACTTGAAGGATTTTAAAGTATTACTAGTAGCCATTTCTGTGGTTCTTTTAAAACCATGGCTTTGCCGGAGAACTACAAAATACATTAATATAAGACATTCAAATATGAAAATTGAATTATTAGTCTATATCATTTTGGAATACTCCAAATTAGTATATGCAAAGCAAAACTGACCTCAACTT
The DNA here is from genome assembly GCF_028583685.1 of Petaurus breviceps papuanus. NCBI lineage: Eukaryota > Metazoa > Chordata > Mammalia > Diprotodontia > Petauridae > Petaurus > Petaurus breviceps. Next base: position 4,434,167 of record NW_027186390.1, read on the forward strand.
TAAACTGACAACTGATGTTATTCATTGCCTTCCATAATTTGATTCACTTTGTTACATATACGATAAAGACAGGAGTAGTGATGAGGTAAAATAAAATATTAGCATTGATTATGAATCCTTTAATGTCAAGACAGTTTGTGGAATTCTGTGGGAAGTGAATTGTGATAAACATCATTCTTACAAAATCATGTTTCCCACAATTGATATTTAGGAAAACAATAATACACATTCCCTAGTTACTTGATTTATGACTAGAAAATTGCCACTAATCCAACATTGGATTTTTGTATGCTGGCAACAAGAGTAATGAAAGAATGGGAATTACAGGCATCTTTTAAAATCATTGACTCTTATGAATATATTACCATTCTCAAGGGAGATATAGGTGGTGTCCAAATTTCCCCTTCCCTGGTGCATTTGTGTGGGAATATTCTAACCTAGTATAATTCCAGTTTTAATTGTCCAGGAGTTTTAATAAAATTATGCTTAGCGATTGTAATAGAAATATGACAGCTAATATTTTAAATAACTTTTATATGAATAAAACATTAGATAACTCTTTGTAAATCCTAAACCATTATACAGATGTGAGTGACTATTGTATTATTGTTATATTAGACCACTTTGGAAAATCACTTAGCTGACTTTTGTTTTCACTATTTCTCTGTATTTGCAAACTAGGTTTTTTTTTTCTTTTAATGGGCAACATAATTTAGTGAAAAGAGCAGTGGAATTGAAGTTAGAAAACCTGGTTCAAGCCTGGAATGTCCACTAACCTTGGGCAAATCACTTAATTGTTCTGAATCTCAGTTTCCTTATTTGTAGAATGGAAATAATACTTATACTACCTCTTAAGCAGTTTTGTAGTAGAACTTAAATTACAAGCACAAAAGCATTTGGTAATTATAAAACAATATATCTTTATTATGTTTTTAAGGAAAGAAGTATAGAAGACAAACGTTACGTGTTTGGACTAGTTTTTACATTCTTATTTGTGTTTTTCTACTATAAATTACTTTTACTTCTTATTCTTACTGACTAGAAATAATTGTTTTGAGACTCTTCTCTTTAAGCAGTTTAAAACCATTCAGTTAATTTGCTGCTCCTACAGTAGGCTTTTCCATATTTCCTCTCAATATGTCTGCTTTTATTTAAAAAGTGAAATGTTGTATTTGATTTGGGGTACCACATTTTAGGGAGGATGTTATTATGCCAGAGAAATAGACAATAGGAATTGAAAAGGACCTTGAGTCCTTCCCATATAAGGATCAGTTGAAAGAATTAGGGATATTGGGGTGGCTAGGTTGCGCAGTGAATAGAGCACCAGCCCTGGAGTCAAGAGGTCCCGAGTTCAAATGTGGCTTCAGACACTTAACACAAAAAAACAACCATGTGACCTTGGGCAAGTCACTTAACCCCAATTGCCCTAACTTCCCCCCTCCAAAAAGGAAAAAAAAAAAAGAATTAGGGGTATTTATTTAACTAGGAGAAAAAAAGGCCAGAGTCAAGTAAATAAAAGTTGGTCACATGGAAGAGAAATTTGGCTTGTTTTTCTTATGAGTAGGATCCTAGGGTTAGAGCTAGAAGGGACCTTAGAGATTATCTAGTTTAATTCCTTCATTTTAGAGTTAAAGAAACTAAATATCAAAAAGGTTAACTGATTTGATCAGCCACATAGATGGGAAGAGCCAGAATTTATATTTAAGTCCTGTGAATCCCAAATTCAGCTCTCCAAGCTAAGAATTCTTTTCACTGTACCATATTTTACTTCTCTTCACAGGTCAGAGCTAGAGCAGTGGATAGAAGTGGCAAAGAGTCAAATTTAGTCTTGATGTATAGAAATTTTTTTTTTGTCCATTAGAGCATTTTATTTGTATGTATATTTTACATTCTTAGAAAAAGAATCCCAGGATTTTTCCTCCTGTGTGTTTTCATCTTGCTTCCTCATGGTCCATGATGCCAGCTGAGGTTGTAAGCACAATAAACCCAAACTGATGGGATGGTAGCAGATTATTCTGCCACTTTTCCAGATCTTTCAATTGAACATCAAATCTGGGGCTGATTACACCACACTTGTTTAATCGGCTGGTGAGATTCACAACAATTTTTCCTGCTCTGTGATCATCAATGATCTCAAATTCACCAATGTAACCATGCTTCATCATCACAGTTAAGAACCGGACAATTACTTTAGAGCACGGCCTAATGAGAACCAGGCGTTTTCCTCGCTTTTCTGCACTGTTGATGCTTTTGAGAGCATCTGCCAGGACATTCATGCGCACCATGGTGGCAGCGCTGCAAGATGGCAGAAAGAGCTAGAAAAATTCTTAATAATTAGAGCTATCTGAAAAAAGAATGCTACTGAAAGTAGTAGGCTCCCCTATATTATAGAAGGGAGAAATCAGGCAATTGCAAGAGAACTGTTATGAAGGATTATTTTCCATTTATAGGCTGGTCTATATGACCTCTGCTATCTGTCCCACCCAAGTACAATGCTCTGTGATCTGTATAAAAGGAAATGAACAGTATAAGAATAGTTGTTTTTCAAAATTTAATTATTTAAAAATGCTAGAGGGCCCCCGACTGTTAATATCACATCTTTTTAGGCTTATCTCCTCTTACCAGAATGAATTAGATGGAAAAAATTGCTGCTGTTATTGTTGTTGTTCATCCTTCACTTTCAAAGAGGACCAGTGACATAATGGGATGATATCTTGACTTGCACATGAAATTGGATTTAAGTGGGGAAGAGTTTCATAAAGTCATCAACCTCTTCCATAGTTATTGAAGTCCAGTAGCAACACAAAAGTCAGAATGACTGACAATGCAGTGGATGCACTTGGCATCTTTGATGTCTGACCAAGCTCTAAGCACTCCTCTAGCACCTGCTTCAGCCACCTTTGTTGTCAGAACAAATTGTTCTCATCTGTCCCGTTCCACTGGGGAAGTCTTCACATATGTGGGGTAGACACCTCCCTAACTCATCAGCAGGTTTAAGGCCCATTGATTAAGCTCACCCTGATTCAGTCCAAGTGCTCAGATGATTTTACCAATGTGTGGCCACTTCACATACTACAGCTTCTTGGATTCATAGGTGAGAGCTGGGTGACAAGTAGATGCCAAAAATAGATGAGCAGCCCTGAAAAGGGCTCATCAGACCCTAACACCAGAGTTGCTAAATGCTCCATATACCCCCTGGGGAAAAAAAAGGGAAAATGGCAAAACTAATCAAAAGGTGACAGCAATTTTCTTTATAAAAAGTATGCTTTAATCTGATCATCTAAGTTTATATGACTCTTGGCTTCATGTTTTTTTCAGTCAGCTCAGAAATGCTGATGTTATTCTTTTTTTTTTTTTCTTTTGGAGGGGGAAAGTCAGGGAAGTTGGGGTTAAAAGACTTGTCCAAGGTCATATAGCTAGTAAGTTTTAAGTGTTTGATGTCTAATTTAACTCAGGTCCTTCTGACTTCATGGCTGGTGCTCTATTCACTGTGCTACCTAACCACCCCCCGGTGGTAATTTTTATAAAGAACTTAACATCTTTGAATATAGAGCATGAGAAACAACTATTTGTTATTGTTATTTGTATGAAATCCACTTATGTCATTTGTGAAAATTTATTATGTATCATTTGGTTGAGTCTGTTTTACAGTTAACATTATATGCAATTAGTTCTATTATCTTTCACCAACTATGAGTATTTAACATTTTGAAACCAGCTTTTCAGTATGCATTTGATAAATACAAAGTAACTTTTTTGTGGGATTTTCTCCCCTTGCCTGTTTTTTAAGGAACTTTAAATACTCGACCATATTTTAATAGTTCATTTTTAGCACTAGTTATGTGTTAAACCCCAAATCTGCCATATCCTTTGTTCCAGAGACGTCTAAATCCAGACTTTGTAGTGCAGAATTTAGACTAGGTAGACCAGTTGGAGTATATTGGGTCTATGTTGTATATGTAATAATATTTTTATATTTATTTTATTTTATTTTGAATTAAATTTTATGTTTATTTTTAGTTTACATCATTCATTACCACAAGATTTTGAGCTACAAATTCTCTCCCCATTTTTCCCCTACCCACCACCCTAAAACAGCGATCCCACTGAATATCCCCTCCCCCAGTCTGCTCTCTCCCATATCTTCCCCCATACCCCCTCCGACTTTCCAGTAGGGCACGGTGGATCTCTGTGCCCCAGTGCCTGTATATCTTATTTCCCAGTTACATGTAAAATAATAATAATACTAATAATATATACATTTTTAAACATTTGATTTTAAAACTTTGAATTCCAGATTCTTTCCCTTCCTCCCTCGTCACCCACCCTTACTGGGAAGATAAGCAATTCAATATAGGTTGTACATGTGTAGCTATGTAAAACATTTCCATAGTGGATATATTGTGAAAGACTGACTATATTTCCCTCCCATTTCTCCTAGACGACCTCCCCCACTTGTTCTATTCACTACTTTGATCCTGTCCCTTTTCAAAAGCGTGTGCTTCCAACTTCCCTCTCCCCCAGCCTTCCCTCCCTTCCATGATCCTCTCTCTCATCCCCTTCCCCCCTACTCTCCTGTAGGGTGAGATACCCTATATAGTGTGTATGTCATTCCCTCCCTAAGCCAAATTCAATGAAAGTAAGGTTGACTCATTCCCTTTTGCCTTCCTGTTCTTCCCCTCCATTGTAACAGTTTTCCCTTGCCTCTTCTATATGAGATAATTTACCCCATTCTGTCTTTCCCCATCCCTTCTCATCATATTCCTCTCTTACCTCTTAATTTCACCTTTTAAGTATCATCCCTTCCTATTCAATTGGTCCTGTGCCCTCTATGTATACCTGTACACATATATACACATATTCATATGTATTCATATATATATATATATATATATATATATATATATATATACACACACATACATACACACACACATTTCTATTCCCTTCAACTGTTCTCTTACTGAGAAAAGTTTCATCAGTTACAATTATAATTTTTCCATGTAGGAATGTAAGTAGTTCAACTTTGATAAGTTCCTTATGATTTCTTTTCCCTGTTTACCTTCTCCTGCTTCTCTTGCTTCTTGTATCTGAATGTCAAATTTTCTGTTCAACTGGGGGTTTTTCATCATGAAAAAAGTCCTCTATTCCATTGAATGACCATATTTTCCCCTGAAATATGATACTCAGTTTTGTTGGGTAGGCGATTCTTGGTTTTAATCCCAGCTCCTTTGACCTCTGGAATATCGTATTCTAAGCCCTTTGATCCCTCAATGTAGAAGCTGCCAGGTCCTCTGTTATCCTGATTATGTTTCCACAATATTCAAATTGTTTCTTCCTGGCTGCTTGTAATATTTTTCCTTGATCTGGGAACTTCAGAACCTGGGTATAATATTCCTAGGAGTTTTCTTTTTGGGATCTTTTTGAGGAGGTGATCAGTGGATTCTTTCAATTTCTATTTTTCCCTCTGGTTCTAAAACATCAGGGCAATTTTCCTTGAGAATTTCTTGAAGGATGATTTCTAGGTTCTTTTTTTGATCATGGCTTTCAGGTACTCCAATAATTTTTAAATTATCTCTCCTGGATCTATTTTCCAGGTCAGTGGTTTTTCCAACGAGCTATTTCACATTGCCTTCTATTTTTTTTCATTTGTTTGGGTCTGTTTAATAGTATCTTGATTTCTCATAAAGTCACTAGCTTCCATTTGCTCCAGTCTAATTCTGAAGGAATGATACTCTTCAGTGAGCCTTTGAGATTCTTTTTCCATCTGGCAGATTCCGCTTTTTAAGGCATTCTTCTCCTCATTGGTTTTTTGAGCCTCTTTTACCATTTGAGTTAGTCTTATTTTTTAAAGTGTTATTTTCTTCACTCAGGTTGTTGACTCTCATTTCATAATTTTCATGCATCATTCTCATTTCTCTTCCCAATTTTTCCTTCACTTATTTGGTTTTCAAAATCCTTCTTAAGCTCCCCTATGACCGGTAGCCAGTTCATATTTTTCTTGGAAGCTTTTGGTACAGGAGTTCTGACTTTGTTGTCTTCCTCCTTTTCCATGCTTTGATCTTTTTTGTCCCCAAGATATGAGTGTAAAGTTGGATTGCTGTGCTTTTTTTTCTTCCTTTACTTGCTCATATTACCACTCATTTATTTGACTTTTAAGCTTTTTTGCCACAGTAGAACTCCGCTGCCAGAGAGGGGAGCTTTGTCCCAATTGCTGGGGTTTTCTCAGCTGCTGGAGCTTTTAGTTAGGTGCCCTCTCTGAAGCCTCCACATGCTCTGGCAAACTGGTCATGCACCCCAGGACCTCCACCCTAGACAGTGATCCAGATCCAAGCAGATTAAAGCAAGAGTGATTACCCCTCAGACTGGTTGCTTGGTCCCCCTACAATCTGCAGGCCAGGAGCTCTGAAGCAGCCACACAGCCATCAGCCACTCCTCCCTCCAGGGGACAAAGGCCAGACCACACTCCTGAACTCCAGGTTCCCAAAGTCCACACTGCACTGACCTCTCCCTCTGTCCTTAGCATCTATGTGTTGATAATTCTGGAAACCACAGCTGCTGGTGATCTGAAGTCCCTCCAGCTAGCGACTGGTTGTGCCTGCCCTGAGGCTAAAACCTCTGGCTCTTGCGGGGCTGGGCTTGGCTCCCAGAGTACTATGCAGGCCCCTTCCTGGCAGCCTGCTGTGCTGTCTTCAGTGGAAGGTTAGCTTCTCTGTGTCATTTTGTGGGTTCTGTAGCTCCAAAGTTTGTTTAGAGTCATTTTTTACATGAATTGGAGGAGGTGAAAGCAGGAGCTGCGAGGAAGTCCTGTTTCTACTCTTCCATCTTGGCTCTTCCCCTCCTAGTATATCTGTATATGTAATGTTTGATGTGAGCTACAATTTATTTCCTAACTTAATTCTTCCACATAATTCTTATAGTAATTTTACATAAAACTGTAAATTTCAAAACTAGAAATGGTCCCTGATATAAATGTGAAAATTCTTAAACTTTATTTTTGTTCCATCTTGAGCACACTTTTTCTAATATTGAAAATAACTGAACTTTAAAATACTCAGATGTCTTCAATAATATTTAAAAGGATTCAGATTTGTGTTCTCAACTGATTTCATGCTAGAACCTCTCCATTTGAGTGGTGAAAAACTTTGATGAACATATTCCATGTCATCTACTTTACTTGATATTGATGATTAGAGGGTTATCAAACATGGTTTTTCCTATTCTGCCTTTTATGGAATCATATAATTTTGCATATGTGTATAGAAAACACATTATTGGCCATTGTTGCTTTTATAGAAGCATTTTGTTTTCCTAAATATATTTTTTAAAAAATAATCAACACATAATCATTATTGTGGGGTCTTGTAATCTATATACATTCGAGTCAAGTGTGTGATATTAAAAATGTTTTCTACTGTTACTTATGAAAGCTTGCCATTTCCTTTCTAATATAACTTAATCTATAATGTCCTCTATGTGTGTATATTATTCTCAAAAATTTTTATTTAGATGACAAGATAAGGATAAAAGCCATTGATAATTTCTTAGTTGTATTTTTTTGGTCATAATAAGGTCTAAGTTTTTTTTTTTTCCATTTCTTTGGTATCTTACCCGTTTTTCAGATACCTTAAGAATTGATACCTAAATTCTCTCAAAATTTATGTTACTTCCAGCATGAACTTTTTCTGTGTGTTCTTGATCTGGTCAAGCTGCTTTTTTCATCTTTGTTTCATTCTGATCTATTTCCACTTCTTCTAATAAGTATATCCAGGACTGGGCTTTTAAAATCCAAATGTGGTGATTGCATTGACCTTAATGATAAAAAAGAGTTCATCTTATAAAGCTCTGTAGATTTTATCCATCTTTTATCTGTCATGCCTCAGGTTCATCCCTAAAGGCACTTAGGATAAGTGCCTTAGTCTCTTGCCAAGATTTCTTCAAACTGTTTTATCATTATCCTGCTCTATTTTAAGAGATGAATCTTTCACCACCCTGCTCCATAAGACTTCACAAATAACTTTGTTCCCAACAGTGATTGCCCTTAGCTGCCATATATCTCTGTCAAATTAAGTCATGGCTTTCTTAACTAAGAAAATTTTTAGATGTTTTTGATTTCCTTGTTGATTGTTCTGGTTGATTTTCACTGTAAAATTACATTGGTCCATATAAAATCACCGTAATGAATGCCAGTACCTTTCCTCCATTTCGTGTGTGTGTGTGTGTGTGTGTGTGTGTGTGTGTGTGTGTGAGACTTGTTTAAATGGGTCAGGTTGTAGTTAATTGAATGCCATCTATTTTTCTCATTTTTATTCTTCTGGCTTTGCATTAATTTTAATCAACAAGTTGGAGGTCCTCTTGTACATGGTCAGCTGATTAAGGAATGAGCCTCATATCAGTATTGTCATTCTCTGTGTGTTAAAGTACCATCATTCTGGGTTTTTTCTTTTCTTCTTCATTAATATTATTAGGTGTATGCTGTATCCAGAACCTTCTAATCCTTTTCTTGAAGAAAATACCCTTGATGTATAGATTTGAAGCTTCTGTGTAGTACATGTCTGACTCCTGTTGTTTCTTGCTCCTGGATCCTATTTTATGATCTATTTCTCACTGCCCTTACCTATTTCCACCTTTGTTTAGAAATCACCAAGTATCAAAATTTATTATGATTTAATTTGGAGGATCTATAGATTTCTTTGTAGAATTTCTCTACATCTTCATCCTTTGTAACAAATCTTGGTTGAGTTAGCTATAGTTATTTCTATAGTGATCTTTTTGCAAATACTATCCCTGAGCACTGCAATATGAGATAACCAGATGTCCCATGTTGACTTTAGATATGTGATCAAACCAACTCCTGATTTCCTTTCCAGAGAGAACCCACAAGCCACCCTTTAATTTATCTGCAACATTTTTGTGATATCTGGCCAAGAAAAATGCCAAGATTAATACAAATTAATTCATCTAGTAGTTATGTGTATTGGATAACTTAAAATAACCAGTTGCTAAATTATTTTTTATAAATGGTCTAAAAACTATTTGATTCTCAGAGTCTTTTTCCTCCTTTTATTCTACTCTATAACTATCACTGCAAGAGCTTCTTTCTATTTTTTTATGGATTATTGTGTCCAATAAACTCCACATTAAGTGTCTAGCCTACTAATAATGAGCTGCTTAATTTATCTAGGCCTTTTCTCAAGAAATTGAGCCCATTATTGGGGCCATACTTGGAAGCCTCTCAGCTTGGTAGAACCAATAGTAGCTTGTATACTACTGGCATAGTTTCTGAATAAAACGATGTTCATTTCCATACTAGGATGACAAATCAGAATAAGGATTTCTGGAGGGATTGCTAGTAGATGATTAGTTCCTACAGTGTTTGTGAATGACATTGTGCTGAGTACTTTCAGCCTGGAACACTGCAGAGATTTCTAAATGAGATCTATAATCACCCTAATGATTTTGACCTAACTAGCCCCACAAAGAAACCATGTAAAGAATGCTCATTGTCTAGCATATGTTATGCAGTTGAATGGACAACTTACAGAGCTCATCCACTAGTAGACTTGTCTTTGAATAAACATTAAGTTGTACCCAGAATTGAATAAGAGGAAGAGAGTAGGCTGAATTTTTCTTCAGGAAATGTTAAAATTCTTTTAATTATTTTGTGTTTCTCCCTTGAACAAGGGTTTATCTTTTTTTTTTTAATAGTATCTTTTGGTGACATTGTATAACTGTGAGTTGTAGAACCCTACATTCTCTATAGAATTTAAAGACAAATTTTGAAAAGGCAATGGAAAAGTGAATGATAGAAACGAACAGGCTGTAGCATATTACAAATGAGAAATTATAAAAGAGGAATGATATAAGAGTAAAAAAAATATAGTGAGCAGGTCTACTATAAGAGGGAGGGATAACTAATAGATAATCCACATACTTCTATGATATCTTTGCAATGACAAGAGAAATTGAGAAAGCCTCTCAGTTTGGGGTAGGGTACTCCCTCCTGTTATCTCCCACCCTCAGTCCTCAATGAACCTTTTGGAGGACTTGGACAAAAGTCACACAGGATGCTCAGACATAGTTGTGTCATGATCTGTATTGTTGGAGGAAATACCTATGTCAGTAAGATCAAAGATCCTTTTGAGTAGAAATGTGTTACTGATGTGGAATTCTTAGCATTAGATTGTGGTCACTGCAATTGTTTTCTGATCTGGTGAGTTTTCCTTTTGTTTATGTGCAGTATCATGCATTTTAAGTCCACTTGTGCTGTGTTATTTTATAAATTTCTCTTAAACTTTTTGTTTCTTAACTTTAACACATTCTGTACAATGAAGATGTTAGTTAACGTTAGTTACCATTGTTCACACATTTTACTGAAAGATTTCAAAATGGAGCATTTTCTTTTCTCATACTAAGTAAAAAGTAGCTTCATTTTTTGTTCCCATGTTATTTAATGTAACTCATGTATGCTTTCTTTGACCTTTTATAGAATGGCAATTCCATTCATTTATGGAAAAGTACTAGAATAGAACCAGTAAATTATTAACAACTTAGAGTATTAGCATAAAGTAAGTAACATTAATATGTGAAAAACAAATTAGGACAAACTAATGTAATTTCCTTTTGTGTTAGGATGGCAGGCACCATTTGTAAACTAAAAGAGAAGAGGTAAATGTTATGTGTCCCTATTTTAGTGATTTTTTTTTGGTCATATCACAGGTAAAATTCAACAAGGTAAACTGAGGCAATTTTCCACATAAGATAACATTCAGCATGCTGCCTGCCAATAAAAGAGTCAGTAGTTTTCCTCTGTTTATACTAAAGATCCCTAGCAGATACACAACTCCTCTTTTGTAGGTTTTTGGGAGTCTATATAGAACAAAAAGCAGAACAGTGTAAGTGATATCATAGGGTTGAGAGTACCATGATTGGTTGTAGAGCTGAGGTGCAGGGAACAACATGATTGGCTGGAAGTTGGGTAATGAGGGGTAGCAACAATCCCATTCTTCTTCCTTATGATCATTGTTTGATTCCACCTGACATCCTTGAAGGATAACTTAATGGTTTAAAGATTTTAGACCTGATTCCCTTATGTTCATACACATCTTCCTAGGTCAGCTAAATTCCTTGAAGCAAAAGTATATTTTCTATACTTGGAACACATCAAAAGGAGAACAGACCTGTATATTTAATACATTTACCCCTTACAACTTGGAACTAGAATAATCTCTCATGGTCTCTTCTAATTCTCATAATTTGTGAGTCTTTAAAATCCACCATGATGTAATCAAAAATATTTTCTTAAATCTTTTATTTATTGTTTAGTCTGTGATGAAGAAGAAGCATGGTAGAGTGGGAAAAATGCTAGACTTGGACCAAAAACCCGAGTCCAAATCTCAGCTATGACATGTTTTTGCGTTGTGACTAGTCAACTATGTAATCACACAATCTGAATGTAAGATGGAATATCAGAGGTTATCTATTCCATGTCACCTCTAACATCTATAACAACACATCACTTTCACATGTACAGGATAGAAATTGTCAGTCTTAGTCCCATAGATAATTGGAAGCTATTTGTATTGGGTTCAGCATTTGCTATTGACAAATTACCATGACCAGTTTGCTTCAGGATGAAGTTTTCATCAGCAAATCTCTCCACATAGATATCATCACTATCAGTGTCATTGTGGCATACTTCAGTTTCACATCCCTTCCATTCATCAATCCACCCAGTCCCAGGCCATCACACCATCTAGGTATACCTCCACCTCCACCCTTAACCTCCTCTTCACGTTCTCAGAACAAAACATTCTTCCCCCATGTGGTGACTACTCCTTTATATGTTGTTTTATTAGAATATATTAAATAAGCTCCTTAGAGTAGAATTAGAATGTAAGCTCCTTAAATAATTCTCTCTCTCCCCCTTTTTTTTCCCCTCCCCCTCTTCATTCCTTTCTCCCTCCTCTTTGCTTAACACAGTGCTTGGCACTTAAGTGCTTTTTTGTTCATTCATTTCGATGAAGTCACCACACTGGCATGTGAAGCTAGGAATAATTCTGTAACAGTGCAGGCTTTGTAACCAGGTTTTTTTTGTTTTGTTTTGTTTTTTATCTTTAGTGCTCAGAGGTGAACTTTTCTGTTTTCTTTTAGACCCTTGTCAGCAAAAACACAAAGTTGCTATATTCTGCAGCTCACCATCCACAGTGCTGTCTGAAGAACGTAATGATGTTGGCCATGGATTAATGGTGGATCAGGCAAATTTGTAGGGTCCATGTGACAATGTCTGCAAGCTCCCCTCTCCTACTGGTTCCATCTTATTAGATGAGACCTGTTGTATTATATTGCTGTCTTGACTATTTTTAATATGTTTGCCATGCTTTCTAACTTCATGTTATCTGCAGATCTGATAAACAGGCCAACCATGCCATTGGGGAGAAAAATTTGTTAAACAGAACCGTGGCTAAGGGGACCTTTCACTAGAGAGCTTAGGATCATAGGGACCATAAATTTAGACCTGAAAGGAACATATAGAGGACATATTAGTCGAACCCCCTCATTTTTTAGATGAAGAAAGGTAAGTAATTGAGGCTCAGGCAGGTAGTAAATGACAGAAGTGGGATTTGAACATAGTGTCTCTGACTCTATAGTCAGTTCTATATCCACTTTACTATACTATCTCCAAGTTCTTTCAGATCATTAATCTACTCTTTGGGTCCAGTTATTCAACCAGTTCTAAATTTACATAATTGTGCTTTCATCTAGCTCATGTCTATCCCCCTTGTCCACAAAAATATAGTGAGATTTTTTTTTTTTTTGCTTTTTGGAGGGCAATTGGGGTTGAGCGACTTGCCCAAAGTCACATGGCTAGTTTTTGTGTTAAGTATCTGAGGCCGAATTTGAACTCAAGTCCTCCTGACTCCAGGGCTGGTGCTCTACTCACTGTGCCACCTAGCCACCCCCGAAATACTTTTTCAAATGCTTTATTAAAATCCAGATACGTTGTCATTTCTTCCCTTTGAAAATAATCAGACTATCATTTTCTAATACATATAATCATCTTGATGGGAATCAAAGTGAATTCCTTTTTTTGAGAATCAGAGCATTTATCTACCTCCAGAACTATGGCAACTCTTCTTATCTCTACATATCTTTAAAAGAGATTTTGAGGGATTTTTCAGAAATCATAACTACCAGTTCTTTTAGTATCTTATAATATAGTTGTTTAATTCTTCTGACCTAAATACTTGAGAATATCTCATTGCCTATCTTACCATTTCTTCACTTAGTCTTGAGTTCAGCTCAGTTGGTTGTTTTTGTTTATTCTTTTCCAATTCAAAATTCTTCAAGATCCCTCTCCTTGGTGGAGAACTAATTTCATTTCACCAAACCTTTATTAAGTACCCACAATGCACTAGACACTGTGCTAGATTCTGGGGATACAGAACCAAACTACAGTTCCTGCCCTAAGAGAGCTTATATTCCACTTGTACATAGCAGCCTGTATGTAGTACATGTTGAGAAGTAAAATACAGCATGACTGCAAACCTGGAAGTAAAGGTATTGATGCACTAGAACAGGGTCAAGGAGAGCATTTGCCAAGACATTTGTTCACTCTATATAGATGATCATTACGTGAACATTCTCCACCTTCCTTCAGCAACTTTTCGTCTCTAAGTAGAACATTTGGATCTTAAGAGATGAGGTCCAGTGTCTCTGCTCTGGTTTCATGGGATGTCTTAGTTTCACATGATCCATTTCTTTGAGGTGAGCCATTTTCTCAGATTGGACTTAGCTGCTGGTATGTAGAATCTTGTTGAATAAGATTGTCTCATTTTTTGTTTTTGTTTTTTTCATTGCTGATAGTTATATACTATAAGCCATTTGGGTTTTGAGGAAGGATGTAATAGAGACCCAAGTACACAAAAGACTTGGGCCCAAAATGATATATTTCTTGTCTGTACATAGTACTGTGCATGTTCTCTCCCCCATTAGAATGTGAACTCTTTGAGGGCAGAGATTGTTTTGGCCTTTTTTGGTATCCTTAGTGCTTAGCATGGTAACTGGCATGTACTAAGTACTTGATAAATGTTTATTAACCTACTGATTTGGTAATTGCTGTGTATTATACATTGACTTCTCTTTACTGACTTATTCATTTTGGAGTCTTGTATTAATTGGGATAACATTTCCTTATCCATTCTAATTTTTCTTAATAGTTTTGACCTTTAACTCTTAAATAAAATTCTGGTACAAAGATACTTTTGTTAGCAATGTGATTACCTCTTAGTGTGCTGGAATTAATGACATTACTCCTACCAGCCCCTACATGATGTTCAGAAACTATCATAGCTGGAAACTTGGTGAAAACTGAAGCAAATTTAGAATTAACTAGTTCTGCCTTTTCTTTGTCATCATCCTTTCCAAGGGGCAAAAAAAGTCCCTTTTTGTTCTTTGCCTTCATTATGAGCCTCAATTTGTTCTATTTTAGTTCTGTTCCTGGCATTAAACTCCTAAGACTAGGCCACTCTTGTATTCTTCAATTACATGCCCTAATTTGATCAATTAGTTCCCTGTGTATGTACAGTAGTCTCTTTAGACCATACACCCCTCCTTTTCCTTCTTACTAAAATTATTTGTGTCTTATCAGAATTTCATTCCTGAGAGTCTCTCACCCTCCTTGGGTCAAGTTCCATATGAAATTTTATACCCAGTTACTACTTAATCCTTTCTCTGAACTTTTGAAATCTCTTCTCCTAAAACCTATACTGTACTTCAGACTATACTTATCTTTCCTGATCTTTTGTGTATCCTAAGATAGAATGGACAGTACCTCCTGAGGTTTTCATCACTTCTTCAGCAACTAGTTCTTTCTTGATTTAAGTCAAAATAATATTTCTGTTTGTTGCTTCCTCCAGTCTTTGAAAAATGAAACCATTTAAAGTTGTGATCTTTAGTTTTCTCAGCTGTAGAATGGCAATAATTTATTTTTTACCAGCTCTCTAGGTGGTTGTAAGGGAAAATATTTCATAGACCTTCAAGTGCTATATAAATATGACTTATTATTGGCCAGGTCCTTTCGACCTGTTTTTTTTTTTTTTTATGCTTGATACATTAACAAAAATGTATGTAACTGCAAGGGATACAAGAAGAAAAAGACAGACATTGAAAAACATGTTTTTTCATGATGTTTATTTTCACATTTGTCTATGTTTTTTAAAGATAAACTTTAAAAAGTTAAGAAATGTGAACATTCATGTTTATTCATAGTAAGAAGAATATCAAATCTACTGTTCCTAATATACTGCATTTTTCCCCCATTTGCTTTTCTAATCAGAATGAAACCATGTTTTGTTATTATGGTAGTTAACTATTAGATTGCTTTTTGTAATTTGATTTAAAACAGAAATGTGTATGTCTTTTCTGAATATGAAAACAGCCATTTCTATAAAATGTTGCATGACTTCCATGTTTTCTTTCCTCAGCTTAATAATCAACACTTAATGATTAGTGAAAAACAGCGCATAACCCAGTGGGAAGATTTCATGAAAGAGCAACACAGCAAGCAGGCTGCAGTGGATGAAGAGCACAAAAAAGCCACAGAACGTCTTAAAGAACAATATGCTGAGATGGAGAAAGATCTAGCTAAATTTTCATCGTTTTAGGACTTGAATAACAACTGTATAAAAACTTTTCTCTCCACTGTGCCAAAGAAAAAAAAATCGCCCAACTTGTCCTTTATTAAAAACTTAGCAATATGTTTTGGTGGTAATGCTATATCAAAGAGTTGATAATAAAGATAAAAACTTTTGGTAGAGTTCAGATTTAATGTTCATTATAAAAAGAAAAGAGTCCTATATGCCTCCAAGTTTAAGTGCCTCTGTATAATTATTTAGGTGGGGGAGTAGGAGGAAGAATGGAATGAATCGATTCTTAGACCATCAGAATTTGCCGTATCCATGCCCACTGAATAGATAAGAAAATGGCAAATGTAGCAGAATTCTCAGGCTCTGAAAGATAATCTAATCCATTCTCATACATGAGAGTTTGTATTGGATTATTATGCTTGTCTAGACAATGTATGCAACTAAATACCAGTCATCCCCAGACTATAGGAGGGGAATGCATATTTTTCTTACATGAGTAATGTTCACAAACTACTAGCCTTGAAACAGCTTGGAGTAAAGAGTTGAAAATCAAAACAGTTTCAGCAACAGCAATGTCTTTGTTGAACTGTAACCTGCTCACTTTAGGATATTGGTGTGAACTGTGCAGTCACATCATGACCACATATTCCAGTGGATAGCAAGATTCTCTCTTATGAAGACTAGTGGCCTTTTACCATGTAAGATTTTGAACTTTGAAAATTTGTTTAAGGAAGAGCTCACCAAAAATTTGGGTTATGCTTTTTACCCTTTTCAAGAACCATGATCTTACCCATAGTATTTACCTCATTATATGTCTGTTTTGCAGGGGATTAAACTTTTTAGGTTGAATAGTTATGCACACATTTTACAACTATTTGAGTAATCAGTCCCTCTGGGACTGTATATGTATTCTGGCTCTGGAAGAACCAAAAGTGTTGGCTCATATGGCAGAAAGTCCATGTTAGATATCAAGATGTTTTTAGTGACAATGTGTGTTCTTATAAGCAAATGTATTATGGCATAAAATGCTGTCATCACTGTGATCTTTAAAATATGCATTTAACAATCCTACCTGGAGAATGTAAGTTGTATTTCTTTATTTAGTCTTTGTAAATCAAGAAGAAATCAAATGCAATAGTAACAAAAAAAATATGTTGCAAATGAATCCTAAAACATGGATAAATATTTCAAATTGTTTTATAACTGCTATGCAGTGAAGAAGGGAACATGAAGAAAATATTCAGCTCTTGTTATCTCAGTGTTGTGACTACATAAAATCGACAATGGTTGCCTGTGTAAATTTATGGCTTAGTGTCAAAGCTCCATTCTTGGCAGCATGTTGAAAATGTGATTAAAGTTAGTAGAGGAGACAGAATAAGTATTTGAGATTTCTTTCAATAACACTGAACTCCAGCCAACTTTCTCTGTCCGCTACCGTAAGCCTGACAGGTTCATCAATCATCCTGTGGTACATGGAGTAAAAAGAGTCCTTGCCGACAGTAAGGCATGTTGGAATTTTGTTAATTCTCTTTAGTGGATGGAAAAAAAAAAACCATAGTTCTAAAATATCCCACACAGGAGAAGTAAGGAAAGCCTTAAATAAAAATTCTTTTTTTAATGGAAGATAACTTCTAGAATGTCTTTACATATAAGCACATTCAACAATGAGTGGGTACTGTAACCAAAAAAAATTAGGTCTATGTGCTTCATCAGGAACAATTTAAAAAGATGATTGCCTGACTGGAGTCCAGTTTTTCTGTTTGCTTGTGTTGAAGCCCAGTTGAAATGAGCTTACTTTACCTTATAAGAGCTCCAGAAAAACTTATAATCTGAAATCATTTGACAAGGATTATTAACATTCAAGATAAAAAAATGGAAAATATATTCTTTGTAACAACTCCTAATAGTATTTTTTTTTTTTGCTTTTTGGAGGGGACAAGGTAGGGCAATTGGGGTTAAGTGACTTGCCCAAGGTCACACAGTTAGTGTGGTGTTAAGTGTCTTATAGTATCTCTTTTTCACTAGAGTTCAATGCTGGAAGATGATTTCCTAGTAGTGGACACTATCCCTTCTATTGCCCAGAATGACCAAATCACTTTTGGTCTATATACCATAGACAAGTGTCAGGATGATAACAATAAAAAGTTCCAGTAATTTGTTTCCAATTTGTCAAAGATAAAGACATGAGTTACTATATAAAAACATAATTTTGATGTATTTCTTGTAGTAAACAAAATGAAGATTTAATAAAATCTACTGTAGAATTACCTTTTCCGTCTTAAAACATAACTGCTATGCTACTAACTATATACATATATATATATATATATCTCTCAAAGGCCTCATTAAATAGTAATGCCTTCTTGTCATTGATATTGCCTTATGTATTACACAACAAATTGCTTCTAGTTTTATTGCTATTTGTAAGCAGGTGAAGGGGAAGCAGAAAAGGGCAACATTGTATTCTTCCTGCCCATATGCTTTACAATTCTGGACTTTTTCCCAATTTCTTTGAGTTCTTGTTGTGGTTTGTGGCAATGTCACATGTCATATGGATCAAAGATCATAGATTTAGAATTAGAGGAGACCTTAGACCCTATCTAGTGCAACTGCATTATTTGCAGATGAGGAAACTGAGGCCAGAAAGATTGACTTATCCAACTAGCAAATGACAGAGGCAGGATATAATATGAATATATAACTTCTTTATTAGTAGTTATGAACCAAAGTGCTGTGAAACACTTGGGTATCATAAGTACCAAAGGGAATTCTCCCCTTTGCTTCTAGAAGGACACAAATTTTGCATGTGAGAAAATCTCCATCTACCCACTAAAGCATTTTAAGAGTGTTTGAGCTTGTGCCAGTAATACTGCCCTAGACACTTAGGGCTGGGGCTGTTTATTTTTGTCTCAGGAGGAAAGGTGCAAGTAAAATATTTTAAAATGAATTTAAGTTGTCTTCAGTCAAAAAATTTGGGAACCATTATAATGCATATTTATCTGATGCTTTGCTGAGTTCTTCAGAAGAATTTTGCAAATGTCATGATTTTTCAACAGCATTATTATGAATTGAAGCATTTAGCAAGTATTATTCCCATTGTAAAAAAGTAGTCATTGAACTATTTAGTAGTTGTAATCAAAGGTTATAAATGTGTCATTGTTGAATTAGGAAATGGAAGCTGCATTCATTAATACACTTCCACTGTATATATTCCTTTTCTTCCACAGCTACTAAATACCATGCTGTTTTTAATGACACAACTAGCACATCTGCAAAATTATATGTACATTTTTGCATAGAATAAAAAGTTCACTTCATAAGGGAAGATCCTTTAAAACTATTCCAAAGACACAAAAGTGTTAAATGTGTTCCATAAATAATGGAAAAATACATACCGATTTTATAAGGCGATGTATTTCTATCAAAAATAAAATTGTCATTTTCTTTTATGATCTGTAAAGCTGTGTTTTCTCATCTTGCCCCACCACTGCCAAAAATGGATTTTAGGTTTTAAAGGAATAGGAAAGTCCTCTTCCTTTCTTTGCTATTATGTTTTACTGTCCAAAAGAAAAATTGGTTCTGAAAAAGTAAGCCTGACCATAGAAAAAGACTTTGCAGTTCATCTTGAAAATACATTTAGCTAATGTGCATTTATCTTGATTTCAAACTTGGTATTTTCCATTCAGTTTTTGGAACGGTTTTTTATAAATGAGCTATGCATGCAATGAGTATTCAGTAAATGTTTTGGATAATGTTGAAAGAAAACTAAACATTAGTAAGTCATAGACTTATTGATGAAAGCAAATTAATTCCAAGTTAGTTTATTTCTAAAGATAGAGTAAAAGCATAGTAGTCTAAATCATAAACTTTAGTGTATTTAGGTAAGTAAATATAAAAATTAAAGTCCTTCCTATTTGGTTCTTTTTCAAAAAGAGTAAAATGGGGTAGAAAGGAGGGAGACATTGTTGTCCACTAATTTAGTAAATCATCAAGAAACTACAAGTATGGTGTAGCTCTCAAATAATGCTTCAGATTCTGTGAGTGAATATTATTGAAATTGCATAGTGAAAATTTATCAAAGCAGAGTGTTCTTTTCCCAGTTACATAATTTTTTCATTTACAGAAACTTTCTCAGACTATACACACGGAAAAAGGTAGTGTCTGAAATTCAGCTATTATGGAGTAATCTGGACTTTAAAAATAATTTAATACATTTTTAAAGTGGAAAATAGTGTGGGGTACATGTTTTCCACCATCTCTCCTCAAAATAAGTGAGCATATTTGCTCTTAAATTTTCCAGGAAAATTTCACCTTTAAGTTGAGACCAGACTTGGAAAATTTCAGCCCTCAAGGCAGATGTTTCAGCAGTTCTGAGTGATAGCTGTGACTTTGAGTGAGTTTGATAATATATAATTAGGTAGATGGTATATTATGTTGAAAAATGCAGGATCACAAAATTTTCAGTTATGATAGTTCCTGTTCATTTTTATGGCATTAGCTATACTTGTTAGTGTAGTGCAAAGAATGACATATGTCCTGACTTTTTTCTTGGATTCAGTGTAGTTATTTTCCTTGAAAAAACAAACAGATAATTAGGTATTTATCTAACATTAAATGCAAATTTATTCTCTGCCAAAAGATCATTGTTACATAAGAAAAAAAAGTTTCCTCTATTGTGTACCATATGTTTAATAAAATTATTTACAAATAAGCTAATGTAATTTAATCTTCCGTAAGTAAGCTTTTAAGGTTTAAAAGTTTACTTTTAACTTGGAATTAGAAAATGTACAGCTAAAACCAGCAGGTGTCACTGTATTAACAAATTTTTCCCCCATTTCTCCAATATATCTATGACCACACAGTGAAAATGTTAGGAAATTTATGATTTTACTAAACATAAAAATAAATTAAAATACCAACTTTTGGACAAGAAAAAGGTCAAATCTAGTAATACATTACATTTTTTAGAAGTTGTTTAGTAATTATGTTTAAAGTTGTCCTTGTTTCCTAGGAAGTTAAATATGTCCAAATATTTTCTAGCAAGATATATAACATGGAAAGGTTGCTAAACATTAGTTATTACACTTTTTGTACTGGCACTAGATATATTTTTAAATATATTTAAAATTTTGTTTCTATGTATAACCATGCTAAACTCTTTACTAATTTTGTATTAAGTCAACTTACATTAATAAATATACAGGCAACAGAGCACGGTGGATAATATATTGGGTTTGAATCAGGAAGATCTGAATCAAATCAAACTTCAGGTAAATTTTTCTTGTTCAGTCACTTCAGTTATGACCAATCCTTCATGACCTCATTGGGAGTTTTCTTGGCAAAAATATTGGAATGGTTTCCCATTTCTTTCTCCAGTGGATCTGTTGTGTCAAACAGTCAGAGATTAAGTGATTTTCCCAAGGTCATACAGCTAGGAAGTGTCTGAGGCTTGATTTGAAGGTTTTCCTTACTCCAGGCCGCGTGCTCTATCCACTCTGCCATTACCAGCTTCCAAATAAATGGACCACCTCCTCAGATGAATGATCCTAAGCAAATCACTTAACCTTTGTGTGCCTCAAGCATTTTCCTAAGACTTAGCTTCTTAGTCACAGACAGGAAGAAAAATAAACTTATTATATGATTATAGAATTTTACTGTACTGAGAAACTGTTGTTTATTGTATCTTGACATGGTACTTGACTTCAAGAAGTCTATAGTCTAGGGAAAATCAACACTTATAAACTACCTTCTTTGTGCAGAGAACACTATACCAGGTGTGTCAAGAGATGGAAAGATTAGATAAAAATGATCCTTAAAGAACTTCTAGTCTAGTATCTGGCACAAAGCAGTATGTGATTAAGTGAGAGATGCTACTGAGAATGAGTTTTAGCCAAAGATGAACTTAAACTATCAGTAGAACTCAGATTGGTAGAGAGAAGGAAGGGAGTATACTGGATGTGGGGGATAATGTTAACAAAGAAGAGATTCAAACAAAAAAAAATGGACTTTCCCATGAGGACTGCATGGGAATACCTAGAAAAAATAAAGCAACAGATAGCAATGACTAAAAGCTCTTTAAAAAAGAATAGGAAGGAGAATAAATGGAAGAGATGGTGGGAAATCTTACTCAGCAGACTCCTTGAAAATTAGAATGGATCAAACCAAACCAGAATTCTAAGAGAAAGAAAAAAATATTAGAACAAAATCAGAAGAATATAAGAAAATGTAAGATACTTGATATCAAAAACAACTGAATGAAAATAGGTAAAGAGATGATTTTAAAAGTCATTAGATTGCTTGAAAACTGTAACTTTAAAAAGAAAAAAAAGCCTGGACACTGTATTTTAAGAAATCAAAAGGAAGCTACCCAAATCTCTTAGAATGAGAAGGTGACGGGGGCGGCTAGGTGGCACAGTGAGTAAAGCACCGACCCTGGAGTCAGGAGGACCTGAGTTCAAATCCGACCTCAGACACTGAATACATACATGCAAAAATCTAGTCATGTAACCTTGGGCAAGTTGCTTAACCCCAATTGTCCTCCAAAAAGCCCCAAAAAAAAAAAAAAAAAAAAAAAAAAAAAAAAAAAAGAACAAGAGGGTGAAGTAAAGGCAGAATCCACCAATCATCTCCTCAAACTCCAAAAGGAAATGTCTCAGGAATTTCATAGTCAAAATCCAGAGCATCCACTTAAAAGAAAGGGACAAAGGAAGGGAATAAGCATTATTAAGTGCCTACTATGTATCCCAGCACTGTGCTAAGTTTATGAATATCTCTTCTGATCTTCACAAGAACCCCGTGAGGTCGGTACTCTCATGACCCCATTTTATAGTTGAAGAAACTGAGGCAGAGAGTGAGATAAAGTTGTCTGAGGTGTGATTTGAATTCAAGTCTTCCTGACTTAAAGTCCAGTGCTCTATCCACTGTTCCTCATAGCTGCCTCTAGAAAAAAATTATGCAAACATTCAGAAAAGAATTATGAATGCTTAATAGGAATACATAACTAAAACTTCTACTTCAAATGAGAGATCTTAAAATATATTCCAGAAGGCAGATAGCCTTACAATCAAGAATAACTTATCCTGAAAAATGACTATAATCTAACAAGGGAAAAAATGTATCTTTAATGGAATAGAAGATTTCAAGTATTTCTGATGAAAAGACCAATGCCAGAATAAGAATTTTGAAATCAAATACAAGAATCAAGAGAAACTTAGAAAGGTAAATTTATTTGAGAAATTTGAAGGTGATTACTAATGATGCACTGGTAACATTCTAATAGGGAAAAGAAACAATTGTCCTTTCATAATCTTAATATCTTCAAAAAGTATTGAGAGTTAAGAAAAGAAAAAATAGAGGTCCTGTGGTGCACTGATTCTGTTTGGGGGGGGGGAGGGGTTTAGGAAGAGAAAGAGAATGAAGGGTAAAAAGAATATACTGGTATAGAAAAGAAGGAAATCGAACATGTCATAATTGTGATTCATGAGAAATGTATACAAACAGAAGGAAGTAGAGGGACTGGATATCAGATAAACTTCATTGTTATCTGAAAGGGCCAGTAGAGTGTTGAACACAGACATGGACACATACACATGTGGAGTATGGTATAGAAATACATAAAACTCAAGATGGAAATGAGTGGGGCTAGGGAGTGGAGGGTATAGGTGGAGGTTAATACTAGGGAAGGAATAGTTTCAAGCTAAAGAAACTTCCTGATATTGAGGTGGGGAGGCATTAAAAAGAAACAAAAAAAAATGGAACTGGAATTCAAGGGGAGTAGTCATCATTTGGAGAATGACTGAATAAATGTAGGTACATGAATGTAATGGAATATTATTGTGCTATATGAAATAATGAAAGAGACCATTTCAGAGAATCCTCAGTAGTATAAGTGGATGCAGAGTAAAGTGAGTAGAACTAAGAAAAATAATTCATATGAGCACAACACTGTAAAGAAAAGCAACTTTGAAAGACTTGTCTGACCAGAGCAATGACCAGCTATGCCTCCTGAAGACCTGTAATGAAACATGCTACTTATCCCCTGACAGAGAGGTACCAAAAAAGACATGCAGTTTTTGGTCATGGCAACCATGTGAATTCATTTTTCTTACTATGCTTATTTACTTAAAGTTTTTTTTTTCTCTCTTGGTTTTTAATTGGGAGGTGAGGGGAAGTGTTAAAGGGTTAGCAATAATAATAATAATGAGAGAGAGAGAGAGATGGAGGAAGGGAGGGAGAGAGAGAACACATTTGTAAAATGTATGAAAGAGAAAAGGAAGTTCAGAATCACAGAGGAGCAGGACAATCTTAAAAGTACTACGTATAATTTATTATATATATATATATATATATACATATATATATATATTTTGAAAACCCAGTAGTATCAAATGGAATCCCATTGTTTGCTATACAATCCTTTTTGTTTTCTGCTGTGTATATGGAAATGCTTATTTTTGTGTACTTAAGATCAGAATGAAAATAATAAAAAAAGTTAAGTTAAAACTGTCTTATTTTTTTAAATTCACTCATAATTATGAAAAGAATATATATTATATATACATATGTGTGTATACACACACACACACACACATATATATATATATATGTGTGTGTATATATATATATATATATATATATATATGTCATTGAACTGATTTAGCCAATGAGAATAAATATCTCTTGGGAAAGTTTAGAACCCAGCACATATAGAAAGTGCTATGGACTTAAAGTTGCAAGATTTGGATTTATTCCAGACTCTGGCACTAAGTTTTATTACCAAAATCTATCTGATCTTCAATGCCCTATATGTAGAATGGAGATAATATTTAGACTGTTTACTGACAGGGTTGTTGTGGAGAATGTGCTTCATAAACCCAAACGGCTTTTTATCTTTTTAAAGATAAATCTTTAATAAGATTTAATAAACGATTGAATCTTTTTAAAATTAATTTATACACAATTATATACATATACATCTTCCCCAATAAAATATAGATTTCTTGAGATCCAGGACGTTTTGTCTTTGTATCCTTAGATCTTAGCATAGTTCTTGGAACATAAATTTTTGATTTGATGATTGATTGCTATTGGAAGTTGGACTATATTACTTTGAAGGTCCCTTTTAAGATTCCATGATTCTGTTGGAAACTTGCCACTTTCACTTACTATTTCTCTTTTCCTCAGTATGAAAAGTGAAAAATGAGCAATGCTGTATAAATCACCGATGTTATATTAACAGTCAACATGATTAACATTATCCAAATGTTGTATATCTATCTCTCAGGCTTTCTTCAGGAACCAAGGAAATGTTCTGCCAAAGCAGTTGT
The DNA here is from genome assembly GCF_028583685.1 of Petaurus breviceps papuanus. Lineage (NCBI taxonomy): Eukaryota > Metazoa > Chordata > Mammalia > Diprotodontia > Petauridae > Petaurus > Petaurus breviceps. The sequence goes on from NW_027186390.1 coordinate 4,459,140, forward strand.
CTATGTCCTCATAGCCTAAGTACACTCATTAATAAATTTCAAGGTGGTCCCAGAATATTATGCCCTTAAAATATTTTATGGTTGCCCAAGTCAATGTTCATAAAAGACACTTCTTAAATCATTATCTTTTTATCATATGAAGTAAGTTAATTTTTTTTAAATGCTAGTTGAATTGTGGTTGGTATTGCCTGTGATCAGTTTTATGTATACCAATTATATATGTGTTATGTATTATATTATGCATGTATAAGTAAATTCAGTTTGAATTTGCAAAATGTTGTATGGACTTGGCAGGTACAACTAGACATCAGTTCATCAGAAAAAGAGATCTGAGCAGGATGAATATGAGTTAATAGTGAGCTATGGCAGCCCCCAAAATAACGTGACCCGAGTTTGCATTAATCCAGGACTAGGGAGGTCATGATCCTGTCATACCAGACCTACTGTATCCAGATTATTGTATTCAGTTCTAAGTACCACATTTTAAGAATAATATTGATAATCAACAAGCATGTGCCAGGCACTATGCCAAGCACAAGAGATACAAAGGTCAAAGAGAAACAGTTTCTGTCCTCAAAGGACTTCTATCAGGGAAGACAACATATATGTGTATAAGTATATATAGACTATATGTGTAACTGGTGCATGAATTGACCACTCCCACATGTAGTACCTCCCATTTTTCCCCTCTAAGTGCTTCAACACCTATTTATTGCTGGATTGGCCCACTAACTCTATACTGTTCTCAGAGCGACAGCTATAGTTTCCCAGAGAGGATCATCATTGCCATTACACTCAGATTTTCTCTGAGTCCTTGTGAGAACCTGTTAACAGGAAATAGGCCTCCCTTACTGACCATTCCAGCTCTTGAACTCCGGTGTATGCATTTCTATTTACACAACAGCCACTCACAGTAATGACACATTTAGATCTTAAACATTTACTTCTTAATAAGACAGAAGAAATATCAGATATTCATAAATTAAAACAAAGGAATAAATTATAACTATATCACAATCCACAATTAAACCTGCTAAATTTTGAAAATGACAAATAGCAACTCTGAGTAGCAGTAACTCCTACAATTCAAAGCAGAACTTAGCAACAGAGCTTTAAACTTTAAACTTTAAAGTACATGCCTTCTCTTCTTCCTTCCTCAAAATTTTTAGCCTTTTTCAAATTAAAATTTCAAGATAAGATAGATCCTGAAGTGTAGGTCTGATTATGTTACCCCTACCCCCATTCCCATTAAGTAAACTCCAATGGCCATCTATTACCTTCAGGATTGAATAAAAAATGTTTGGCATTTTAAGCCATTGATAGCTTAGTCTCCTACATTTTCAATTTTCTTATGCCTTACTCCCTTCTGCATACCCTAATATCCAGTGTCACTGACTTTCTTGCTGTTCCTTACAGCAAGACAGTCCATCTCCTGACTCTGGAAATGCTCACTGATTGCTTTCCATGCCTGCAACTCCCTTCTCATCTCAGCTTCCTGGCTTCCCTGCCTTCCATCAAGTCTCACCTAGAAGTCCTGCTCCCACTGCATCCAGGGCCATCTCTAGGTGTCCTGATGTGTATTTCACCACTGGACCCAGATGGCTTTGGAAGAGAAAGTGAGGCTAGTGACTTTGCACAGCCCTCCCTCACTCAGATCAAATTCAATTGCAAGGCATGGCATCACCTCCTTGATGTCACGATCCTCTTCAAGAATGAAGGACAAACAACAGTGACAAAGTCCCACATTCCACAAGAAAACTTTTCCAATTTTCCTTACTTTTGGTGTCTTCTCTCTGAGACTATCTTCAGTTTATCCTGCAGATGTCTTTTTTGTTCATAGTCATTTGTATGTTATCTCCCACAGTAGACAGACTGAGCCCATTGAGAACAGATTCTATTTATTGCTTTTCTTTGTAACCCCAGCACCTAATAGCCTAGTATCTGGCATATAGTAGGCACTTAGTAAATGCTTATTGCCTATTAATTGATGGATTGCAAACATCATATAACTAACAAATTTCAAATATTTTATATAATTAGCATGTTTCATATTTGAGAAAAATAAATTTTTTCTCATTTAAAAATAATATATACATATATAGGTATAAACATTCATGACAGTAATTTTATACACATGATTATATCAACAAATAATCAAATGTATGACCTAAAATTCCATATATGCAAATATAACAATAATACACTTCTATCAGTATTTTATAATCAGTTAGAGAAAACATTTCTATAATGAATGTTATAGGGAGGCAAAGTCAAGATAGCAGAGCAGCAGCAACCAGTATGGCAGTGTCTCCATCTACTAAATTTTTCTAAATAGTTCTATAAAATTCATCAAACCTAATCCTGATGGGGAATTTGTCAACAGGTTTCCAATCCAGGTTTCTTCTTCCTCTTATGTACAGTACTCTTTTCACTATACCTACTCACTGCCTGCTCCATAACACATTCAGTGGAATTCCTGAACCACCAGCTGCCTTGACTCTATACTGTACCATTATGCATATAACATCTATATTTGATTCTTTCTTAATTTGACACTTCAAAACTGGGCTTTCACAATCCCCTGATTCTCTAAAATGATGGCCCAAAGTTTTTGAGCTACTGAAATTTTGCACGGCCAATTCCCTTTGCAGCATTTAGCTGGATTATGTTATTTTCTATTGCTTTTAAACTTAAGGAGTCAAGTTTTGTAAATCTTTACATGACACACCCATACAGCTGGTACCACAAATGATGTCATATTTCAGGAAAATGGCCTAACATATTCCATGTTGTCAAAGGTACTTCTAAGGATAAATATGTTTTATTTCTAGTTCATAGAATGTTACATCTGGAAAGGAACCTTAGAGATCATTTAGAGAAAAGTTTTCATTTTACAGATGAAGAAATCAAGATCTAGAGAAGTTAAGCAATTTCCCCAAAGTCATACAAGTGAGTAGGGATAGAGCTCATATTAGAACCCAGGTGGACTGACTCCCAAGCCTACCACTTCAGGCTACTACTGTTGGTCTTCAATTCAGCACAAATTAGAAAAGTCTTGTTTATTCAATGGATCTGCTGGACTATTTTCATCATAATGGATTTTGTGCTAAAATTTTCATTCCTGAAAACTAGCTTTGCTTACGATCCCTCTAAAGAATGCTATTGGTATGTGGACAGGTTGTCTGGGGCCAGTTTCTTATCTAGACCAAATTCAAAAAGTCTGGGTACAGAGTAGTGATTTGGACTGCATGTTTTTGTTTTTTTAACTAACACATGTATGGACCTTGCTAAAAGCACATTGCTGCCCCCATCTAGGAACAATGCAGTACACACCATTTCCTGAAAGAATGGAGTTGGAAGGCAATTATCTACTCACAAAACAGGCTGAAACAACAGTTCCTGATATTCTTCTCAAATAGTTTAACTTCCCCAAGAATCCGGAAAAAATAATTCCACGAGACGGTGTTGTGAATGAAGGTATGACATTTCAGCTTCCTTCACTGGAATCCAATAACCAGAGGCAATAAATTACTGAGCCATTTGGCATTATTGAGAAAGGTTCTGTCTGTGGCCAAGTGTTTTTCTTCATTTCAGGAACTGTGTGCTACCTTTATATCCTCCTTTGTACGATGATAGCCTCACGTTCTTTCTTTATCCACTTCAAGGAGCCCTTCCAAGAATTCCCTGCAAAAGTCACATCTTGAAATGAACTTGTTTCTTGATCTTAAGCTTATCTAGCTTTTTGCAAGAGGACTATGGGACTTTTACTTAAGCATTGACAATGTTAAAGCAATTCATTTACATTTGAATGATTCTTAAATGAGTAATTTATGACAGCAAAACATGTATTTTGCTTTCCCACTCAGTAAACTTCATTGGGTTCCTATTACCTCTAGAATCAAATATAAGCTCCTCTGGCCCTTAAAGCTCTTCACAACCTGGCTCCTTCCTGTCTCCAGGCTTCTTCCACACTTTCATGTCTCCACCATCCAGCCATATTGGCTACTTGCTGCTCCTCACACAACTGTCCTCCATGCCTAGGGAGTCTTCTCCTTAACCTGTATTTCTTGCAGTCCCTTGTTTCCTTCAAGACTCAGTTCAAGGGTCATTTTATGCAGTCATCCTTTCCTGGTTATTCAGCTACTAGTACCTTCCTATCTATGGAGGTACATTATATTGTCTCTGCTTTGTATGTGTCTTTTATATAACCATCTAATTTTGAGAAATTGCTGCTAGACTCACACAGAACTAGAGTACCTATGTCCTTTTCTGGCCCCAGACATGCAATTTGGATTGATTTAGTTGGGTACCCTAGATTCAAATGAGAGGGAACTAGACAGTCTGTTCTCAGACTTTAGTTATTAAAGCCCAACTCTGGGACCACAGGAATGATTTTACTTATAGTTCAGGTTAGTTGATGTCTAGGATTTCCCCTAAAAGGAAGAGGAAACTAGTACTCAGCATATAATATTAATTAATTATGGGACAGATAACTCCTACACACAAAAGAAGCAATAAACATAAAAGACTCAAATTAAGCATTCACAGACCACCCTAAGAAAAAATTCAGTAACTTGTAACTATTCATGCAATCTTCTGTGAGACAGATACTTAGGCCTCATCAGAGCATAAAACAGTTTTTCTAACTGCTAATTAGGCATTTTACATTCAACTTCTTTCTTCACTGTCCAAACTACTGTGTACATATCTACTGATAAAACAATCAGGCTTGAGCCAATCTCTTGTTGATAGGAGACCATCTAGACTGTATCCCAGTAGGACCCAGAGCCTCTGGACTTCTCAAACTCACAAGGTCATCTCCATACCTGGGCAAATCTATTTCAAGATAAGTATTTGTTCACCTAAGATCGGTAAAGACCAAACACAAAAAGAGGCAGCCTACATCCAGGCTCAGGCTTGCCTTGGCAAGGCATGTACTTTAGATGTCATGTTCTCATGGCTGCATGAAAGCCATGCCGGAGTTAGAACAAATCACCCTTTCCCCTACTCCCCTCTTGATAAGTAGCTCAAAAGAATCCTGACACAATTTTTAAATATAAAGGAAAAATGAGGCTAAGAAGGTGGTCATTCCCTTTCATACGTCCACAAAGTCATTGGTTCTTCTAACTCTTCATCCAATAAAGAGCTTCTATCACCTTGTTAAGCTCTGAATCACACACATCTGGAGGTAGCTCCCTCAACTCCCACATGGTCAGCCAGAACCAGGAATGGCAATTCTGAGCATGTTCCATGAGATGACCTCTGTAGGCTCATCAACCTCACCAAGTTAGGACTCTTTAATTTTTTATCCCTAGTGATCAACATAGCACCTGGCATATAGTAAGCATTTAATTAATGCTTGCTGATTGTTTGAACAAAAACATATCCATCAATAATTAGAGATAAAGAAAACACTTTGATCCATAGCATGTCTTTATTCTTCATGTGAACAAATAGCTACTAACAGAAACCAACTACTTTGCCATCTGACAACCATAGTCATTGACATTATTATTATTAATAGCTCATATTAACATAATACTTTGAGATTAGCAGAATGTTTTCCCCATAAAAACCCTGTGAAACGGTAGTGCCAACGTTTTTACCCCATTTAAAAAAATTTTGTCCACATTTTACAGTTGAGAAAACTGATGCTGCAAGATAGCCAATGAATTACCCACATTATTTCACATATTAAGTTGCTAACAAAGGATTCAAACCCAGTTTTCCTGACTCAAAGAATCTTAGATTTAGAGCAAGAAGGGACTTTTGGAGGTGATCTATTCTACCTCATTTTACCCATGAAGAAACTGAGGCCCAGAGAGTTTTAATGACTTGCCCATGGTCATATATCTAATAAGTGTTTGAGATGAGAATATTAACCCACATTTTCCTGACTCCAGGTCTTTCAGTCTATCTACTACACCACACTACTTCATTACCAGCTGCTATTCAGAGTTTTCTGGAATTTAGGATACAGTTTATATGTGTGTGTGTGTATATATATATGTGTGTGTGTGTGTGTGTGTATGTACATACACATATACATATACACACACACATATATATATACACCCATATGTATGTGTGTGTGTATGTGTGTGTGTGTGTGTGTGTGTGTGTGTGTGTGTATATATGGCAGGCCTTTAATCTTCAGAGGCTCATTTCCTGACTAGCTTTCTGAATTTAGTCAACTTGGTTCACAAAATAAATCATTTGAGTAAGTGTCAAGTTGTATTCTTCCAATATCCTGATGGAAAATGGGACCAGTTCTCAAGATGTCAGATATTTTTAATGCCGAACAGCTATATGTTTGGAAACTTTCAGGTTACTCCTGTTAGATAATATTTAATCTTTATGATTCTGTGTAGATGATGCCTATATTTAATAAAAGAATCCTAGGTTGTAAAGTATATTTGGTTGGGACATGTGATATAATTATATCTCAGATTTTCATGTGGCATAGACAGATATCTGATCTGGTCCACCCAATCTCCAAAGGAGACTGCAGCTTCCACCATTAGAGAGTAAGAGGAGCTCAGTGCCTACACTGAATACAGCTAGGCTAGAGAGGGGTATGCAGGATCTAGAATCATTGTGACTGGGTGACGTTTCTGCTCTCTGTCTCTAAGATAGGTATTCTCTCAAGCTAGAATTATATCTAACAATCACATATCAAATATCTGTGATCCAGGAATAAATACATAGCACTTAGAATAAAAGCTACTGATCATTCTAGTAGGTGTTGTAACCATTAAATTACTCTCCATTTTAGTTCTTTTCTATCAAATACTGGTTATGCAAATGAAGGACCATCATGAATAACAGTAAATCTCTTTATCAAAGTGGAAAAATATGGCAGTAGCTTATAGACAGTATAGAAATATCAAAGCCCAGAATAGAGATTGTATGTTGAAATTATGGGAAATAAGGTTGGATAGTCAAGGGGAGGCTAGATTCTGGAGGATCTTTAAAATCCAGCAGAAATTATTTTTGTGTTGGCAAAGAATTGGAAATCAAGGGGATGCCTGCCAATTGGAGGATGGCTGAACAAGTTGTGGCATATGATTGTGATGGATGGTTTCAGAAAAATCTGAGAAGATTCTTGTATGAATTCATACAAAGTGAAGTGAGTAGAACCAGGAAAACATTGTGCACAGTAGTAGCAATATTCTAAGGATGATCCATCATGAAAGGCTTAGATACTCTGATCAAGATAATGATCAAAGGACCCATGATAAAAATTGCTGTCTACCTCCAAATAGATAACTGATGAACTCTGAATGCATATTGAAGCATGCTTTTTAAACTTTCTTTATTTTTATTGTTTTATTTTGTTTGTGTTTTCTTTTGCAACATGACTAATATGGAAATATCTTTTGCATGACTTCTCACGTATAATCAATCTCAAATTGCTGGTTTTCTTAAGGGGGAGCCAAGGAGAGAGAAAATTTGGAACTCAAAATTTTAAAGAATTACTTTTAAGAAAACTTTTACATGTAATTTTGAAATATTTAACAAAATAAAAAAATATATATACTTTTAAATTCAACAGAATAAATTCCAGTGCAGCAGGCAACAGAGATATCATGGGTTATGTAGTAGGGGAATGACATCATGAAAGTTGTTTCCAGGGAAACATAAATGGTTCACAGGAGCTGGGAGACTAACAGGAGAAAGGCTTATCTGGAAACTACTTTAGCAGTCTTGGGGTAAGATGATAATAATGTCTTGGGCTAGAAAGTGATGATAGGAATGAAAAGAAAAAAAAAGTTCAAGATGAATTTATAGGAAAGAAACAACATGATAAGTTGGTAAATTGACTATAGAGAACAAAGGAAAGGGGAGAGTCAAAACAGGTTTTCACTTGATATAAAGAGGAGTTTTCCAAACAGCTAGAGTCTCCCAATAATAAAACAAGTTACTTCATTAAGTTGTGAAGTCCTCATCAGTAGATATCCTCGAGCAGAGGTTGGTTGATCATCTGTCAAATATTCTTAGAAGAGAATCCCTCCACCATGTAGAAGGTTAGACTATATAAGTTCCATTTCTGTAAAAGGTGGATAATACTTGAGCTTTTTAGTCTGAAGAGCCTGGAAGAATGATGTTACTACTAACAACAATGGAATAATTGAAAATAGGATCCAGGTTGAGTAGAGGATATTATATTGCTTTGTTTTTGTTAAGTGAGGTGGAAATGACAGTAAGAAGTGGGGATATTCTACAAGAAAATGGAAATAAAGTGCTAGAATGAGGCTCAGATCAAGAGATAGATTTGGTAGACATCCACCTGGAAATGATAGTAGCAAAAGCATTTCATGTTAGATGGTTCCCTTTGACTTAAGCATAGATTGGATTTAAGTGAGTCCGAGTTTTGCAAAGTTGTCAGCCTCTCTCTGTCTTCCAGAGTCATCAGAGTCCAGTGGCAAGACAAAAATTGGATGATGTTGGCATCTTAGATGTCTAACCAAACTCTGAGTGCTCTATAGCACCTGCTTAGCCACTTTTTTGGGCTATTGAAACAAAATGTTCACATCCTCCTAATTCAGTCAGGGAAAATTTCACATACTTGAGGTAGGCAGTCCCTAACTCACTGAATGTGAAGTCCCTCCATTACTCTTAACCTGGTATAGCCCCACTATCAAGAAAGTTTTACCAAGATGTGGTTGCTGAACATGGTACAGTTTCTTAGAGCAACAGATGAAAGTTGGGTGAATCAAGTGGATACCAAAGGTAGAAAGCATTCCTGAAAAGGGCTCATCAGCCCTCACTCTAGAGGTACTAGTCATCCACAATAGCACAGACTCCAAGAATAGCCTCAGACTGGGCCTGCAAGCCATGTAATATGATGAAGCGTGAGAAGTAGTCCTCACTTAATGCAAAATATGACTTTCAGTGTCATTTTCTAAAACATGAATTTAGGTTAAGTGGAGCCCAGTTTTGGTTGATCTATGCTATGAGAAATATGTTAGCCACTAGGTAAAAGCTGCAAACCAACTATGAAAGTTGTACTTTAAGGGAAAATGATAACTTTCTGGTTTGAATATTAATGTTGTTGTAGTCTAAGTCACAAAATAAAGATACAGGATGAACATACAGTTCAAAACCAGAAACAGGGAGTATAAATGAGAGCCTTATCCTGCCCCATATATTGTTCTTACTTATCAAGGTTTAGCAATTTGGAAAAATTTTTTACTCACCTTAACATTTCCAGTTTTGCATCCAAAATCATTATTTCACTTCTTTGGGTTTTTATGATACAATTGTTGCATTACTTGAGTCTATTGACCTCTCTCAAGACATCCTGGCCAGTAATACCCACATAGTTTAGGACTATCTCATTGGGCAAATGTAGAATGCAAGCAAATCTGAGTACTGCTATGACTAGTCCTTTCCTAGCAGTAGAGGCTTACCTTTGACTCCTGGGACATGTAGGTATACATCAGGTAGCTAATATCTGTTGTTGATGACAGTCATATTGATAATAGCAACAACAAGTTACATTTGTTGGTTCTTTAAAATTTGCAAAGCTTTTTCTATTAATTTTCTCATTTGAGTATCACAACCCCATTAAGTAGGTGCTATAGCTATTACTATTTCCCATTTTTACAGATGAGAAAACTGAAGTTCAGAGAAGGCAAGTGACTTGTCCATGGTTATATTTTGAATAAGTATCAGAGGTGGGATTTGAATACAAATATTCCTGATGCAAAGCTTTGCATTCTATGTACTATGTCATGCTACCTATCTGTAGATTATTAGATTGTGTTTTTCTTGACCAATCTGTGCCCAACTTCTGTTTATTAAACTACCACTTATCTTCATTAGGTACTGTTAACCCATGAAACCAGAATTTGGAGAGCCTGGAAAAATGATAATTACTATCAAACAGTGCTCCCTTGCTGCCCTCAAGAGGATGAGGGGAAATGATTGAGGTGAGCTGCACATAGTTTATAGAAACAGCATCAGGAACAAGATGGGTGACATGAGATTCTCCTGTGTTCTGTGAATGCAGGAGCTTTGGCTCCTATGAGAGAGATTCTGGCTTCATTCATGAGTTGCTTAAGCTCAAAGTTCCAATTCAGTTAATTTCCATTAAGCCAAGGATATATTTATTTGTATTTTTATTTTATTTTTATTTCCCTTACCTGGCTTTTCCCCTTTCCAGTTGGTTTGTTGACAAAAGATAATTATTACCTCTCAATTCTCTCTTGTTTTCCTGGTATATTTTGGGATGTATGTAGGTAATTAAGCTCAGAAGTCATTGGGTAGGAGGCTAAGCAGTGGGATAAACAGTTCATCCTTGTGTTTTAGATGGGCACAGGAGCCCTGGGAGTGGTAACACCTCCCAGACCACTGCTCTTAGTCCAACCCTAATATCCATCAAAGGGGGAAAGCTGCTTCTATGGAGAAGGGGCTAGCCATTTCCACCAATTTACAACCAACTGCTACACACAGGGTAGGCAAGATAAAATAGTAAGGCATCTGAGGGAAAGGAAGGAGGCAGCATGAGCCAGGCAAACCAAATCACTACCACCATCTTGACCATCCCCTTAGACCCTCAGGTAGACAGTCCAGGACTTTGAACCGAAGAGCCTTAGGGATAGCAAGGCCTCCAGCATTCCAGTACTTTCAATTATCACTTTTAGAGGTGAAGCAAACTACTCCTGCAGGGGCTATAGCCAAAGCTACTAAAGCCTCCAAAAGAATGTTCTTTGCACCAAAGTCCTTGGCACTGCCCAAAGATTCAACAACAGAAATTGATGATTTTCCTAATGGAAATGACATTATATAAAAATCATCAACATCAGCTTTGCCTCCACATCCTAAACATCATGGGAACTTTCCATTTGACTTTCAGCTGAAACTTTCCATACACATTGTCTCATTAGAATGTGAGCTCCTTGAGAGCAGGGACTGTCTCTCCCTCTAGTGCTTAGCACAGTGCTTTGCCCTTAGCAAGAGCTTAGTAAGTGTTGTTGTTGTTGTTTTTAATTCACCCATTCATTCAGTTTGCAGGTTCTTGCATATAATGTTATTTACACAGGACTGACCCTTAATGGAGGCTTTCCCCCTTTCCCCACCCCCACTTCACCAAAGAATATGATTCATCTTGGAAAGAAGAGTTTGGAAAGGTAGGGAGAGGACATTGATTTATCTAACTTAAAAGGGGGATAAATATGGCATGTACAGTCTGTTCTTTTCACTGTGTTCTCTAATGCGAGAACAAGGGGACACTTGATAGAATTAGAAGCTGGTAAATTTAGAACAAATAAAAGGAAATAGTTTTTCACACAGCATGTAGTCAGCCTGTGGAATTCACCACCACAGGCAGTCACAAAGTCAAACACTGTGCCTGTATTTTTTTTTAAAGTCTGGTCTTTTTATGACCAATCACAACATTTATAGTTAGACAATTGTAGATAAGGATAATCAAATCTGATGCTACAGGATGTAAGCTGATCATTGCAAAAGAAGGAATTTCCTTGGCTACCCCCTTCTCTCCATTTTTTGTCCTTGAAAATAAGATTACACAATTGGCCAGGCCTGTTTTGAAGAATTGAAAGTCCTTCCTTTGAATCATTCGGTATTGCCCATTGCCAAGGGAAGGATTCCAGACCTGCCAATGCACCAGACCTCATAACTCGTTTTTTCACACCCGGAGTAATGGCTCCTCTGGCTCAGTTAAGCACTTTGGCAGAGCAACATTCCTGCTGCTGCTGCTACTCTGACCATTAACCATAAAGAACATGTTAAAAGTGTGTGGGGGAGATAGTGGGCTTCATTTCCTAGTTTGTTGGATACAGTAAATTCTCAATTATTCAGGGGCTAATAGTCCAGTTACTAGATTATCCATGCCTGACCTGCTTCTCTCTCTGGCTGACATCCTTTAGGCCATTTCTCTGGTTATTAGTGTGTTCTTCAAAGGATCAGCAAGGGAAATTAGAAGAGATATTAAACTTGTTTTGTTTGGTCCCAGAAGTCAGAATCAGAAGCAATGGGTAGTTCAATGAGGAAAATTTTGGTTCAACATTAAAAAAATATTCTAATGATTAGAGTTGTCCAAAATGAAATCAACTACCTCACAGCATAGTGCATTCCCCATCATCTGGTCTTCAAGCGGGACTTATTGACTGTTTTGGGGGTTGGGTATGTTTCTACATAGGATTCCTATTTAGCTATAGTTTAAACTATATAGGAACTCAGATCCCTTTCAACTCTGAGATTCTATGAAATAGAGAAACCATTCATTTTTTCTAGTTGGTGGTTGTCCTGAAGTGTTTGAGGTCATAATATGATTAGAAGCGGAATTTCATTTTCAGGAAGTACCACACGTTAGCACTGGAGGCATACATCATTTTCAAGATTACTGATTAGCAAGAGTACACTGTATCAGATTTTGTTGTTGTGGAGTTTTTTTAAGTCATGTCTGTGACCCCATTTGGGGTTTTGTTGGCAAAAATACTGGAGTGATTCGCTATTTCCTTCTCTAGCTCATTTTACAGATGAGGAGCTAAGGCAAACAAAGTTAAGTGACTTTCCCAGGGTCACAGAGGTATCTGAGGCCGCATTTGAACTTAGGGCCTTCTGACTCCAGGCCCAGCACTCTATCCACTGTGCCACCTGGCTGCCTGTGTCAGATTTACACATATTTAAACAATTAAATGGAGTATAATGTGTCACACTTTAAGAATGATAAAGGTAATTTAAAGATCTCAAATATGCCACAGAATAGCTTAGCACCATCCTATGTAGGCCGCTCAATAGCAAACTTTAATTTGCATAATTTTATAAATGTAGTAAGTGGAGTTGTGCAGTGACCCCTGACCAACTGACTTTTCCTCAGTTCAGTTGAGTATTGTTGTTATTGTTCAGTCATTTCAGTCATGTCCAACTCTTCATGACCCCATCTGGGAATTTCTTGGCAAAGATACTGGAATAGTTTGCCATTTCCTTCCCTAGTTCTTTTTAAGATGAAGAAACTGAGGCAAACAGGGTTAAGTGACTTGCTCAGGGTCACACAGCTAGTAGTGTCTGAGGCTGGATTCAAACTCAGGGATTCCTGACTCCAGGCCCCACACTCTATCCACAATATCACCTAGCTGCCCTAATCATGTAAAGTAGGGGGGCAAATAACAGAGACAAGGTGTTAAAATTCTCAAAATGTAAAGAAGTCTTTCAGTCTTGATAGAATAAAAGTAGTCACTGACCCTTTATAAAATTGAAACACATTCTCTAAGGAGTCTGTCAAGTTGGTTGTGTCAGTTTTGAAAATAGTGACCTCTGGCAGTAAAGAAGAGTCAACTATTGATTTTAAAAAGAATCACCTTGACAGTTGGGAGATAGAGAAAAGTTGCCCCACTGAGCCAATCTGAGCAACTTACCTACCGTGTTTCCCCGATAATAAGACACTGTCTTATTAATTTTTTTGGACAGAAAAACACCAGAGGGCTTATTTTCAGGGGAGGGCTTATTTTAATGAACATTGGCAGCAATTTTAATAAACAGGTAAATGTGAACAAAAAAATGTACCTTTATTCAATAAGCAAATCACTGGGGAAGAACAGGATGATGCGCTCACTGCTGCAGCTCTGATTGGATGCAGTAATGTAGTATGTAGCGCAGGGGATCACCTTCACTACAGTAGCAATCTCAATAGGGCTTATTTTTGGGGGAGGGCTTATTTTAGAGGAATCTTACACAGTAATGGGAGGGCTTATTTTCGGGATAGGTCTTATTATCGGGGAAACACGGTAACACAGATAATGCATCCAGTGGAGGTAGCAAGGTCAGGGTGAGGCAGGGTGAGGAAACTGTGAGAAGAAAGAGGACTTTGGAGCTCTGATATACTAGAGACATAAGTTGCCCTGACTGTATGTTTTCCTTATGTATAGGCTTCTTTACCAGTATGCTCAGTTTATGTACTCACTCTTCCCACTAAATCTATATTTCTGGGAGTGTATGCCTCATGTTTATGTGGAGGAATGTCTTATAATTACTGTTATTACCATAATATCTCAGTAAATGACTGAGTAATTGTCACCTCTGACTGACTATTAAAGGTAAGCACACTGGTCAGGTTCACGAACTTTTAGGAATACAAAACAACATTATGATCCTAGGGTAGTAATCACCTCTTATGGATACAATCTGTACTCTAGGAGTATGAGTTGGGAAATAGTTCCCAAGGGGGTAGGGAAGGTGCTACATAAAGCATCCCTAATTTCTAATAGCATTCCTTTTTCTAATCACATAATTAAAACCAAATGGACAGATAGGTTAATATGTACAGGTATGTTTGTGTGTGTGTGTGTGTGTGCATGCAGATGTATATAGGAACTATATTCTTTAACTCTTTCCACCTTTTACTTTACTTAGTAAAGTCTTTCCCTTCTTTGAGGCAATATCTGAGTGACTCTGAGACAGCATGATTAGTGTGGAGCCTTGACTTATCCAGTGGCTGGATGCATTGACACAACATCCTTTGTGTTACCCACAAACAAGACTCAAAACAATCCAATTATCTAAACACCCAAACTGCCGGAAGTCAACTTATTTTTGTCATAGTTTACTTTAATTACATTTTGGAAGGTTCCAGTTAAACTTAAAAAAAAAAGATTATAGATCTAATTTTTCAAATTAAAAAAAAAATCACACCTTTTGATTTTTAAACCTGTTAGCCCCAGGCACAATAATACCAGCCTTCAGCCTTTCAAGAGAGCTGCTATCCTTTGGATCATTCAGGTTTCAGCAGTGGTCAGTTTTCCCTGTTACTGTATTTGTAGAGACCAGTGGTAAGCTTGGGAAAGTAGATCTGTAGAGGCTGGCCTGGCCTGTATACTGGGTTACTTAACCTTTCCCATCCTGATCTTTCCCCTCACTTTCATCATTCCTTTTCTGTATCAGGCTGAACAATGGCATTCTGAGCCCTCTCAGTTCTCACTATCTCACTGAGTTTTAGCTCCTGCTTTAGTATTGATAGGTTAGAAGTGCCACAGTTATTTGCTTTTCTTTTTTGCACTAAGGGTCAGTTACTTTTCAGTTTCTTTTACTGGAATTAATATATCTTGGTCCTCTTTGAAAAAGGATGAACATCAATAATATCTCTTGTTCTTTGAAGGAGATGCTAATGAACTATGTTTCAAGCCACGTTCTCCATGGTGGTTATTGGGCAAAGGTTGCAATTGATTGTTAAGGTACCTTCACAGAAAAAGTTTTTAGAGGTATTATCAAATATTATACTTACGTTATCAAATGCAACAGAAATAGCAAGTCAATCAAGAGTTACCAGAATTGTTCCTGTAAATAATATCATTGCCTCAGACAAACAATTCCATGGGAGCCAAGAACAAATTTATGGGTTTAGAAGGTTAATCTCAAAACCAAGCCACGATTTACCTAATGGCTGAGAAAGTAGCAGTGTTCTCTGCTAGTCAAATCATCTTTGGCCTCTTAAATCAGAAGCTTCAAGATCATCAGTCCTATAACTTCTTCTACTTCCTCCTCCTTCTTAATGCACACTTTCCTCTCTATTTTGATGATATTCAGTTGTAGCTATATTTTTTATTTTGAAAATCCTTAACATTCTACTTATGAAATTGTCTCTGCCTCTAGAGCCACCCAAACCCAATTTTTATGCTGTCCTTAGTTCTCTCTCTTTTGTTTTGACCTTGTACATGTCACATCTTTACCCAAAGTTCAACATTACTTCATATATCTGAATCAAGTGTAACAAATATTTCAAAATTTCCTTTTGTATTCAGATGATTAAGTTTAGTACTTTTGTTATATTCTCCCCCCAAGGGGCAACTATTACTTGAAAGCAGTCAACAGGGGACATATTCGTGGACTTATTTTCCATGTTGTCTGTCCCCCTCATGCCATTACGACCACTTCCAACATGGATGATGACAACTATACTTGGGAGATATAAAT
Organism: Petaurus breviceps papuanus; assembly: GCF_028583685.1. Lineage (NCBI taxonomy): Eukaryota > Metazoa > Chordata > Mammalia > Diprotodontia > Petauridae > Petaurus > Petaurus breviceps. The sequence continues at coordinate 4,475,076 of NW_027186390.1, forward strand.
GAGGTTTTGGTTGTTGTTTTTCTAAACTGAATTGATAGTAAATTAAGTTTAATACATTAACAATAGTAATAGCTAGTAAGAGCTAACATTTATAAAGTGCTTTAAGGGTTTACAAAGCACTATATACATATATAATCTCATATGATCCATATATATGTATATATATATATATATATAATTTATATGATCCTTATAAGCAACCCTTTCATGTAAGTCATGTTATTATCTTCATTTTACAGATAAGAAAACTAAGTTATCACATAGTTAATGCGTGTATGAAGAACAATTTGAACCCAGGTCTTTATTCAGAGCATGACATTTCCATACTGTTATATCACTGAGATTTACCATTAGCCCTAGCTGGTTGTTCACTGCCCTATGTCTTTGCCACCTTTATGGGTATTTGAATGTATATGAGACCAACTTAGAAATTCTTTGTTTTTTGGGGGGTATGTTTTATTGATGCCTTTTATTTCTACATTCCATTTATTAATAGATATGCTCTCTACACCTTGGGATCAAAGAAAAAAAAAGTAAGTGAAACTAACATGTCAAGAACCTCTCACAGTCTATGCAACATTTAACATTCTTAGTGCCACCACCTCTATAACAAAAGAAGGCATATTTCCTTGTTTCTCCTTTGAGAAAATATTTTATCATTTTAATACTCAGTTTTCATTTACATTATTATCATTGTATAAATTGATTTCCTGATTCTGCACACCTGATTTTGCATCAGTTCATAGAAATCTTCCCATATTTTTCAGAAGTCCTTATTTTTCATAGCAGACTAATATTTTATTACATTTATATGCGTACCACAATTTTTTAACCATTTCTCAATTAACAGTCACTCATTTTATTTCTAGTTCTTTGATAACAGAAAAAGTATTGTTAGGAATATATTGGTATGTATAACTTTTATTTCTGTGTTTGAGTTCTTTAGGTTATATCCCTAGCAGCAGAATCCCTGAGTGAAAAGGTAAGGACAGTTTAGACCCTTTTTTGCATTATTCTAAATTATTTTCCTGAGAAGTTGAACCAAGTTATCACCAGACCAATAGCATATATAGTACATGTGCTGTATTTGAGGAATCCCTCCAACATCAAGTATTTCTGTCATTTGTCATCTTTGCCAATCTGGGGTATAAGATAGAACCTCAAAGTTATTTCAGTGTGCATTTCTTTTATTAGTAATTTGATTCAATGTTTCCTATGCCAATCTAGAAATTCTTTTGTCCAGAGTGCTCAGTGTGGTACTGTACTAAATAGAGTGTGTTGGTCCTGAGACTGTACTAACTAAAAAGAACCCTAGTAGTTGATGGTCACCTTTAACTAGAACAAGATTAGAACAGGGTAATTTCCCTTAGATAATATATCAGCACCAAATTAATTTCATTTGCATTATTGTTGTATGCCTCAGGAAAATTTGCTAGACCATTGAAAGGGCTAATGATTTAAACTGAATTAGAAATAGACCAGTGGTTTGTTGGTTGTTTTTTCCTTGCAAGCTTATGCTCCAGTCAGACATTAATATTTGTTGTCCCATAATCAATGGATAATTTGTTCTGTCATTATTATATGTAAATACTAGATTTGAAGGTACTTGAATGAATGATTGGTTGGTGTTATTCTAAGTACTGTACTTTACATTTGGGTTGGCACTTCAAAAGAATGTTTTATATTGCCCTGTCTCACTGCAGTGCTTTCTAGACAAAGGTCAAGGTGGCTTCTTTGTGCATGAGATGGGGGTGGGAGAAATGAAGTAAGTGCTGTGGAGACAATAGGTGTCTTAGTTGAGCCAGTGGACTTCCTCAGGGGTAGAGTCTGGCCAAAAAAGGGAAGATAAATGAAGGGGAAGATATAAAATTATAATTAAGAAAACACTACCACCAACACCAAAAAATACTTTCCATGCTATGTAAGTTATACATCAACATTGCCACTGATTAACATTTGATAAACTATTAACTTCCCGCTTTTTTGATAGGAAGGCTGCAGAGTGAGATAAAACAACGTTGCTCTGTGGAGGACAAACATCACGGCATCCAATAAACCCCAGAATGGTTCTTTTTTTTTTGTTTGTTTTGTTTTCAACATTGGTTCCCATTTCCTTTGTGACTTGTTTATTAATGAGTTGACTCATCGAGAGTCAGGCTCCTTGTTTCCACATCAGTGAGATGGACTTGCACATTTGCCAAGTGGAGTCCTAGCAAGAGATAACAGCCAGCGACAACAATAGTCTTCCTCAGTCCTCTTGCCAAAAAGCATTTGGCAGACCAGACTCTGAGAATAACTTATCGCTGCCAGTGCCCTAAAAGGCTCTGAAGTTGTGGAAGCACAAGGTGGTTGTTTGCCAAAGGCAGATAACAGCAGGATGCAACAAAGAGCCAGACTTACTCTAGATAGTAGCATTTCACCTGACTTGCTTAGAAAAGGAAAGAAGGGTCGAGCTGCCAATTAGCACGCCATTTCCTGGTCATCCAATTGGTGATATTAACAGAACTGTTGATTTTCAAAGTCAGTCAACATGTATTTATTGAGTTCCCATGGGGAATATGAAAAATAGATGACCGAAAGAAAGGGTTTCCACATAAGGGATTTATTTATGTATTGATTGATTGATGCAAGTAACTGACTTTAAAGAGAAAAAATATGCATTTCTGATTGTGATAAAATACATTATTGTATAAGCGGGTGAGGGCTTATTATTCTTATGTTGTCTTCCCACTAGTTGGGGGATACATTCTTGAGTCTCAGGAGATTGTTTGTGACTAGAGAGGCAATAGGGGTTACCTCCGTGTTTATGCCTGCCAGTTGGTATTCTGTTAGTTTAGTTAATTTAGCTTTTGAATACCCTTCTACCCTCATAAGAAGATTCAAGAGCTAATATGAATAATTTACCAGATTCAATTTTATGTGTGGCAGTGATTTCCATTGCTTTATAAGCTGTATTCTAAGTTCTGTATTCTAATTTTTTAGCAATCTAGTTCAGTGTTGTGTCCTATAGGCTTACTCTTTAAATGGGAATGCTAATATTAGGCTTATAGAACTGTTTGGAATTATAGTGAAATAAACAGTTATTTAAAAATAAAAAATAAATAGTACTTTTGGTTTTGCTTTTTTTGAAAGGAGGAAAGTAAGGCAAGTGGGGTTAAGTGACTTGCCCAAGGTCACATAGCTAGTTTTGTGTTAAGTGTCTGAGGTCGTATTTGTCTCAGGTCCTCCTCACTCCAGGGCCAGTGCTCTATTCACTGTGCCACCTAGCCTCTCCAAACATAATACTTTTTTTTTAACATAATGTCTTCATTAAGTACATTAATTGTGTTATTGTTCATGACAATTATAGATTTGAAGACAATTGATCTTGTAGAATCAATATTTCATAGTTACTGCATCATGTTACAAAGTTACAGTTTGTTCTACAAAGTAGATTTGAAACAAATTTCCTAACCTGTCAGTTGTTGGAGTCGTTAAGATGCCCAATTAACCCTTGCAAAGAGGTTCAAGATCTTAATATGCAACTTCCTATGTAATTGTAGTATATGTAGATCCCTTGCTTACCTTTTACTCATAACTCACTCATGTATTTAATTATTATGATTTTATCACTATCATCTCCATCAAAAGCATTTATTAAGCATTTATTTGTGCATGATACTATGCTAGGTATTCTGTAAAGCAAATTAAAAAGATAGGGTCTCTGAAGAAAGGGATAATTTCCTTCTAGTCTCACATTTGTGCCTTCTTGTTTCTCTATGCATGGGTGGGTCTGTTTTTATCTATTATTCTTGTGCATA